>NC_090921.1:1193374596-1193688220 GCF_040938575.1 Ambystoma mexicanum | reverse complement strand
GACCCTGGTTATCCACTAAATCTATCTCCTCCGTCGCCTGGGGTGTCTGTATTGCCCTTGGAAACCTGGGTTCCAGGGTAGGGGTCCCCATCCTCCTCCTCCTCGTCCTAAAAAAGGTTGCTGGAACGGTGGTAGGGGATAATTGTATGGTAATGGTTGGCCCAATTGATTAGATGGATATGGGTTGTAATTTGGGTTGGAGTTTCCACTGGATGAGTTACTGCTTGATCCAGAGAAAGATACTCCTCTTCTCTTTGCTTTCTGACTCCCCGATTGTGTGCCCCCTGACTGGTTGGATTTTTTGCAATAGTCTTCTGTCGTGTAGGGGTAGATTAGCTCAGTCTTGAATTCCTGAATGTCTTTCTGTAGTTTATTTGTTTTTTTCGTCAGAGTGTTAGTTTTGAAAGTGGCAAATTGTTTGTTTATAGCTTCTATTTGATTTCTGGCGTCAGTTATAAGTGAGTTATTGGTAAATTTCCTCTCTTCGTCTTCTAGTAGCTTTTGTAGATCTAAGCTGATTCTCTGTGCTGTTGTGATGGTGAGGACCATCAGGTCCCTGCTGCACTTCGTTGCGATGTAGCTAAAATTAGTTGTGTATTCCTTGTCCTCAAGGAATAAACAGGGTTTGTTTCTAACGACTAGCCCTGTGGGAATGATGCTTGCTCGTAAGTATTCCTTCAGGAAATGCCCATGAAGTTCTGTTCGGAATACCTTCTTTTTAAGTTTCAGGAGGTCATCCTTTGTGCTCGTCGGTGGTCCCGGTATGTTGGGTCCCGGCGAGTCAAAGTAAGATGGTCCTGCTATTAGATCTAGAGGATATATGGGAAGCATATCTGACACACACACGCAGATAATGCACAGCAGCCAGAGCAGCAGGTTAGCTCCACACAGGACAGATACTGTACTGTCGCACCATTGGTTGAAATGTTACACGTGTCAAGTAGGGCACAGGAAACTCAACCGATCATGTGACCACTGTTTATCTGGAAGGGATGTTGGGGAATAACATTTAGTTCTCCGCCAAGTTCCTGGTCGAGTGGTTCTTATGATCCTGTGTCCTGTGTCAGCGTAAGAATGATATGCTGAGCGGGGACACAGTATCGGTGACGAGGCGGGCGACCCTGTACCCGTGTGCCCAATGCTAAATTAATTCCGTCAAGGGTTGAGCAGGTGCTCCGCTCGCGGTTGAAGTGCTCGACAGGCAGCCTGCACTGCGTAAAGTCCATGCCCAGCCGCGCTTGACCAGCACTGCCACAAGTAAGTGGTGCGAGCGAATGAGCATTCGGCTTGTGAATGGAGCATCTACCTGTTGGCAGGTGCTACTAGGAGCCCACACTTCGCCGCATCCGACCGGCACGAGAGAAGTAATAATCATTAAGTGATATTCAGTCAGACAAGCTGTAAGGCACGTGCCGATTGCCATGCCCCTCCAGTCACGCCCGAGGCTGTTACAAGGACTGCAAAAGGGAAGCCTGCCCAAGTCAATGCCACAGCAGAACACGTGCCGGTGTGCCGCTTGCCGCACCCCTGCAGAGCCCCTTCATTGCTCAGCCTGAGGCCACTTCAAAGACACTAAAGGGAAAGCCCGCCAAGGGTACCAGGAGACAGAAGTCAGCAGGCCTGGTGCCTCCACATCATCTCAGTGCAGTGTGCGCACATGTAGGCAAGCTCTACATGTCTTCAGACATTACTGTAGTGCGCATCCTAAGGCCGAGAGGTGCAGACAGCTGAAAGAGGGATAGGAGTGAGCTCCCTGTCACAGCACCAACCAATAAGGTAATAAATGTATAAAAAGGACTTGGCACATGGCCGAAACCAAAAACAATTGCATTGCATAGTTGGTTCTGGCTCCACCTTCATCTAACCTGGGCCTCAGAACATTAGATACATCTAACTGCTGTATCGTTGCCACCAAAGCTGAACACTGAAGCAGCACAGCTCCCCAACCTTCCCATCACTGGGCCATCCAAAGTGACTGCTAATTACCGACTGCCTCACAGGTCCCATGCCATCAACATGAGAAATCAAGATACGGCCCTGGCCCCAGTGCCCATAGTGCAGCAGGTGAGGGATTGCTTCCCGGTGTCCTTGCTTTTTCCTACTACCGACACCACAAATCTTGGCCCAAGATGGTCCAGATGGATCAAGGAATTTGACATATACTTGGCCGCATTGGGCCTGCAAGATGATAAACGTATAAATGGCCTGCTCACCCTCACGGCGGGCCCCAATATTGAAACATCATATTCGAACTATCCGAGGGCGTTGAATACACGTACACAGACTTTAAATGCATCATGGGTGAGCACTTCGCTATTCACAAAAATGTTGACTATGACCGTCACGTGTTTCCCACCATTAGACAACTCCCAGGTGAAACCATGGACAAGTTTGTGACATGGCTGAGAGCGAATGTGAAACACTGAATTACTCCAATGAGACGGCCATCAAGTCACAGGTGATAGCCAGCTGTGAGTCCATCATACACAAAATAAAATTCCTGCAAAGGTCACACACCTTGGCCGAAATACTACTGCTAGACTGGACAACCATCGCATTGAAACTCCAAGTTTCGACCATGACCAATCTCCAGATAAGCCCAATCGTGTCCAATTAAAGAAGAACCAGTACAAAAAGTTGTGACGCGTCCAGCCAGGCTAAAGAACGACAAGAGCCACTGTTTGAGGTGCAGATACTAATTCCTGCATAAGGGTCAGGGGCACACGCAGGGGCCGTCGCACATATCCTCCAGTCCCCCCTGCTCCATAGAAGCTGAGTTATTCACACAGTAGCGTTCCGAGCCAGAAACTTATACAGCGCATAGGGTCACCCAGCGAGGCACTGACTCGTGTACAGTGCATGTCATTTGCATGTGCAATTTGCCACTTACACTACCTATTGTAATCCACGGCTGCCAGAACACGACTTGTACTGAAGTCGCACCTCGCTATACCCATCTAGCAGGTCACCCAGGGACCATTCTATCATGTGTGATTCTTGACGCATTGGTCTTCCATTAACCGCATGCCCACGTGCGCCTGCCTTACTGCATTGACAGTGTATGAACCATCACAGGGGCAAGCTAACGTATACGTACATAGCAGCAGACAAGGGTGTTTGTTTGTGGAGAAATCACTTCCTTTGGGGCAGGAATGTTGTTGTGTGTGTGTTGTAAACACACACAGATTAGTAACTCACGCTCTCTTTGCAGCATTGCACTGATCCTGTTACCGGACCTGAGAGTGCACAGGCAGGAGGCCAGCACTCACCCCAGAGATAAGTCTCTCTTCGTCTTGCATTTCACTCATTTTGTATTATGTGCATGTGGAACATGGTTTCTCTGATTGAGTATGTGTTATTGTCAATAGATGTATTTTGTATTTTGCCTACTTTCCCTTGCATATCCAACTCCCCTCTCCTGCCCCTCTTTCCGGTTATCCTGAATACCAATGCCTGTCCAACCAATGGATCCCTGACCCTCTTTCCCCGCCGCGGTCTCGGAGGCCTGTGTAAGTTTTACCTTGCAGGCGTCCAGACCACGGCGGGGGTGGTTGGTTCGTGCCACTCCTGCGCCTGGAGACCGGAGCTGTGACACTACCCATCAGTTGTTGCATCCTCATTGTATGTTGTTTCCGGTGAAAGGTACCCTTCATGTTGAACCATTGTTGAACTGTGCTACCTTGGTAGTTCGATCATTCTGCTTGTACATGTGGCAGGGCGTTTTTTTCCACTCCGAGTAATCTACTGGACACTCTTCCAGGGTATTTTTGTGCCGAGAGGCTTTTTACCTGGTTTGGGGGTTTGGCTCCTTGGAGTTGTCTGCGATTTGTTTTTTTTTAACAGTCAAGGAAGCCTCTGAGGGGGCTGGACCTTATTTACACACAAAGTGGAACATGAAGAACAAGGGTTAGGGGGATCCTGTAGCCAGGTAGACTAAAAGGGAGAAGGCTACATACCCCAGACATAGTTGTTCAGAAGGTCATGGTGATGTGTAAATGAGGGAGGGCCTTTTATTGTTGGACAGTGAGCCTGGGCTACAGTGTTTGGGCATTCTCTGACAATGTCATTGTGGTGTACTATGTACTTGATGTGTTCTGCTGGTCAATGGCTGTTCCTGTGTTGTATTTACTTTTCAGGTGTCAGGGGATTTTTGTGGTTTGACATGCTGGGGTGTACACATGGGCAATGTTCAGATGTGATGTGTATAGGACACTGAGGGTCACTTGATTTGACATGCATATATTGAGTGCATGTCCCTACTGACACACACAGTTGCACAATGCTCCACCACACGTACAATCACCCTTCCATGCCCACAGGTGCACACATATTGCCTTCTCAGCGGTCAAGGGAGCGGAAGCGTGACTTGAGCACTCCGAATGTGCGCTCCACTATGGCCCTGGTTGCAATATGGGCAGCGTTGTATCTTACATGGGGTGGTGTGGTGGGGTTCCGGATTGGCGTCATCATGTGGTTGCTCAGAGGGTAGGCACTGTCCCCTGGGGAGGTGATAATGGTTGTGATTAGTTGGGTTTGGGTATTTGTCTGTGTGTGACATGCATGCATGTGCACAGGCATTTGTACTCACCTAGGAGCCATGTGTCGCCATGCTTCCCAGCTTCCAGGGCCTGGCTCAGGGCAGACATTTGTATATGAAACTATCATGGGTTGAGCCAGGGTAGTTTGCATAGACAGAGGTGATTTCCTTTGCATCGCATACAACCAGCACGTTGATGGAATGCCAGTGCCTGCGGTTTCGATAGATGTGCTCAGTGCCCCTAGTTGGATGTAGGGCCACAAGGGTGCAATCTATGGCACCGAGCACTTTGGGGAAGTGTGCCACCCTGTAGAAGTCCTGGACCACGGCCTGCCTTTCTGCAGGTGTTCTGGGCATGTAAATGTGCCTGCGGACTGAGGGACGTGCAGTCATGATTGCCAACACCTGGTGTAGGCAGCGGTACTGCGTGGCCTGTGAGACCCACCCCACTATGGCAGTTGTCCACTGAAATGACCCAGTGGCCAAAAAATGCAGGACATTGAGCAACTTCTCCAAGGGGCTAAATGCTTGGGAGCACAGGGTGGGGGATGTAAGGTCATCTTCCCACTCTCTGACAAGGTCTAGGATGATATGAGGTGGAAACCTATACCTGCCATAGACCTGGTCATCAGGCATCCCAAAAAGGCTGGCCCGAGGCAGAAAAATGTGGGGCCTGGCTATTCTCCTCCTCCTGCGGTGTCCCACGATCAGCGCTGCGACAAATGGGGCATTCATCGTAGCTGTGTATACGTGTTTGTTGTTGTGCGCACTTTTATACTGTGCGCGGAGACGCTTCCGCCTGCCTTCGTGTGGCAGATGTATTGACGCCTGTGCGCGTCTTTTAACGTGCACAGGTTTCCCGTATTCGATTACATGAATGCGTGTTGTTCGCGTGCGTGTGAGCGTTCCGTGTATTTCCCTGCAGTACTTCCCCAGTTACGCATTCTTTTTCATGCGTTGTTCCCCGTTCTGCGTGTTAGGTCCCATGTCCCGCCCACTTTTTGGTATGTGCACCGACGTTGTGCGCTATCGCTGTGTGCGTCGTGCACAGCGTTCGGGATGTTGGAGTGACATGTGCGCCCGTGTGCACACGCAAGGATTTGGAGCACATCCCGCAGTAAATACGCGCAGACACTTCCATGAATCGCACGCGTGCGCTTGCTTTTTCACGCTTGCGCCACCTTGCGCCAAGATTTTCAGCGCACATTTGTTCCATGAATCGGCCCCTCAATGTGTCAAATTCCCAAGGGAAGAAGTCGACAGTCTGCCCCGCCTGGATTCGATCCGGTGACCGAAGGTTACACCCAGATAGTGAGCCCAGGGCTTAAGCAAAGTGACAGCACGTGCATAAGCGTTACAATGAATAATGCAGTAGGAGATGTATCACTACACGATCCCTCTGTGCCATTGTTTGTCTAATTAGATTACTGCCCGCGAAGAGAAGCAGAATGCGCCTCTTCAGCTCAGACAATGCCTCTTATCCCACCCTTCTGGATGCAGTTGAGGTCAGAGGATCTCGAGCTGCTGCCCTAGAGACACCCAAATGACATCAGCCCACTCTGTGTGCACTCCCTCCCTCCTCCCTCTCGCCCACTCTGTCTTCTCCCCTTTGTGCGTCTTTATCCACCACAGCCCATTTCATCTTTCCTTTTGTCCTTTCAATACAACACATGGTGCTTTATTGACATTGCAAGAAAGACACACATTAGCAAAGTAAACACCCAGGAGTTGTATTGTGTACAATGCTGCATCCTCTCGGGCAGTAATCATGCCGATGTTCAGTTTTCTAAAAATGCACGCTGCTTTAGGCACGGTCTCTTCTTTGGCTACATTTATAGACATGTGTTCCGCTGTACTCGCTGCTAATTCTGGCGGTTGTCAGAGGATGCGACGTTGTCCTGTTTTACTTGCGAAAATGTCCTATTCTTCCAGAATGTGGCGAAATAGGTGACCCCAATGTCTAAGTATGCAGGACAGTGCAGGAGCCTCAAGGCTGACCTATCCAACGTCACAACGCTAACAGACGATGTCCTCCTGTTCATCTTGTTTGCGCTCTGTCTCTATTTCCCATTTGTGGTCGCTCTGTATTTGGTGTTTGCCTGCGCTTGTTTTTTTAAAGTTTTTTTTTTTATCTGAACTTAAGTGCCCTCAAAGTTTGAAATATTACCACGTGTGCTGTAGCATTCTAACTTCTGGCGTTGTCCTAGCTCTGCGTTCCAATGCGTTGTGTATTGCTTCATTAGGGTCTGCTCTATGTCCCTTGTCAATTTCTCCTCCTGTCTTCGGGGACCCTGCAGGTAATCTCTGGAGCAATGCTGCAGCAAGGTTGCAGTTCTGTAATGTATTGTTCACGGCCTTAGTTTGAGGTGTTATGGGGCTGGACCTGTGGACACACTGGCCAGCCCAATCAGTGGTGGGGGCACCCAGCACGCCCGGATACTGCTGAGGTAACACAGCTGAGGATCGCCTACGGCATAGCCCCAAACGGGCTAGCGGTGCCAGAGCTTAACCTGCAGTCCCTCCGCCCCACCTCCTTAAGAGAAGGAGCAGGAAGCCTGGGTCACTGTGATGATGACCCTGGAGGAAGAGGAAGCAGAGGCCAAATGAGGGTGGGAGGACAGGAAGGGGATTTATTGTTGTAAATATGTAATAATAAACTGCGGCCTTCTTTTGCCACAATAAGAAGAGCTTGGTCTGGTCCCAGTTATTCATGCAAAGTAAGCCAAAGAGAGATTGTGGGGTATGTTGGAGAGGGGTGGTGATCAGTGCCCGACTGCCTATGTTAGTAGTGTCGTGGTCAAAGAGACTTAGTTGGTTGCCGGGGGCACCCAGACTTGACAGTGTGGCTGTGGTCACACAGCTGGACAGTGGTCTGGGGGCACCCAGGTTACACATAATGATCTGCGATGACGCAGATCATTGCGGGCGGCAGTATTGTGGTCACACAGCATCAAACTGCAGGCCATGGTTGCAGTAGCATGGTCACACAGCGTCAGCCTGCAGGCCAAATTAAAAGACAGAAGTGCCATTCATGGAGTCTCCCACCGCTCTCAAGCAGGTGCCAGCTGAGGCTTCTTTTATTGGGGGCCAGTCATGACAGAGTCATGATGTACATTCTTAAAGAGGACAACATCACACTCCTCTATTTCATAACAAACAAATTAAAGGCAATATCAATAGAAATCAACAAAAAACAACAGCCATGAACAGCAATACTTGGTCCCTGTGGGAACGGTGGGGTAAAACAATAAACACATACATTAAGACTCAATTGAAAAGGACTGTGGGAGCCCCTCTACTGAGAACAAACATGGCTCAAATACCCTGTTCTATGGAATTTCATCCACTGAGGATGGTCTACAGCCACGTTTTGGCTCACTGCACCCTTCACAGAGGTGAAATATCTATTTGCATACCAGTCTTTATCCCACCCACAAGGGCAGACCAGCCCCGAAATGCTATGCAATTCTCCTCTGAACAAGAGTACATCAGCAAATCTAGACACATGTTTCGGCCCTGTTGGGCCTCCTCAGTGAGCTGAAGTGGAGCCTCTCTAAGACACAGTGAGCAAGGGGTCCTCATCTGGATTAAACTTGGTTACTTAGGGTGAAACCCCAAGTTTTACAAAATTGAAAAGAAGTGTGGAAGTCCATCTACTGAGAACGAGCATCGGTCAAATACCCTGTTCTATGGGATTTCTTCCACTGAGGAGGGTCTACAACCACGTTTTAATTCACTGCACCCTTCACAGAGGAGAAATATCTATTTGCATACCAGTCGTTATCCCACCCACAAGGGCAGGCCAGCCCCGAAATGCTACCCAATTCTCCTCTGAACAAGAGTACATCAGCAAATCTAGACACATGTTTCGGACCTGTTGGGCCTCCTCAGTGAGCTGAAGTGGAGCCTCTCTAAGACACAGTGAGCAAGGGGTCCTCATTTGGATTAAACTTGGTTACTTAGGGTGAAACCCCAAGTTTTACAAAATTGAAAAGAAGTGTTGAAGTCCATCTACTTAGAACAAGCGTTGGTCAAATACCCTGTTCTATGGAATTTCTTCCACTCAGGAGGGTCTACAACCACGTTTTAATTCACTGCACCCTTCACAGAGGAGAAATATCAATGTGCATATCATTCTTTGTCCCACCCAAAAGGGCAGTCCAGCAGCGAAATGCTAGACAATTCTACTCTGAACAAGAGTACTATCAGCAACCCCAAACACAAGTTATGGCCTTGTTGGCCTCCTCAATGAGGTGAAGCTGAGCCTCTCGAAGCCTCATCAGTGAGTGATGGTAGTCTTGTTCAGAGAATTGCCTAGCATTTTGGTGCTGGACTGCCCTTTTGGGTAGGACAAAGACTGATATGCAAATGAATATTGCTCCTCTGTGAAGGGTGAAGTGAGCTAATATGTGGTTGTAGACCCTCATGAGTGGAAGCAATTTCATAGAACAGGGTATTTGACACATGTTTGTTTCTCAGTATAGGGGCTCCCAGACTCTTGTTACATTTAAGACTCAGTCACTTACAAACATTACCATACCCACAACTACTATTAGACCTCTTGTCTTGGTTTGCCGTTGATGGTCAGAGTTGGTGGATGCGAGTGGCATATAGGCAGTTCTAACACATCATAAGGAAAACTTTATTCAGCAGGGAGGAGGGAAACTCCAGCCAACCATTGTCAGTTACTGGAGCCATATTAAGCATGCCGACAATCTTTGGGATCACACACACATAATTACTGGGAACACTTTAAGCACATCAATGACATGCGGGCTCACAGCATCAAGCGTACATATTTACTGAGTTCTCTTTGAGGATTTGTGGGGCTGCAGGAAAACAGTTTAACATCCCACACCATCATTTGTTTGGGAGCAGGTGCATGATGGGCTCCTGGCGCGCACCCTGGGGCAGGGTGGTGTACGGAAGGCATGGTATCGGATTAAAGACAGACACAAGTGATGACAGTTCAAGGGGGTTTATTAAACATTATAATGTGTGAGGTAAATGCCTAATCTCAACCTAAATCTAAGATGGGAGCAAGGTATGACAATCAAATAATAATAATAACACAGTCCTAGTGGTGTCTTAGTCAATAAAGGGCCTATACTAAAAAGAAACTATTGCCAATCCTTACCGTACCGTTATGCTACAAAATGTTCATAAGAAAATTAAGACATGTTCTCAAAATGATAATTCAGGATGGTATAGCTGGGGTCTCCCTTCCCCATATTTTTAGCATGGGACAAGGCGGGACTCTTGAGCACAGCACACTCCTGGGCTTCTCCAGCACAAGCTTACAGTTTGTTTCCAACATGTCTGGCCCTTCTGTGGTCTAGTCTATTTCACATAAAGTCTTTTGCCTCAGAGGACCTGATGTGCCATAAACAGCAAAAAACAAAAGTTCCTTTCAGTAATCTTCACGTCGGGTGATTTCTCTTCACCTTTGGATCCTCCTCAACCAGGTTCCGATCTTTCTTGCAACATGGGCCTCCCTCAGTCATGTTCACTATGGCCTTTCATTCAAAATATCAAGAACTTGTAACATTCAAGAGTCTCAATGTCTTTTTAAACAAGCATTCACTGTGGACATCCATCAGTTGGGTTCAAGCTTGTCATCACAATGTTCACGGGTGCATCACTGTTCACCCCTATTCGCAGTCATGCCTCAGCCGGGTTCACATTTGCCAAATACACAGTTCACTTTGCTTTATCACAATGCAGGATTCACTTCCCTTAGCTTTCCTCTTGGCATCCCTCAGTCGGGTTCACATGGCCATTCTAATACAGTTCAAGATTGTAGCATCTCACCTCAAAAGTGGGGTTCCCTTCCCATAGCTTTCCTTTGGCATCCCTCCATCTGGTTCACACTTGCCTTAGTTCGCATTTTTAGTCTCATCAGAAAGCGAGGTTCCCTTCCCCTAGCTATATCTTGGCATCCCTCTGTCGGGTTTACACTTCCAACATTCACTAAACCCCTTAGGTTCTTTTCTTACCTAAAACCAGGTCTCAGGCTCCATAGCATTCCTCTTGACGTGTCAAAAACTTTCGATTGTACAAGGCATTTGACTTGACCCTTGCTGACAACTTTGACACCTCATGCCAGCCTCTCCTAGGGCCTCTTGGTATTTGTAGTTTCAACAAAGGGGACCAGCGAGAATCCTTTGAATAAGCGGCCATGCGGCACTGGAGCACTCTGCAGCTGGTCCTTTATGGGGTTTTAAAAGTTCAATCAGACGCAAGTCCTTTGTTCATATAATGTTGCCGTTTGCATCCTTGGGCTCAACACAGTCCGGTTGACTATCGTCTCTCGCCGACTCACCGGCTGTGCGGAACTCATTGGCGTTTCGTGCCTGTGGATTCAAAGACAGTACCACAGCGGCAATCGCTTCTCCCAGCCTTGGCTATCAGTGTGGGAGGGCCCTGTGCACCATTGACATCTGTCACACCACACGCCAGCTGTAGTTCCCTGTCTTATTATTCCTTTCATGGAGGCTTCACGGGTCTGAGTTGAAAAGGGCAAGGGCACTTCCCTCATTGTTGTCCTTTCAGGTCTTGCTGCCTTTCTCCTCTGTTTGAACTGCCATCCTGGAATAGCTGCTTCCTCATGTGTTTGGCCTTGCACAAAGTATGCTGTCATGCTCCACTTTTATCCCTGTGGGGAAAGGAAAGGGCAGTCAGGTGTGTGTAGTTATGGGCAATTGCCTGACTCTGCCTGACCTTTGTGTTGGGACATGTCGGGTAAACGGCTCTGGTGTTAGTCCATTGTCTGTCACAGGGTGAGAAGGGTTTGTGTCAGAAAAGGAGGGGGTAGAGTATTCTACTGGGTAGGATAGGAAAAAGGTGTCATGAGGGTTCTTCCTAGGGGGGTTGGTGAATTCGGAAAAGGTGAGATTTGTGAGGTTTGTGAAATGAATAGGGGGATGGTGTTTGGTTAAATCAGACAGGAAATTCATGAAATAATCAGAGGAACGGGGAGAAGAATAACTGTCAGTACTCAGGTAAACAACAGAAAAAACAGGGATCCTGAGGGGGTGTCATTTCCCATGCCAATGGGGTTTGTGTCCTAATGGGTTTATCATAGGCGGAGGGCTCGTTGGATTCTGGTAAGGGAGATTAATTGGGTGGAAGAGAGGTTGATTTGTAACTGCCTATAACGGCCCCAGGGATTTCGTCTTCCTCCCCGCTGTAATACTGCGTCTCACCTGGGGCATTACCCGGAGCATAACCCGGGCTCCCCTACTGTCACACTCACCTGTGTCTCTGCAGGAGCGATGGACGAGCCTCCCTTGACCCCGAGTCTTCACTTCCCCTGTTTCACCCAGAGGAATACCTATCAAATACAAGGTGTACACTCAGACCTGAATTCACCTGATTCCCCTTGGCCCTTCCCTTCTCTTTACTGTGTGCTGTGATATCCCCCTATGGGCTTACCTTGATCTTTAGTAGGGTATGCACTCCATCCTGCATTTGCAGGGGTGCGATTCACTCATGTGATTAGTGCCAATGTCTGTAGGCTGAGTTCAGATGCCAAACGCTGTTTTATGCCTTCACAGCGAAGCCGAGAGTTCAAGGCGCCAGTTTCTTCACTGGCTAGAAAGTCCTTCCCACCAGTGAACGTTGCACGGAGAATGTTGAGTGTCCAAAATTGTCTGTATTGTCTTTGTTTGCCAGTATTTTTGTGGGTGGGTAGCACTGCAATGTAGAAGCTAGCTGCTGGTAGGTTTGCGCAGCGCCTTCAATTCGAGCGCGCCTGGTAATGTCTTTCCCTTTCCCTTGCAGGAGAAATTATGTGGTATTAGCTCCTCGAGTCCGGGTTCAGCGCTACTGGAGACTTGGTGGTTAGGTAAGTTTGCATGGAGGCTTTTGGTAAGTATGCACCATGTAGAGAGAGAGAGAGAGCGCAGTGAAGTAAGTGTCCGCGTTATTGGAGCGAGCGCAATGAATAATGTCTCTTCTTTCTTACAGGGCTTTGCGCTCGTGCAACTAACCTGGATTCCAGCGTCGCGGGAAGATTCGGCGAGTATGTGCAGCGTTACTGATATGCGCATGTTAAAGCTGTTCTTCGTTGTTCTTACAGGTGCCGGTGTAGAAGTCCCCTCTTGACTGGAGATAGCTGCGGCGTGGAGTTGAAGCTGAATGATCCAGAACGGGTAAGCAGAAGTAGGATGATCTGGAGCAGGTAAGCAGAAGCAGGATAATCCAGAGCAGGTAAGCAGAAGCAGGATGATCTGGAGCAGGTAAGCAGAAACAGGATGATTCGGAGCAAGTAAGCAGATGCTGGCTGATCCAGAGCACGGCAAGTGTGTTGCTGATACAGCTCACAGTAAGCAACACGAAGCACTGGAAGAATCTAGGGTGTGGCTTAAACAGCCAGCCACACCCAAACACTAGAGAGCTCATGAGTTATCATGCACTTCCTGTTTGGAAACAGGAAGTGGTAACCAGGAAGTTACTACAAACACTAGGAAGGAATGAAAGGAGGGATTTATTATGGGTTCTTTGTTTGCCCATGCCAGGCCTGCCAAGCCTCCACCCAGCTTGCCCCAACTACCTGCCTGATACCCATGACACCTACCAAGGTGATCCTCCCTCGCTAGTCCACCCCCAAGGTTGAGATCTGAGAGTGCCAGCCCTTCCCTGGCCAGCTGAATAAGGGATTCTCGGGATTGACTTGGGAGAATACCCTCAGGTTTCTTACAGTGGCCACACAGATACACTTTTATTAGTCCAGGATAGTTGAGAGCACATTCAATCAACCGGCAAACCTGCACCCGGGGAGACCTGGGACCACATTGTTTGCAGTCCTGATGGTGGGGCCGGCAGAAGTAAGACACTCTTGGCAGGATGCCTGGGCTGTGCCACGTATGTGCTCCCCCTGTCAGGAATAATTTCAATTAGTGGGGTGGAAGCCAACTGATGCACCACTCCTTCACTCCTTCAGGAAATCCTCTTCACCTTCCTTCATGCTTATGCTATTTACTATGTATTTTCCCTGGCAGCATTTCAGGCCACCCTCAATCACAGCCAAATTGAATGAATCAATACATATTGGCACCTTGGAAATGTCCAGTTCAGAAGCAATGAAGTTGCAAAACCTTGACATAGCGCTCAGTCATTCCAGCATACCATCATCCATGTTCACGTCCAAGATCTGGGGCCCCATTTCTCGGGCTTTGGCTATAGGCAGAGCTTCTTCAAAGTGTCATGCCATGATCAGTTTAGCAAACTTCCTGAATCTTACCACATTACAGCGGTGCCCGATGTTAACGTTTGTATAGGGTCCAATTCGAAAGTGTTCTAGGTCTGAAAGCAATATATACTCCTCCGAAACAGTTGTGGGGGGGATTCTCATCTTGCAGGATTTTACAGCTTTTGCGATTTCTCATATATGTGCAGGAATGGCTCCACAGCAGCCTCCATTGAACAGTTAATTTCAAAGCACACTGGCTCAGCATGGGAGACGGGAATGACACATGCTTCTCCAGTCTGTCCAGAAATGGTGCGCCCACTTTTATCCACAATTGTTCCTGAAAAAAAAATAGGACTGTTTCGTACTCCTTTTCAAGCAGCTTTTGGATGGCAAAATATATCTGCCTTTGAATTAGCAGTGTAGAAAACCATCTCGCCAGATAAGTTATCCACTCTTCCATATAAAAGTCCCTTGGCTTTTCCACAGAGGGGCGGCGGGAACAGAGAGCATCTTATTCGTGAGACCCCTGGCACCTGCACCATACTTTGTAACAACAGTGTCTGATGTTACCTCAAGGACTTCTTTGCAAGGCACCTCTGCCAAGACATTATTCATCTGATATGCCACCGTTGCACGTCGTGAACATTCGGGGCATTCCCCAGCTCCGGTCTGGAGCGTGCACCACAGGCACCTTGTTTCCCAACTGGCGTGGGCGGCCACACAACTTCTTTTCCTTTCCCCTTTTTTTTCTTTCCACCCACTCTGATCACGGAGCACATCTCGGATCACACACAATTTCATAATTTCTTTTTTTTTTTTTTTGCTCCAGTCTCTGATCTCGGAGTGTAGGAGCGCACCGTAAGCAATCATTTTTGATTTCGGTTAAAAAAAAAGAAATAGAAAGGGGATGTTATGTTCCGCCCTGCGTCCCGCTACGCGGTGACGCAGGGCGTCCTTAATAAAAGCCCCGCCCCCGCGTTCGGGGAGCAGTTCCGGGCGAACGAGTATCCAGCGTGGGTGTGAGTCATTGCGAGCTCCCGCTGGAGCTGCGCCACAGGCCGCGCGGCCTACCCGCGTAATACCAGCCCCCGCGCGCCGGCCGCGAACCGGCAATACAACAATGGCGACGAGGAGAGACGAGCTCCACAATAAGCTCGGTGCTCTGAAGGCACCACAACGACACACAGCCATCGCGGCTTAATTTTTGGACACCCGGTGGGGGTGCCATCACACACGTGACCCCCCACCCCAAAAAAAAAAAAAAAAAAAATTTTTTTTTTTTCTCTCTTCTCTCATACACTCATGAGCTCTGCCTCCAAGACCACAGCTCTTCCCATCCACCACAGGAGAGCAGCACCACAGAGTGTGGGGAGTGCCAGGCCAGGAGTTGCAACACGGCGCCTGGACACGGCGGCGCCTCCAAGGCAGGCAGACGTCGCAGCACAGCATTGGTGGCCGTCGGAGGCACCCACGACAACACGGATCAGGTACACGCCAGCATGGCGGCCGGCACATCCACGCCTGGGCCCTCCACGCCGTCCAGAATTGCGGCAAACCTGTCCATGACGCCGCCTCCACCTCGAACCCAAGGCACTTCGTCGACACTGGTCCAACCGTTTGACCCATTCACGGACCCGTCGTCATGCGGACCCAGATGGCAGCTATGGATCCAGAAGTTCGAGATGGCGATGGAGTGCAAAGAGATCACTGCGCCCAGGAAACTGAAGGCACACCTGCTACTCAGTGTGGGTGATGAGGTACTGCGCATCTTCAATTCGCTGAACGTTGATGATGGCCTAGATGGGTACCGAAGCGCGAAAGACGCCCTCACCGATCACTTTCTCCCTCAATTAAACCCAGACTATGAGACGTTTCTCTTCTGCACCACATTACAGACAGCGGAGGAAACCCTTGATGCGTACCACACCCGCCTGAGGAAGCTAGCCATGTCCTGTGAATTCACAAATGTGGAGAGGGAAATCAGGAGGCAGATCATCAACGGGATTTATTCGGAAAAACTGAGGCGCCTGATACTCAGCGAGAAGGGCATCCCCCTACAGCGTATCCTTGAACTAGGACGTCAGAGGGAACTGGCACACACTAGAGCGGCCAACATGGAGGCCACGCTACACAGGCTGCAACCTGCTCTCAACACGGCTATGGTGGCCCGCATCGCCACCAAACAATCCTCGAGAGACGACAACAGTGGCGGATACGGACAAAACAGGTGGCAACCGCGTATTCCGGGACCCACTGAGTGTGGTTGGTGCGGTGGCCCACGACATGGCCGTCGCAACTGTCCTGCTCAAGGCACCACGTGTGGGGCATGTGGCCGGAAGGACCATTACGCGAAAGTATGCCGATCAACGGACACCCCCATACAGCCTCAGCAAAACCAGCCGGAGAAGATCGCGACCAAGAAAAAGAAGCAAGCCAGTGCCAGAAGGGTCGCAGTGGCCAGCTCTTCCACGGAGGATGAAGGGGACGATGTCTCGGCAATGCTGCAGGCCCCCTCCAAGGACACAGACAGGAAAGGAAGGAAGGTATACCTAGTGTCTGCACTATGCCAGGACCGTGGACCTCGAGGAAAAGCCACCCGAAGGCGCAAATGCATGGTCACCATCCAAAATCAGTGCGTTCAGATGACCATCGACACAGGCGCTTCGGTGAACGTAATGCCTGAGAGCATTTTCCTGACTCTAAGTCCTCCACCAGAGCTGAAAAGCACCGACACTCTGCTCTTTGCATACGGCTGTCGAAAGCCCCTGCCGGTAATTGGCAGGTTCCGCACCACGCTGGAACACGGGGAGAACAGACTATGGTCCAAAGTCTATGTTGTGAAGGCAGGTGTTGAGAGCCTCCTGAGTGGGGACGCAGCGGAGGACTTGGGAGTGGTTCAATTCGTCTGCCATGTCAACGAAGAAATGGAGATCGAGCAGATGCTTAACCAATACCCTGACTTGCAAGAAGGCATAGGCTGTCTAAGAGGCAAGACCATCAAACTGCATATTGATGAGACTGTGCAGCCGAAAGCCGTCCGGCACCGCAGAACGCCGTTCCACATGAGGGAACAAGTGGAGCAGGAACTCAAGGCACTGGAGGAAGCGGGCATCATTGAGGAGGTCACAGGGCCCACACCGTGGGTCTCCCCAATGGTAGTCACACGGAAGCCCAAGCAGCCTGGAAAGGTGCGGATCTGCATAGACATGCGTCTCCCCAACACTGCCATTAAAAGGGAACGCCACATAACCCCAACAATCGACGAGATTGTGGCTGACCTCACAGGGTCGAAGATATTTTCAAAGATTGACCTAAAGGCGGGGTATCATCAACTCAAGCTTCACAGAGACTCTCGATACATAACAACATTCTCTACGCATCTGGGGCTGCGGAGGTACAAACGCCTAAGTTTTGGAATATCATCAGCTGCGGAGGTGTTCCAGCAGACCATCCAGGAGGTCATCCGGGGCATCCCTGGTGTCCTCAACGTGAGCGATGATATTCTGATTCACGCCCCCGACAAAGAGACACACATCAAGAGGCTTCACGCCCTACTGGGCCGACTACAAGAGGTTGGGCTCACAATACATCGGGAAAAGTGTGAGTTCCTCAAAGCGGAGATCACGTTTTTCGGATACAAGTTTGGCAGCACAGGCATCTCCCCGGACCCGCAGAAGGTCGCAGACATCCAGGCGGCTAGCCCTCCGATGACACCCACGGAAGTGCGCAGCTTTCTAGGCATGGCCACCTACTGCGGGAGGTTCATCCGAAACCTGGCCACACTATCTGAGCCACTGCGGGAACTCACGAAGGCCAACGTCAAGTGGGAATGGGGGCCAACATGACAGGACTCGTTCGAAAACATCAAGGACTCCCTCTCAGCGGACACCAAGATGGCCTACTACAATACTGAACTGCCCACAGAACTATTCGTGGATGCCAGCCCCGTGGGGCTCGGAGCCATCCTAATGCAAGTCACGAGGGAAGGGGAGAAAAGACCGATCGCGTATGCATCGAGAGCCCTCACCGAGACCGAACAAAGGTACTCGCACATCGAAAAGGAGGCCATCGCCGTGCTGTGGGGGTGCCGGCATTTTCACCTCTACCTATATGGACGTCACTTCACGACGATCACGGACCACAAGCCCCTCCTACCAATTTTCATGGGAACCTCAGCACACCCTCCGGCACGAATAACCAAGTGGTTATTGCACCTCCAGCAATATGACTTCAACCTCGTCTACCAACCAGGCAGCGGGAACCCAGCGGATTTTCTATCCAGGCATCCGCGAGAGGCCACTCAACAAGAGATCCAAGTAGCGGCAGAAACAGAGGAACACATATGCCAAGTGGTGCGAGCAATGAGGCCCAAAGCGGTGAGCATCGAGGAAATCGAGGCGGAAACACACCAAGACCCGTGTTGCGACTTGGTGAAAGATGCCATCCTGTCCGGTGACTGGAAGACCTTCATGAGACATACACACAACAGAACAGCGGAAGCAAAAGGGTTTTTGTCAGGCATATTCACAGTCCGGCAAGACTTGTCAGTCACGGAGGGTGGACTGTTACTTCGAGGAAACCGCATCGTAATCCCTCTCAAACTACAGGACAGGATAGTGGCCCTAGCACATGAGGGACATCAAGGACTGGTAAGGACGAAAGCCCGCAGTCGGCACCGAGTATGGTTTCCCCAGATCGAGGAGCGAGTCGAGACACTCATCACAACGTGCTTAGCCTGTCAGATAACAGGGGGGCCGCCAGACCCGGAACCCATCATATCGGCAGAACGGGGCCGCTCTCGCTGGGAGGCCATCAGCATTGACTTTTGCAAGCTCCGGGAAGGCCTCCATTTGCTGGTGGCCGTCGATGACCACTCCCGATACCCGGAGGTTGAGATAGTAGAGTCCACAGCAGCTGAAGTGGTCATTCCGGCCCTAGAGAAAATGTTCGCAACCCATGGACTACCCATCTCGATCAAAAGCGACAATGGCCCGCCGTTTACGGGAGAGGATTTCAAAAGGTACCTACAGGACCTCAATGTGAAATATCACCACATCACCCCAAGACACCCCCAGGCAAATGGGGACGTGGAACGATTCATGCGGACTATCAATAAGGTACTCCGAGTGTCTAAGGCCAACGCCAGCCCCTGGAAGGTTGATCTCTTCCGATTCCTCCGAAATTACCGGGTCACGCCTCACAGCACCACCGGCATACCGCCTGCGGACCTCATGTTCGGCACCGTCATCAGATCCTCGATCCCGCATCACCCAAGCAGAACCCCGGACACGGTGAACGAAGAACGCACCGAGAGAAGGAGGAGGGATGCCAACGAACACATGAGTGGCAAGCGGAGAGCGAGGCCGTCCCATCATCAAGTGGGTGACCAGGTTATCATGCTACGCAACCCTTCCAAGTCAAAACTTGACACAAGGTACGAGGAACTTCCATGGACCGTCAGCAACCGGCATGGAACCATGGTCACTGTGACACGAGGTAACCGCCAAGTGACGAGAAATGCGTCATGGTTCAAAGCCATACCCCGTACACTATGGACTGATAAGGAATGCCATCGGGAAGGCATGGACAATCCACCCAGCGAAGAAGAGCCGGAGGCCATCCCCGAGGAGGATGGAGTGCGGGATGGAAGCTGGGAACCGATGGATGAACCTGGCCTCGAGGACCCGAACAGCGACGATGGAACCGAGTCTGAAGCAAGGGGGAAGGACCCCCGAGAAGGACGATACCGACTGAGAACCACGACGAGACCGCCAGCCAAGCTAAGTGACTATGTGTGGTAACTGGTGCACTAGTGCCATGAAACCCAATGGCAAGGTGGCTGAGTGTTGAAGACTGAGCGCTTATGCTCGATGTGGCCGTTGGTCGGCTGTTTGAGTTGTGTGTTTTGTTTTGTTTTATAATAAAGGAGGAATGTTATGTTCCGCCCTGCGTCCCGCTACGCGGTGACGCAGGGCGTCCTTAATAAAAGCCCCGCCCCCGCGTTCGGGGAGCAGTTCCGGGCGAACGAGTATCCAGCGTGGGTGTGAGTCATTGCGAGCTCCCGCTGGAGCTGCGCCACAGGCCGCGCGGCCTACCCGCGTAATACCAGCCCCCGCGCGCCGGCCGCGAATCGGCAATACAACAGGGGAGTTTGACAACTGTGTATGGCATTGTCATGGCAACGTTGACGTTTGGCGATGAAATGTCTGAAGCACCAGCCGGGCCTTCACCCTCTTGCTCACGTCTGACAGCCTGCTGCTGTCGGGAGCTGTGCATGCTCCAAAGTAGGAGCAAAATATATGCAGAAATCTAGATGGCGGTTATATTTTGCTGTGTATGCACCAATCCCTTTAGTGAATTCGACTCCTATCGGACCGTGTATACATTCCCCCACGGAGTGATCGCTTTTCGAGAAAGCAGACTACAGCAGTGGGGAAAGCATATTACGAAGGTATGTTTGTTGCTGCTAATGGTTGTTCGTGCAAGTTGTCATTGCAGGGCGTTGCCCACGAGTATACTTTGAAGGGGATCTTTGTCTAGCCAGGTGCTTGAAACCTAGCAATCAAAACACGCAAGCGATTATCACATACATTTTGTAAGGACACTCCTCGTATGGGTGTGCTTTTTTCTTATTTTTTATTTGATTCCATTTCAGTCGTTTGGATGGAAGTGAGCTCATGACAGATTTGCTTTTGTGTTGTGTATTCTTGGAGCTCATAGAGACCCTGATTGTTGTTTTGCGGTGTTGCACACTGTTATTTTATTTCCTGAAGGATGTTGGCATGGCTCCCCTCCAGTCAAGTGATTTTAAATGGAGCCGAGGGTTGTTTACATGCTTCAGCCACCGAGAGGAGCCAGGGAGGCTGGGTTTGGGCAGGAACGAAATTCCACTACTAGACTGAGAATCGCAGCTCTGGAGAATGGGCTTGCGTTGGGCTGCATGCTGAAGGTAAGTGTCCGACAGGGTACGTACAGCACCTGGTGGAGCAGAGTGGTGCAGTCTTGGCAATCTGCTGTGTAGTGCTGCTAGAATCCTGCGGTCTGTCCTTGCTCGCCACTATTCCTGGAGGCAAAGTCCACTTCAAAAACACTAGAAGTCAGCAGAACAGAGAGGTGCAATCTTGGCAGTCTGTCCTTGCTGGCCACTATTCCTGGAGGCAGAGTCCACTTCAAAAACACCAGGAGTCTGCAGAGCAGAGTGGAGTAGAGTGGTGCAGTCTTGGCAGTCTGCACGGGCTGCGAGGAGTAGAGGCCCTCCTTTCTGGCCTTGCTTCATGTTGAAACAGCCTGTGATCTCCGTTGGTCAGATTGGTGAGTGCCATGAGTTTATAGTAACTTTAATTGGTGTCCGGATAAGGCAATCACCTGCATGTACGATTTAAGGCTTTTATAATTCCCACTGGTGGGAATCATTCATGCTCAGTATGAACTATACCATCAGTTATATCAAATTAAATTATATCAGCAATGATGAATTATGATATTAGATCTCATAAAGAAAAGTTTTTTTATTGGAATAGCCATGGTCCAGCTGACACTTGTTTTGACCAATGGTTTTTCTCAAGGCTGGTATTCAGTGAAACAACCATTTTACACAATGGGCCTCCTTATGCGGTAGGCGGTAAGGGGTTACCGGCACCGGTAAGGGCACCGGTGCTGGTAATCCCTTTCTGCCCTAGTACGAGGTCCCTTAGCGGGTCCCTTCCCTAATGCCTGGTATTACAGTTTGAAAATAGCACATTTGACTCACCAAACAAGCCTTGTAATTTTAGAAGTTAGCGCATTTGAGTAATTTGTTTTCCCAATTCAAAAGACATTTTTATATTGTGATATCTGTGTAGCAGTCACACAGTGTTTTGGGACATACTCATGCAGACAACTAAGTCACAATAAGGAGCAGGCGCCAAGGGAAAGTTTTGCTGGCTGCAACAATTCCTTTTGAAATGTCTTTGAAGATAGTCACATTTTGCCTATGCATATATCCAGCCATATCTGTTGTGCCTAACTGCATTATCTGTACCTCTTTGTGGTGCACAGCGGTGCACGTGTTATTGTGTCTTTGAAGATAGTCGCGTTTTGTCTATGCATATATCTAGCCACATCAGTTGTGCCCAATTGTATTACCGGCTATCACCATGAGTTGGCTCACATGATATTATATCCTACTCAGACAGCCATTTTTCACCTAGTCCCTATCCTGCCACCTCACTTTTTACCTGTGAGTTCTAGCCTAAAATTATACCTCAGCCTTTGGCCAATTGTATTAGCCTATGCCTAATCACAGTATCAGCTAGCACCTAGTGTCTTGCACACAAGCTATTGTGCTCTATGCCTCTAGTCACCTTCCACAAAACAACTAGCCATGCCTATGCACAATGCAAGACCCCTCTTGCAGAAGCGGTCTCTATTGTCTTACCTTATCTCAAGCATAATAGCCCTCCTGCTCCTACAAGCCATAACCTTAAGCCCTTGTAAGATGCAATACATCACTAGCACCACGACATCAGACCACGCCTCCTCTATCAAGAATAGCATGTCACTCCCTATGTCGACTGCCCTCCCTCGCCATGATTCCATAGCACCCACGCAGGTTTTGCCTCCATTAACCCTTCAACCTTACCATGCATCCATACCCATTAAACCCATTGAAACTATCTCACCAGCCTTATGGATACAACGTTATGCCTCCAGACCTACACCAAATCAACCTTGCACTGTAGCCACCAGAAATCGCAGACTAGGATCGAGACTGAAACCACAATACAATTCTACTACCAAACCACAAATCAAGCCTAAACCACAACCAATAAAATATGGAAACCAGATAAGTCAGTAACTAGAAAGCTGAGACTAAGATCCAGATTCATCCTAGCTCACACCTCCACACTGACTACTAAACCCTCAATCAAGCCTACAACCTCCAATACTACTAGCAATACTAGTAAGGCCCACAAGAATGATACTAGCAGGGATACTCCCTGCATCATGAAAGGTAATGCGGACAGCAGCAACCATACCAATCCTAGCACGTCCATCAAAGGTGCCCTTATTAACGCCAGGTCAATAACAGCCCACACATTAGAAGTGGCAGACCTTATCACCGCCAATCAGTTAGACTTCCTCGCCATTACGGAGACCTGGCTGCATGCAGTGGCAGGTTCCTCCCTGGTACTAGCCATCCCTGACAAATACACCATCACAAGATACAACAGAGAATTTTCCAAAGCTGGTGGTGTTGCCATCATCAGCAAAATTGAGCTTGGAATCAGAGCTCTCCCCCACCTTCCATTCCCCTGTGCCAAACTCCCCCTATCAGCCTCACGTACCCTTAGGATCCATCTTATCTACAGACCACCCTATCCTATCTCCACACTCGAGGAAGATTTGCAACAACTCCTTGCCACAGACACCAAACCTGGTTCACAAATCTTCGGCGATCTTAACCTTGGCTTCCTTGACTCTAAAGACAGTCCAGCCATGTCTCCAGCTAACACAATAATGGAATTAGGCTTTTCCCACTGTATCAACAAACCTACCCATGACAAAGGCAGAATTCTCGACTGGATAGCTAACCTCAACTGTGAAACCAACATCCTTGCCAATGCACCATGGGCATGGACTGACTATCATGCCATCACATTCACTCCCTCCCTATACCAGCTTCCTGACTTCTCCTGCCTTAACAGGAAACAAGAAAAAACATCACAACTGAAAACCTACTACCCTTATTACAACCTCTCATAAACTACTCTAACACTAATACCGACCCATCCACCTTCATGGAGCTCTGCAACCTTGCGCTCCTCCAAGCCATAGATACTATTGCCCCCTTGAAATTACGGAAAGCCAAGCCTTAAGCTCATCTCAATAACTGGTTCACCTCCAACCTTAAAACTCTACATGACAACAAAAGGAAGGACAAATCGGCCTGGAAACCCCTACCAGAGATCCCTTCTTAAAAGCGGCTAAGGCATACTAGCTAGCCATCTTCCAAACGAGAAGCAAAATCGATAAAAATAGAATTTGCAATGCTAAATCTGGCTCTAAAGAACGTTTTAAGATCCTCCGAGAGCTAAAATCACCTATCCCACACTCTGAGTCCCGTCATAAAGACAAGGCTTGGTGCACCAAGATTCAAGCAGCCCTACTTGATAGAATCTCGCAGCTACAAACCAAAATCGAAATGAAAAAACTTAACATTAACACAGATGTAAGACCCCCTAATACCCAACGCCCAGCAGAGATTCCTTGTAACCTTTTCAAATTCTCTCCACTATCCATCACTGAAGTGGAAAACATTATCACTAGCCTAAAACCCTCACGCTGCCAAGGCGATATATGCCCTGCGGCTGTCATCAAAGAGGCAGCAAAAGATCTTGCACCGGCCATCACAGCCTTCATCAACTCATCCTTTGAATCTAAAACAGTCCCTACCAACTTGAAAGATGACTGGGTACTCCCGCTCCTAAAAAAAAAACAACCTTGATCCAATTGTCCCTCCAAACTGTAGGCCCATCACCACAGTGCTGTTCCTACTGAAAATTCTCGACAGGGCAGCCTATCTCCAAATACAGACCCATCTGGTCACAAACAATCTCCTAGGCCTTCAGCAATCTGGATTACGGCCTAGACATGGCACAGAAACAGTGCTTATAGATTTAAAAACACAAATTGATGAGCAAATAGACAAAGGCAACATAACACTCCTCCTTTTCCTAGGTCTATCAGCTGCATTTGATCATCTTTGCAAACTCCTCTTCAGCCCACTTCTCTGAAGAAGCTACCAAGTGGATTCAATCCTTTTTAGAAAACAGAACACTGAGAGTGTTCTCGCCCTTACCCTCTGCTGACCCTGCTCCAGTGACATGCAGAGTGCCACAAGGCTCTCGCATATCACCAACACTATATAACATATTCTCCAAGCCACTATTCGACGATCTGGACCACCTGGGTGTCACCTACACTAATTATGCAGATGACACCCCTGTCCTCGCCCCAATTTCTTGTAATCATGACACCGACTCTAAATTACTAAACAAAATCTACTTCATCATTCAGGCATGCAGGGCCACACATGGCCTCTGCCTCAATGATGAGAAGACGGAACTCTTATGAACCAGCTCACAAGCAAAACTAAACAAACTTGACACCACCATCAACTCCTCTGCATTGATGGCATTCACATCCCGTCTCCAAAGTCGTCAAGACCTTAGGTGTATATCTTGACTCCTCCTTAACACGGACGAAACAAGTGAATGCAGTAGCCTCCGCCACAGCCTACACTTGTAAATTAATAAAAACCTGCAGACAATTTCTCTCCCTCACAAGCTGTTCCACCTTAGCCAGAGCGCTGATCCTATCCAAATTGGATTATTGTAATGCACTCTACTTCGGAACTAGCAAAGGAAATCTAAACATACTTCAGGTCCTTCAAAACAACGCTATCAGAGCAGCCTTTAACATACCACGATCCCATCACGGCTCTGAAACGAGGCGCAACGCCGACTGGCTGTCCATCAATAACAGAATCTCTTTGAAAAGACTTACCCTTACTTATAAGTGCCTAACGAACTCAGCACCTAATTAACTGGTTTGCAGATTCACCGCAAACCAGTCGTCCAGATCCACTAGATCAGGCCAACTACACTGCCTCAAAGTCCCTAGGTATAACCGCCAGAAATCTGGAGGCACTAACTTCCCTGTATTAGCTTCCAAACTTTGTAACTCTATACCTACTGCTAAAAGAACTGTACCTGCTCTCCCCCAATTCAGGACAAGCACAAAAATATGGCTTGCCACACTTGAAACCAACAAACTACAATGGCTCCACTTGTCACATCCCTTCCTGTTTGTTCATAGTGTCATGTATTATTTCCTGCTCATGTAAAATGCAATTGTTGCAAATATTATCTCATTTTTTTTTATATATATAAGTACCTTTTAACCTGTATCTACATCTTGTACATATGTAACTGGAACAATGTGCCCTGATACCTGAGGGTTTGGCACGCTATACAAATAACCAAATAAATAAAAATAAATATGTATACCTACATTTCGTCACCAATGATGCTTCCCTATGACATTTTGTAACATGGTTGTGACACTGACTACCAGCCTTGAGAAAGACAATTGGTCGAAATACGTGTCGGCTGGACTTTGGCTATTCCAATAAAATAACTTTTCTTCATGAGATCTAATATCGTAATTCATCATTGTTGATATGCTCTATTTAATATAACTGATGGTATATTTAATACTGAGCATGAATGATTCCCACCAGTGGGAAGTATAAAAACCTTGATAAAAAAAAATACTTGTTGGTGAGCAGAGATAATTGTTCTAACCAAACTCTGTGTTCATTTATACTCAGTCTAGGGTAGAACCCAGCTTTGCCGACACTGCAGCAAACCACCATTAATACTACATATAGGCCAAGTGCACTCATAACACAGTTTACACTACTGTCTTTTTCCTTGTACGATTTAAGGGGTGGTAAAATAATGATGAACCCTTTAATTGAACGAGCGCCAATTACTGATGGAGAGATGCTGGCCACCATAAACCTACTGCTTCCATCCTCACCGGATGGTGGTCAGCCTGTGGAACACTGTGTTTTGAAGAATGCCATCCAGTGTGGCATGTGGTTGACGGGCGATATGATTCTGCTGGGCCCTCAGACGGTTGGCTTGCGGCAGCCCATGCAGGGTAAATCTGCCCCAAGCTGATTACCTCCTTCTTCCCACCTATTGGTATTTCAGGGAAGACCTCACGACGAACGTGTCTGTCCCTAATAAATCACAATGTACACCAAAAAGCAACACTATCCTACAACCAGTGACTGTGGGCTCCCCAACTAGCAGCTGAAATGGAAAAGACTCAAGTTTTGTGGATACTCCCCCGACGACCGGTCAATGTTATATTCCAGACTTTGACTCAACCTTTTCCTCGGTTGACTCCCCCCTGGCCCAAGTGTCATCTGGGAAGCCTGATGTTCCAGTATTTATAAAGGAGGAAATCACTTACATTTTTTTAATTTTGAACTATGGTGACAATATCTTTTTATAAAAAAACATACATAATCCAACGGTGTGCTCTATATAAAGCTCATACTCGCTATTTATTAGTCCATTTAGTCTACATAGAAATATTAATACTGCTTCATAAACGACAACTATTAAAAACCTGTTTGACAAAATTAGAAAATTTCAAATCCTATGCCAAAGCAAGAGAAACGGGACTCCCTCTACCACAATGAACACACTTACAAGCCAAAATAAACAAATAACATTAAACACAACTGGGCACACATTTAATTGTCAAAAGACCTGGTCTAATAGTTGTGTTTTGAATAGACCCAATATGTTTCTGTCAATAAGCGACTATTTGTGTCAGACATTCATCTGGGGAAATATTGACTGTAATTCGGTGTCCCAAAAAAAACGAAACCTGGAGAGGGTTCTTCCTATTTGGACACTCTGCTCTTAAGGGCAATTCGCAAATCCATGGCTTTTACATTTTCTCTCTCGGAATCCCTCTCAATCGGATTCAAAAACTTTTCTGTAACCCTTGATGTTGATCCAAGGTAGATATGCTGCATGTATACAGAATTTGCATGGCAACGGAGCAACAACGTTGCTCACTCATCAGCTCTCGGCCACGGTGCTGCCTTAAGCTCATAGCTTCCCATTTTAGCCACGAGGCTGTGTCAGGCTTCTCGCTCGTTCCATTCATGACCCACAGGGAGAGAGCCCTTCATGGGAACACCATTTGGTTGAGATAAACCTGGTTTTATGTATTCTGGTGTCCCTATTTGAAAATGGAGACTAAATCAAACTCTGTGTTACTGGAAGCACTTGTTTTTAAGTTTGGAAATGTTAAAATGCATGTCCTAACAAAGGAATTCTTATCCTCCCACGTTTGGGCACCACCAAACCAGGTCTAAAATTAGGTGTGGGTTCTCCAGCAGAGCCACTCGCAGGTCTGCCACAGGGGGGCCCAAAGCAGATCCCAGTTGGAGTTACAGTGGCTTTCAGTCAGCAAGAAGTTGTGGTAGTGCTGGCGTACCTGGGTGACAGTATTATTGTCTGTGACCCGGGGGCCAATCCTCCAACTAGAGAACATTTAGATTGAGTAGTGGAGGAGGGTGTGCATTATGAAGATTCTCCTCCGGTGAGGGCCAGCAAAAAACGAATGTACCCCAAGAAATCAATAGCGGGACAGAAGGCTGCTAGTAGTGAGGTTACAGCTGAGTCTGCAGATGAGGGAGAGTATGTCCAAATCTCCCCAGACGCATGGAGTAAGTTCTCCTCAGTTCCAAGGCATAAGCCTCTTTAGCAAAGTGCCTTATTGAAGAAGAAAAGAACCATCCAAAACTATTCCGCACTGAAAGTCAACACTCAGTGTGTCCAGGCACTTTCTGAATAAACAACTTTCTCACCCGGCTGTTAGAATGGCCTTTGCGAAAGTGGCTCCCCTGCAGAACAATGAAGCCAAGGCATCCCGCCCTAAGGCCCCCAACACCAACATAATTGACATAGCTGTATCCCTGAAATTTGAGAAAGCCTCTATGGAGAAGATGAGAGATCTACGGCTCTGGATCCCTTCAGGTGTGCGAAAAGTGCTACCCCGTCAGACCTTCTCCCTCCCGGGCAATCAATACGTGAGGAACAGACTTCCATCCGGGGCCTGAAGGTGGGCTTAGACCATGTGGGGAGGGGGTATAAGCTGGTGGCCCAGATGCAGCAGCCCCACAGATAAGGTGGAATAAGTGGAGCAGTCATGAGGAGCATGGCCCACTGGGACCAGGGGGACATGGGAGTGCCCGGAACTTCTTGATAACACCTCATTATGAGTCAAAAAGGGTGGTAATTCCAAATGGCATTCGGTTTGAGAGTGTGATTCCCAAAAACGGTGCAGTGAACCTAAGTTGCACAAATATTCTCTGCCTATTGCCTGAGGTACCCAATTTAGGGGGTATCTCCACAGACAAATTAAGTAGACTCTATTTCCCAGATCATCAGTGAATTGATCGTTCTTCGGTTTATTTTAAATCAAAGCTGGTTGCTGACATTGTCTTGCAGGAGTGGGACTCATTTCAGGTCTTTGGATTCGATCTGTGTAAATTTGCTGACAAGAAGTCAACAGGAGCCGTGACCAACGTCTTGGCCTATCAACCTCAGCTAAGTGTAGAGGTTATGGTCCGATATGAAAGATCAGGACATCTGAAAAAAAATTGGACTGGTCCATGTTAATCAAAGTGACAAACTCCTAACTCCCACCCAGCCCTGGGTACCGGGGGGATAGGGGTGACCCCCATGGGATTTATGTCATGGAATATGCGCGCCACTCGCACCTCTTCACTAACCCTGAGCTGGGTTTGGAATTGAAGTCGCATATGATTACATACCTCCAAGAGGCTTGGTTGCAAACCACCCCCTGTGTTTGATGGGATTATGGTTTTGTCTCAAAACGCCAGGCGTGGAGCGGGTTGGTCATATGGCGGCTTGCTGACTGTAGTCAAATCAGCAAGCAACCTTTGGGTTGTTATGACTGAGGGGTCATTAAGGCACCAAAAAATGTATTGTGTGTTGATCAAAGGTGTCGTGAATATCCACTTGTTAGTCATTCATTTATATTGGCACGAAAAAGTGTCCTATTTGCCGACTGTTTTGGCATGTTTGTCTGGTTTTCTGAATGACTGGTGTGATTCTCATGTGGGTTGTCAGATTCTTTTGAAAGGGGATTTTCAGTCTGAATGTAGTGCGTCTAATTTACACAAGGATCACACAGTGGATGCACTATCCTTAACAAAAAAGCAAACCAGAGCCAGAAATTGTTGAGCTGTATGAGAGACCATGGTTTGCATTGACTTAATGGATCTGTGGAGGGGGACAGCCCGTCATGCCCAACGTCCTCCAAAGGGAGGTCTCACTCCACGATTGATTATGTATTTGTTGGGGATTGGATGGGTCTAGGGTTAAAGATTTGAATACAAAGTTTTGAAATACAATACTTTCGAAACAAAATGACCGGAAAAAAAAAAAATCGAATGCAATTATTTTTTTATTTTTTTGGGGGGGTCCTCCCTCAAACCCCTATTTTTTGGCCAAAAACCACTAATTTTACCTATACCAAAAGCACCAAAAAAAAAACCATTAAAAAAAGCCATTCGGTCTTTTTTTTTGGTCCTTTTGATTCAAATGTATTGCATTCGATCCTTTTGAATTCGAAATGATGACCGGACACCGATTGGATGTTGGGAAAATCAGTGTGTCCAGTTTTAGCAGACCTGCTAGTTAACTCAATGCTGGAATCAGTCATTGGCATCTAGAGTGAATCTAGAGTGAATCACTCCCTGATGCTGGCCCTGGATTGCTCATCAATGGAGTGGAAAAGTTCGTTTTTTCCCATCTCAAGTTTTGAGAACTTCATTAATGAATTAGTACAGCATAATCAAAGGACGAATATGAGAACCCGGCTAAAAGCTCACTTACATGTCTACAGTGAGGAAGTGGCTGGCACAATACGTCAATTGAGGAAGGATATGTGTGACAACCTGAATGCTGGGAAGGAGGCCAGGAAAAGCCTAGAACCCACGTGGTGGGGTGAGGATCTCTGTTCTGACAATACTATGTTAAACGCTCTGCATCAAGAACAACAGATGCTGATATGGAACGTTAGCACACACCGTGAGGAGGAAAACGTTTGGGCTGACGGAAATGTAGTCACGGCTGCAACCGGCCACTAAAACAACATGAAAGCAACCAGCATGTTATCTTTGCCCAGCGGAGCGCGGCTACGATACGGCCAATAACAAAATGTGGAAACAACCAGCGGATACTCTTGTCCCAGCAAAGCAAAGAACGTACAGGCGTGGTATGAGCAGAACGCTGCAGCACGGCTGCATCGTGGGGAAAGTTTAAAACTCCTTATGAGCTGCCGATCGAACGGCAGTTAACAAAAATGAAAACAAATACTCCCGACCGGATTGGAAGGGACAATAAAAGCTTTTGTAACTTACCTAGTGTTACGGACTCTGAAGGCAGCAGTCCCAGTCCTCGCCTCAAGGCATACGTGTGGATGGCATCATGGTGGCCGGCATCTCAGAAGGAAGGGGGTGGGGCTTGTTTTTTTTTTCAAGGCTAAACTGGGTGGAGGGCACTGATTGGTTCAAGGGTACCCAGCCCCTATTTAAGTCAGACAGAGACTTTCTTGCAGAATCGGACTGGAAGCGAAGAGACAGCAGCCCCATACTGCTGGTCTTATGAGGATTAAACAAAGGTTTCTACCTTACTCTCCAAGGAAACCTACAATTACTTCAAGCCTGAACTTAATTAATGAAGAATTGAAATCCTGATTGGACAATCATTTTACTTTATACTATTATTTCCTTAAAAGTGAATAAAGACTATAATTTTTGTTGAATCAACAACCTTGCCTGAGTGATCCATCACAAGTTTTGGTGGCAGTGGTGGGATTGAAAACACCATGGAGGCCATCATTAAAGCCCTCACAGATGGACAGCAACAGCTCCAGCAATTAATTCAGGTTCAGTCACATCAAGTCCAGACTGACAGACAGGCATTACAGCAGGCATTGCAACTACAGGCGCAACCCAAGATGCTATCAAACAGATCACGGAAATGGTGACAGCTACCAGAGGAACTATACCCATAGAGACCAAGAGCAGTCGCCCAGAAACAAGAATCCCAGTATGGTCCTCCACTAACAGGCAACCTCAATGCTTTGACTGTGGAGAATGCGGGCACATAGCCCGGTTCTGTACAATGAAAGCAAAGCCAGAACCAATGAAAAATTGGGTGTACTCAGTCAGAATTCCGACAAAGAAGGGATCCATATCTCGTGGAAGTACAAGTAGACGGAACTCCAAGACATGGTCTTCTCGATTCCGGAAGTGAACAGACTGCCATAAGACCGGAAGTAAGTGGGCTTGAAGGGGCGGGGAAGCAACCTATACAGATTAAGTGTGTGCATGGGGACACAAAAATGTATCTGTCAAAGGAAGTAGAGCTAGAGGTCAATGGGGTTAACTCAAGAATGAGGGTCGCCATAATGCCACACTTGCTAGCCCAGGTGTTGTTGGGGACTGAACTGCCTTCATTTGGGGAATGTGTAAATGAAGTGGAGTGGTTCAAAACAGCACCCTATGCCCATAGTGAGGTTGAATCCAGTACACAAAAGCACCCAAAGAAAACAAGGCGAGAAGTGAGAGAAACCAAAAGACAATGGGGAGAAAGAAACCATTACATAGGAATAATAGACTGGTTGCCGGAAGACAGTGAGAAGTCGTTCCGAAATGAATTGTTAACAGATCCGTCCTTGAAGAATGCTAGAGAACAAGCCATTCCTAACAGGGATGCCGGAACCAGATACCCCTGGTTCAAGAACAAGAAGGGACTCATATATCGAATCACAAATGACCCTAGTAGAGGGGAAACTGAACAATTACTGGTGCCGCTGATTTATAGACCTACTGTGTTAAGACTAGCACATGATGATGTAGTAGGCAGGCACCTTGAAAAGGAAAAAACCCAAGAGAACATGGTCAGGAGTGTACAGGAAAGTGACAAAATACTGTGAGGAGTGCCCGGTGTCAGAAAACAAGTTCACATGAACCACAAAAAGCCCCTTTACATCCTATGCCTCTCATAAAAGAACCCTTTTCAGGAATAGGTATGGACCTGGTTGGTCCCCTGGAACCAGTCATAGACACAAATATATTCTGGTTGTGGAAGACTATGCCACTAGATACCCGGAGGCATTCCCTATGAGGGGTGTAAGTGCACAACAAGTATGCCAACAATTGGTTCCGTTTTTTTTCCAGGGTTGGATTGCCTAACGAAATAGTGACCGACCAAGGGCGGAACTTTGTGTCTGGGATAATGCAGAAAGTATGCCAACAGTTACTTATTAAACAATTACGTACTTCCATATATCACCCTCAAACTGATGGTCTAGTGGAGAGATACAATAAAAATATCAAAACCATGCTAAAAAAAAAACAGCACCATCTGGAAGAGATTGGGACCGAGTACTACCATGGGTTCTGATGGTTCTTAGAGACACTCCACAGTCATCCACTGGGTTCTCACCATTTGAAATATTGTTCGGACATAAACCCAAAACAATTACTCGATATCGCCAAGAGGGAGTGGGAAGAACAAGAGACCCATCTCACAGATTATGTAATAGAAATGAAAGAACACCTCACGAAATTGAGAGAGTTAGCCGGAGAGAACCTGGAGAGAACACAGTTGTCTCAGGCAAAACATTACAACCAGAATGCAAGGGTAAGGTTGTTTCAAGTTGGTGAGAAAGTCCTGGTTTTGTTGCCTAACTCCTCAAACAAAATGCTGGCTCAGTGGAGGGGGCCGTATAAAATCAAAGCTATCTTGGGCCCCGTGAACTACTTGGTGGAACAGCCCAGTAGGAGGTTAAAACAACAAAACTATCATATCAACCTCTTAAAAAATGGATGGAAGCCGAACCTGACAGCCAACAGATTAACCAATTACAGGTGACAAGTATAGAAACTGCCTTCCAGGCTGTTCAATGGAACACAACTCAGCCCGGAAGAAAAAAAAGAGCTTGGAAATATCTTAAAACCCATGGAACATGTGTTCTCTTTCTTTCCAGGGAAGACGACCCTCGTTGAACATACGATTAAAACGGATCTGACTCAAGCAGTTAGGGTTCACCCTTACAGACTACCAGAATCAAAAAGAGCAGCTGTACAAACCGAGGTGGAAGAGATGTTGCGCTAAGGGGTAATCGAGCCATCCACCAGCCACTGGTCCTCACTAATTGTGTTGGTGCCCAAACCGGATGGCTCTACCAGATTTTGTATGGACTATAAAAAACTCAATAACATCTCTACCTTTCAAGCCTACCCAATGCCTAGGATTGATGAGCTAATAGAACGGATTTGTACTTCACAGTATATCAATACTATTGATCTAACGAAAGGATATTGGCAGATCCCATTGCGCAAAGAAGATAAACCAAAAATGGCATTTTCCACCCCAACAGGTCTATATCAGGTCACCGTGTTACCCTTCAGTTTACACGACGCTCCAGCGACTTTTCAGGCCTTGATGAATAAAGTATTGGCCCCACACACAACATATAGTTTCGCGTATCTGGATGATATTGTTGTATTCAGCAAGACGTGGGAGGAACACTTAGGACATTTAGTGAATGTGATATCCTCCCTAGGAAAAGCAGAGTTACACATTAACCCAAAGAAAACAATCCTCGCAGACAGAGAAACTAAATACCTGGGTTACCTGGTGGGTGGAGGAGTTATCAAACCACAGGTGGACAAGGTGGAGGCAATTATGAGGCTAACCATGCCCAGCAACTGAAAACAAATAAGAGCGTTCTTGGGATTCATAGGATACTACAGAAGATTTATACCTATGTTCGCCACCATTGCCAGTCCCCCAACAGAAGCTCTTAAGTCTACCTATAAAGGGGACGTGTTACAGGATAAATTGGCCCAAGAGGCCTTCCAGAACCTAAAAACCCTCATCTCCACTCTGCCAGTGTTAAGGTGTCCAGACTTCGAGAAACTGTTTTTTGTACAGACCGATGCATCCAGAACAGGGTTAGGCACTGTGCTATCACAAGGCACTGAAGAAGACCTAGTGCCTGTGTCTTGTATTAGTAGAAAGCTTCTACCACATGAGATGGTGTATTCAACATTGGAAAAAGAGTATCTGGCCATTAAATTGGCCGTTGAAACCCTCTGGTATTATTTGTTAGGGAGAACCTTCACAGTCTTCACTGACCACACACCACTTCAATGGTTGTCCACACACAAATATTCCAATCAGCGAGTCCTCAGGTGATTCCTTACAGTACAGGCCTTTTCCTTCAAGACTGTGCATAAACCTGCTTTGTTTCCGGTTGTTCATGACTATCTGTCCCGGAGCATGCATCGGCCCGAACGGCTCGATTCCTCGGGGGGTGTGTGTGAAACCTGAATGCTGGGAAGGGGGCCATGAAAAGCCTAGAACCCACGTGGTGGGGTGCGGATCTCTGTTCTGACAATACTATGTTAAACGCTCCACATCAAGAACAACAGATGCCGATATGGAACGTTAGCAAACACCGTCAGGAGGAAAACATTCCGACTGATGGAAACGTAATCGCGGCTGCAACCCGGCCACTAAAACAACATGAAAGCAACAAGCGTGTTATCTTTGCCCAGCGGAGCGTGGCTGCGATACGGCCAATAACAAAATGTGGAACCAACCAGCAGGTACTCTTGTCTCAGCGAAGCAAAGAACGTGCAGGCGTGGTATGAGCAGAACGCTGCAGCATGGCTGCGTCGCAGGGAAAGTGTAAAACTCCTTATGAGCTGCCGATTGAACAGCAGTCATCAAAAATTAAAACAAATATTCCCGACTGGATTGGAAGGGACAATAAAAGCTTTTGTAACTTACCTAGTGTTAGGGACTCTGAAGACAGCAGTCCCAGTCCTTGCCTCGAAGCATACGTGTGGATGGCATCATGGCGGCCGGCATCCCAGAAGGAAGGGGACGGGGCTTGTTTTTTTTTAATGCTAAACTGGGTGGAGGGCACTGATTGGTCCAAGGGTACCCAGCCCCTATTTAAGTTGGACAGAGAAGAAGGACTGATGTTGAATTCTCCTCTTTCTTGCAGAATCGGATTGGAAGCGAAGAGACAGCAGCCCCACACCGCTGGGCTTATGAGGATTAAACCCAGGTTTCTACCTTACCCTCCAAGGAAACCTACAATTACTTCAAGCTTGAACTTAATTATTGAAGAATTGAAATTCTGATTGGACAAGCATTTTTCTTTATACTATTATTTTCTTAAAAGTCAATAAAAACTATAATTTTTGTTGAATCAAACAACCTTGCCTGAGTGATCCATCACAATATATGATCCCTGAATCAGCGATGAGACATTTAAATGGATGTATTTTTTTTTGCTGATGAGGCATATGCGTCAAACATATAGAAATTGGGTGCTGCAGACCAGCTGTCGGTGATCACGGGTGGATGCCAAAGCCCTATTCCTAGTTTTAAAGAACAAAAATTTCTAGGCTTTTTGGTGAATTATGAACAGAGTGGTCTCCCCACAAGCTGTAAAACAAATTAACACGGTCTCAAAGAATGACAGGGTCCTGAATTTTACATTCTTATATGCACGTCCTGGGGGTACTACGGAGCATGCTGCACCGGTCTGGGATCCTGGGAATCAGATGGATTTAGCGCTATTTAATTATGAAAGTATCTTAGAGATAATAATGAAGATCAGTCAATCTCGGGCGCCCGGTCCCTATAAGCTATTAAACCTTGTGCTTAAAACGAACCCAGAGGCCTGCGCCTAAACCCTCAATGTCCTGTTTAGTAGTGTAGTTACCTCACACACATATCCTGCTTCATGGTCAAGAGCACACATCATTACAATCTCTAAAAGGGGCTTGAGAATGAACCCAAGCTACTATAGGCCTATTGCCCGGCTGGATGCGGACAGTAAGATCTTCTCATCAACCTTGCTGACCCATCTGGAGGCTTGGGCGGTTGAGGCAGGCCATCTGTCCAAGTGGCAAACTGGCTTCCGAAAGAACGTTGCAACATCTTTAAATGGGCTGATAATTAAAGCTATACAACATCTGGCTTAGGAGGGCAAATATAATTTAGTCTATATTGCATTCATAGACTTATCGGCCGCATTTGATGGAGTGGATCGGAACATCTGTGGTCCAAGCTTTACAAGTGGGGAGCTCCTCAGGGACTCCTGAGACTTATTATTGGCCTCTATTTCTATTCAAAATCCCAGGTACGTCTGAATCATTCCGCAGCTCCTCACGCCATTTTGAGGTGTCAGGCAGGGTTGCGTCCTCGCACCCTGCCTGTTCAATCTCTATTTATCCAACATTGGGGATTATATAGAAGTAGGGGCATTTATCGCGCCAGTGATACATTATCTAAGGACCCTGTGGCTTTCCTATGCGGACGATTTCCTCCTCTTTGATTGTACCTCAGTAGGCCTACAGAGGTTGATGGATGCCTTTGGGTTGTATATGGGTAAGCAGATGCTCCAGATGAATCCTAGCAAAACTAAGATTCTGCAATACTCAAAAGGCCTTAAATAAATCAACCTTTCGATGGCATATAGGTCCAGAACCAGTGGCTAGGGTCACCTCCCTGATTTACTTGGGATTCTTTATCATGGCCCATCCATCACTGAATAGGCTGATAAAGTGCCGGAACGCGGGCATCACACCCTTATGTATCAACTGCTGAGGGTGGATTCCTGTTATGGTACCTATTTCCCTGAAAGCTCGTTTAAAATACTATAAGGGCAAAATCGTCCCTAATGTAAGTTGAACTTCATAATGAATATGCTGAAATGTTTGCCACACCTGTGTATAGGAGTAGAGATATTAGGAGAGATAGAACTGAAGCGGTAGAGCCCTATATACAGCGGCGATATTTGTAGGCATCAAGACAGACGGGCGACCGACTGAGAGTATGTGTAAGAGAGGCACTAAAATGGATTTCAGATCCTAGTATTCCCACAATCAAGATACACGAGATAGTTGATGAATATACCTTGCCCATGAAAAGAAAAGCACTGCAGATAATGGCTGAACATCTGATAAACAAAGATATAAATGAGAATAAAGCCAGCCCCCCTGAAATAATAACAGTATATAAGAGGGCATTTGAATGCGGAACAGGAGAATCAGCCTTATCACTTGACTTGGGAATATTATTACAGATGAGAGAGGGGGGAGGAACAGTGAGCGCGGTATTCCCCATGAGAGAAGTCCCATCTACCTTTGTGCCAAAAGTAGAGATTCCTGCATCAGGCACAGCAGCAGCGCAGGTAACGCCAGCCCATTATACCGCCCAATATGTACATGTCCCCTTTTCCAGACAGGAAGCGAACAACATAAAACAGACGATTCCCGATATAAGAAAGAATCCTGCGGGATTTTATAAAGACGTAGAGTCCTGCTTGTAATCATCCGTACTCACTATGGGTGACATAGATTTAATATTCCTAGTAATATTACCAGCAGTTATATGGAAGCAAATAAGGAAAGTGGATGATGCAACGGCCTATGGCGCCACATGGGCGGATTTAATACTGGAAGATAGGAATAAAGAGGTAGGAGGGAAACCAGGCCCAAATATGGTGGCATTACCAGCACGAATAATACAGAAATTGAAAGGAATTGTTCCATAGAAAAGAATTCAATGGGACAAATTGACTGCATGTGTTCAGGGCAAGGATGAACTAGCCACGGATTATTTTAATAGATTCGAGGAAGTATTTACAGATTTTAGTGGACAGGATGTAAGTACAGAAGCGGGAAAAAGGCTATTTGTTGATAAATATGTGAGAGGGTTAATACTTCCCATACAAAACTTAATAATGACATTGGAAAGTGCATGGCAAGCAAAAACATTGAGTGAAGTGCTACATATGGCTCAATATTATAAGAATAGAGTGAACGCCGAGAAAGTGAAAGAGGCGAAGGATAGAACAAATTTAAAGACAAGGGTGCTACTCCAGCAAGTAGCGGGACACAAAAGAGGTAGAGGAAATGCCCAAGGCAGAGGTAATTCGAACATACATGGAGGGCCCCTGGGATTGAATCAGTGTGCGTATTGCAGATAGGAAGGTCACTGGCGAGCACAATGCTCACATTTGCAAAATAGGAATGGGTATGTCCAGAGAAGACAGCATAGAGGGCATCCAGGAGCAAATGGGCATAACAGGAATAACATGCAGCAACACCAAAATAGTCAAGGTAATGGTGCCCAAAACCAGAATCACACCTCTACTCAGAATCAGAGCCAGCAGAATATGCAAAATGGGAATAGAGGAAGGGGCAGAAATATTTTCGATACACATGTAAATGCATATTATAATAACAGCAGCGATTACACATGGGATGATGTTTTGTTTCCCCAATAGGACAGTCCAAGACAGGGGTTGGAACCAGTGTCTATTCCCATGAATCAGAAAGGACCCTACGTAGAAATGAAAGTTGGGGATAGTGAGCACAGATTCCTCGTGGATACGGGGGCACAAAATTGTTTGATAGACTATCACTTGGACCCAGAGATACCGCTGTCAGGGCAAAGAAATATTTCAGTAGGGTTCGTAGGTACCCCAGTGATTAATCCAGTGTCCCAACCAGTAGCAGTAACATTAGGCCCATTCACTGAATACTGTCCATTCCTTTTAACAAGAGAACTGTGGGGAGAATCTATTGGGATTGAATTTACTGAAAAAACTAAATGCAGTTATCCACTGTATGCCAGATGGACTATTATTGACCATTTCACCACAGGATGTGCCAGTATCTGAATTTTTGTCTAAACCTTTGCCAGGGGAATTAAGTGAGGTACCAACTTGTATTTGGGCTATAAATGACAATGATGTGGGATGTTTGAAGATAAAGCCAGTGATAATTACACTAAAAGAAGGAGTAACGTTACCACGTATTCCGCAGTACAAAATCTCAGCGGAAGGAGAAAAAGGATTGAAAAGTATTGTGTCTGATTTGGTAAAATTGGGGGTGATTGAAGAAATTACAGGCAGTACATGTAATAGTCCCATTCTTCCGGTGAATAAGAAAGGAGGTACTGAGGTACCAGACTGTTTCATAATTGATCTGCGTGCATTAAACAAAGTGGTAAATCCTCAATTCCCGTTGGTCCCAGTTGTTACCACAATTTTGATAATGATTCCTGCTTCAGCAGAATACTTTAGCGTTATTGATTTGAAGAATGCTTTCTTCAGTATTCCAGTGCACCAGGAAAGTAGATATTTGTTCGCCTTCACATTAGGAGGACGATCATTCACATTTACGCACATTCCACAAGGCTACACAGAGAGTCCGAGTATTTACAGTAGAGCATTGAAAGAACAACTAGACATGCTAGAATTACCAATAGGTTGTGTATTGTTACAATATATAGATGACCTATTAATTGCAGCAGATACAGAAGAGATTTGTAAAGGGAGTACTGTTTTGTTGTTAGCACATTTGGCAGTGCATGGCCACAAAGCAAGTTTAAAGAGGTTTCAGTATTGTCGAAAGAAGGTGGCTTATTTGGGTTACCTACTTACGAGAGAAGGGAGAAGACTAACGCCAGAGCGAATAGAGAGCATTTCTGGTATGTGTCATGATGCCTACCCCCGGGGACACAGACCAAGTCCAGCAACCCCGAAAGCAGGCATTAAGTTATCCTAAGCAAGCCCAACAACCCCTGCTACGGGCTATTTGGGTCCAGTCCTGGCGCCTATGGTGCCAGGCTCATATGGAGAGTCAGTCCTGGCGCCTATGGCGCCAGGCTCATAGATTAAAACTTACCTGATGCAGACCATGCTGCAAACTTACCTGATGCGGACCATGCTGCAAGAGCTCCAAGCCAAAAGAGGCTTGGAACAGACTACTCTACTTAGGGACTATTTTTTTACTCGGGCGGGGCTGGGGAGGAATACTTACCTGGGACTACTTTGGAGGCTATTTAAACCACGCCCGAAGAGCAGCACACGCTTCACGTTATTCTGCATCCAGCAGAGTAACGCTCACTGTGCCTGGAAGTCTGCATCCAGCCTTCTGCCACGCCCGCCTCGAGTTTGGAGCTCCTAGAAAAAAGGGAGAAAGAAGGAGAAAAGGTTAGAACAAGAGCAATACCTTTGATCCTTACCTGAATTCCCGATACATCGCGCCTTCGAGCTGGAAGAAAGAAGTTATTTTATGCGCGTCGCCTCGCCTGCTGCAGCGCCGCGCTGAACTCACCGGCCTTCGCAGCATCTTCACATTCCACCGCATCCTCCTGCATGTTCCCACCGCACTCCAGCACCTAAGGTGAAGACAAGAACAGCAAGGTGAGCCAACGGAATACACAGAGGAATATTAGTTACCCCCCCCACAGACTTACCTGATTTTACCACCAGGGGTACTATTCCTGTTCACGGGTCAGCGCAGCTTCCACTGCATCTTCGCCGAACCCCGGCCCCTAAGGGGAAACAATAGGACAGCAAGGTGAAACAAAGGGACTAACAAGGGGAACCCTCCTCACCACAATAGACTTACCTGATTTTACCGCCAGAGGTATTATTCCCCGAGACTTCATACTTTCTCTCAGCGCCTGAATAAGGGAGAAAGCAACAGGTTACATATTGACATTATTTTATCTAACTGTTTTGGAAAATACAAATCCTTACCAGAATACTACCGGTTGCCACGAGGAACTCGTCATTAGGGTCAAGCTGCAACCTGCAAGGAATCGGACAAGAGTGAAAGTTAGGCATTTGAACTCTTATGAACTTTATACTTACGGCGTCTTGCCCGGAATCTCACCAATTCCTTCGAGCCAGTGAAGCAACTGGTTATCAACGCGCCCCTGCGCTCAATGCAGGATGTAGAGCTCATCTTTTCAAACCATCAGGTGAGACTAGAAGAGGGGACATCGAAAGGTGATCTGTTGGGAGAACAGCAGGGGTGGGGGAATTTACGCTCAACTCCACGGGTGGTTAATTCCCTTTCTCCATTTGCAGAAGAATATTCCTATGAGCCAAGCAAACGAAGCTAGGTGGGCCAGTCCATTCCGTCATCTCGGCCCTATGCGTCACATTGGTGGAGACCGCAGATGTCCAGATCCGATCGCCGCCTCTATGGGAGCCAGGTGAGCGTAACATATGCCTATTCCAAAAACACAGAAAGGAGTCAGAACTATAATAGGCATGGCTTCCTATTGTCGGCAGTGGATTAAGAATTTTGCTCTAATTGTGAAGCCAATGGTGGAGTTGACAAAAAAGGATGCTGTGATGCCTTTGCAGTGGAGTGAAGAATGTCAGAGAGCATTGAGTTGCTCAAAACTGCATTGTGTTCCGCTCCAGTTTTGAGAACAACAAATGATGAAAACATTTTCAGATTGTTTGTGCATGAGAATGATGGCTGCGCGCTGGCTGTTCTAACTCAGGAACAAGGTGGAAGAAACAGGCTGTGCGGCTATTTTTCTTCTGCGCTGGACCCTGTAGCGCGCGCATTACCACGATGTTTGCGAGATGTTGCAGCGGCTGCTGCGTCAATGAAACAAACAGAAGGGATGGTACGGGGGCACACTTTAATTTTGATGGTGCCACATGCCATAGACGTTCTACTCAATAGAACGCAGACGCAACACCTCACCTCTGCTAGATTGACTAGATATGAAATTTTCCTGTTCGCGCCACACATCCAAATCATGAGGTGTAGCGCTTTGAATCCTGCCGAATTAATGCCACTGCCCATTCAAAAACTTGATGGAAATGAATCACCTCCCCATGATTCTTTAATGGTTACTGAAGAAGAAACGAAGGGGAGAATTGATTTGACAGACACCCCACAAAAAGAGCCAGATGGAGAGTTGTTTTGTGACGGCTCCTGTTTTAAATTTCCAAATGGCACATCAACTGCCGCTTACGCTATCACCGCGTTAAAAAGTATTGTGGAAAGTAAAAGAATCCCCTACAACTCCACACAAGCAGCGGAGATAATAGCCTTGACCAGAGCTTGTGAGATTTCAGAGAATTTGAGTGTAAACATATATACTGACAGCCAATACGCCTTTGGCGTGGTTCATAACTTTGCCCGACTTTGGGCTGAGAGAGGGTTCTTAACATCACATGGGGCTAGAATACAACATGGCCCTTTGATTGTACGATTATTGTCTGCACTTACGTGTCCAAAGCACCTGGCGATAGTGAAATGCAAGGCAAATAAAAAAGTAACATGCAAAGTGGGAGAGGTCAATTCATTTGCAGACAGAATTGCGAAACAAACTGCCACTGACTTGAATACCAAAATGTTAACAGTACAGTCAGAGGAAATGCCCTGCATGATATAGAATGGAATTGCCAATGTCAAAGAAATGCAGGCGGAAGCCACTGCAGATGAAATACAAGGGTGGGCTGAGGGCTCTGCTGAATTAGATCTGGAGGCTTGCTGGGTAGACAAGAAGAATATAAATTGGATGCTGCCCAACTCCTATGTAACTGCAATGGTCACAATGGCTCACAGCCCTATTCATATTTGTGCCAAAAAGATAGTTCAACACTTAGCCAAAGTATGGGAGAATGCGCACATAAAGAAAAATGCTGAGAGGTTGGTGCAAAATTGTATTACGTGTCTACAACACAATGTGGGGAAGGGAACAGTGACTCCAACAGGCAGTTTTGGTCCTCCCTCTATGCCGTTTGAGGTAATCCATTTTGATTTCATAGAAATGGAGAGATGCCAAAACTTGAAATATGTCCTAGCGGTCATATGTGCATTTAGCAAATGTGTGGAAGCATATCCATTGAAAGACTGCACTGCTATGAGCACGGCGAAAGTAATGTTGAAAGAATACTTCTCCCGTTTTGGCTTGCCCTGTGTCATATGGTCAGATAACGGTCCACATTTTGTGGGCGCAGTAATACTACAGATTTGTGCAGGTCTGCAGATTGAAAAGTGATTCCATTGTTCTAAGCTCCCCATGGCTGCCGGTCTTATTGAACGCCACAACGGCATCTCAAAATCTAAGATAAGTAAGATATGTGCAGACAACAAGTTCAGTTGGGTAGATGCATTACCGCTAGCGCTACAGTGCATGCACACGTCTGTGCAGGCAAGAACTGGGCTCTCCTCTTACGAAATCGTTATGGGGAGGCCGGCAAATGTTTGGTGTGCACCTCAGCCAAAAAGGCTGAGGGAACTCGAATAGCATTTACTGTAATCTTTTAATCCAAAAATTGCGTTTGATTCATCAGCAGGAGGCGTTGCCAATAAGATACACTGACCCGGGACACGCACTGGAGCCAGGAAACTGAGTGCTAATCAAAAATTCTGAGCGAAGGACATCATTAGCACCCAGATGGCGTGGGCCCTATCTGATCCTCCTAACTACGCAGACGGCAATCCGGGTGGATGAGAGGAAGGCGTGGATACACGTGACACACGCCAAGAAGGTCCCACCACCGCTTGAAAAAAGGACTGATCGGGACGACCAGAAAGAGACAGCGGTCCCACAAACGAAAGAAACGATTGCCAGTTCTCTGCCACAAAAACTGCCTGATCCTGAAACAAAGCCTGAAGAGATTGCTGTGAAAGAGGAAGGACAAAGAGTGCCCCAACATTGTCCAGCAGATCCTGCATCACTACTGGCCAACACCAAACGTGTACTGCTTTGGCGCCCACCACCTATTGCCGCACCACAGCCTGAAACAAAATTTGCATCATCACGTGGGCGCCCGCCATCATCTGTCAGAGTGCCACAGGCAGACTCCGATTTTGAGTCTGGAAGTGCATCCGCACTGTTCATTGATCACACGATACCAGGAGCAAGGCGATACAATTTTCAGCCCAGGAAAGAGGAGTGATCAAACCTGCATTCCTGTCGATTTTCTTTTTGTTGCCTCTGTTTCCTATTCTCGGATGAAGTAGGAACCGGAGGCCTAGCGGAGAGCGTCATGAGGGTTGTGCAACTCGGACAGCCCAATAATCGAGACTCCTCGGTGCTAATACAAAATCCATGTGTCCTCAACCCGTACAGACAAATGAGGTGCACAGGGTACGAAGGCAATTGATAACTGCTCTGGAGTTCTTTTGAGCAAATGTGCAGACGCACAGAGATCTTGCCCAACGTGTAGCAATCCAGGTTGCTAAGAACTGGCAGAAAAGACTGTTGACATTATCGAACTTATTGACGAGAGACATTCACGACGAACACTGCAGAGGAAGAAGAGCCGCGAGAGAAAATGCCAGAACCAGCTTTTGCCTCCTCCTGCACCACTGCTGATAATGAATTAAACATAGAAACTGAAAGATTACACAAAAATAGTTATCGGAAAAATGGTATGCTAATTCTAACAATAATAATGTGCGTAATGAGCATAATAGTCCCAGTAACAACAGCACTGGTATTATGGTACCTGGAAGAAATGCACCCCTTGGAAATTCTCTTGCCCATAAGAAACAACTCCACCACTGAAAGCCCTGTTCATGTAATTACTTACACTCTGTCCCCAATGGAAGAAAGACATAGAGAAGGTTATGGTAATAACACATTACTGCAAATAATGAATATGACACATTCAATTTTGAAAAAGAATAACTGTTGGGTGTGTGCTCATTTGCCACAGCATGGTGGCAAAGGAATAGGTTGGTACGTGCAGCCACTAACATTAAGTTCTGCATGCAGTGCATCTCTGAGTTCATTATATTATGGAAAATGGAACTAATGTAAAACGGGTCAATTAGATAGCACAAACATGAATGAATTTGTGGAGATAATTATGAGACCCATAGGTTGCTCCATATTTCATAGAGCACGAATGATAATGCCAAAAGCTACGCCCAAACCAATGCCACAAGACAGATTGTTTGTGCGGGAAAAATCATCAGTAATCATATTTCGTATGAGATCAGAGGGAAATAAAGATGCAGTGCCTCCCTCCTATACAGCAAACTACAGCCCACGTTCTGTTCCTTTTTGTTTAAAGAAGAAGGGCTCTTATTCAGTAGGGACATTCATTAGATGTATGAATACAGCGATTCTTACGAGGGAAGTAGAACCAGTATATGTAGGTGACCCTGTATATTTTATATGTGGAGAAAAAGTGTATCCTTGGTTGCCTAGAAACTGGGGAGCTACTTGTTATTTAGGACTTTTGTTCCCAGGAGTGTTTCTTTTAAATCAACGGATATAGCCAAACTATCTAGATCTAGGCCACAAAGCAGTAATGAGGATGGATTAATAGTAGAAGACGTAGCAAAATCATTTGTACCATTTCTGGCCGAAGCAATAAACTCCTATAATATACGACAACTATCCAGAATCTTAGAAAAAGCAATAAACAAACAACAGATACATTATGCAACATGACATTAGAGGAGAAAGGGATTAAATTAATGACACTTCAGAACAGAATGGCTCTTGATGTAATCCTGATTGATCGTGACGGTGTGTGCAAAATCGTGGGATCACCGTGCTATGTATTTGTAAACGACTCCTCTCCCACGATTTTTGAAGCGATAAGAAAGCTACATGTCTTAAGCTCTGAACTCCATACCGAAGAAAGGGGTCGGGATTTGGGCTCCTGGTTCTGGGGGTTATTATATTCATGGGGATAGAAACTATTTGCGATCCTAGTAGCAGTACTAGGAATATTCATGACATGTTGTTGTTGCATACACTGCTTACCTGTAATATGCACCGAAATTAGTAAAGGGTGTGTGCAGATGATAGAAAAAAAGAGCACCGTTAAATTGAGTACCCATGGAAATGAGGAAACAAGGGCAGTGAAAGAATTCATGTCCATCAATGTAGATGACAATGAGGTGGAAACTAAAAATGCACAAGATTCAGAATCAGAATCTGAATCAGATACTTGGTCAGAAGGGGATGCAATGTACGGATGAGACGTTTGGCATACGGCCAAAAGGAGGGTTTTGTCAGTCCAGAAATTCTTGATCGGAAAGCAATATACTTTGTTGGCCGTAGACCAATCACCTCATGTGTTTAGTAACACAAAGGTGTAGAAAAAGCTCTACCATTGTGCGTCCATTTTAAAGGTGACTGAAATTGCCATTTTGCTTTCTTTCTGTCTTCTCGAACGTTGCTTTTTTGCCTCATGTAAAACTGCTTTGCTGAATTATTATTCTGCTTCAATGGTGCACAATGCAAGGCCGCGAGCGGCATGTTGAAACATAACGCAGTAAACCAGACAGAAATGCCCGGTCCCTCCGCGTATATCCTTGAAGGATGAGCAGTGAGGCATTTTAATCAGAACAGCAGGTGCCAGCTAGTCTGGATAAGCACAGTACAAACTCTAGAGCGAACATGAAATGACTTGAATTATGCCCTTCTTTGCGGCCCCCCTTCCCTGAGCCCAGTACAACCCTGGAGAGCAAGTTGACCCCATGGTACACAAATAGAAACGAGGAGATAGCAAGGCCTGGAATGTGTCTCTCCCTACACACAGCTTGCTTGTAGAAACAGAAGCATTTTGTTCTTTAAAACACAGACTTAATGTCTGTGGGCTTACAAAATTGCAAACTGTTACACAAAGAATGTTTGAAGGTGTCAAACTCATCACCATTGTCAATCATCGTGCCCAGTTCAAAGGAAATGCAATAGGGGCGGTATAAGTTGTGACACTACTGATTACTAGATGCTTGTTTTGTATATATGTAACTGTTGTACGAATTTCGCTCTCTTGCATCCCCCGAGGTCTGGTAGACAAACATTGCGGGCGTGGGACCCGTTGGCCAACTGAGAATATTTGCTTTGCAACAAACCCTAGATTTTGGGAATACAACCTCGTGTCTGGCGTATCAGTTCGTGTGTGGTGATTGTGCCTTGTTTCCACAAACAAGGGTCCCTCAGGCGCCCCTTCACACATTGCAATGGCAGCCTTTATGGGAATGTCATATTGCGGGTCTTTGGGGGGCAGGGGTGGGCGGATGAGGAAAGAATGTCCGCAGATGCCCCCCGCACGCACCTGTTTCATTTAGGGCACTCTGCCTGTGCTTGGCCCTGCTGGGTGAGGTCTCTCAGTACAAAGGGCCAAGCTGTATCGCACTCTCGGGGACTGCATTCTAGCAACTCACTCCTTGGTGGGAGTTATTAGGCCATTTAGAAGACAGCCTCATTCCTGGGGTGTGAGTCTCACTCAATCACGGTGAACGTCACCACTTTCCTACCCATGACGGGTGAAACCCACAATTCAGAGCTGTCCCACTCCTACCTTGGACCTCAATCTCTCATCGGGGAGGTGTGTCTCACCTTGAGTGCGCAGGTTCTGCTGACACCCCACATCTGAAGGCAACACTCCCTTGAAAACAGAGCGATTGGTTTTACCTGTGGGCTGCACTTATTGGTGTGTGCAGTGCTTCCCTTCACTGGAGATTAGGGCTTTAAATGGGGAAAAAAGAAGTGCAGGGAACTCACCAAGCTAAGCAGCCAGACATTTTGGCACAGCGCTTTCGGCACCACCGTTTTGGCGTGGCATCTGGGGCACAGGTCACTTTTAGGCACACCCTGTTATTTGCAGGCAATGCCCAGGGAGAATAAATGATGTGCCAAGCATCACACACTTTGGTAAAACTCCCGTTTTTTCTCATGCATTTTTAACGTTTTAATATCTATCTTAAATTAGACGTTCTTGTTTGCGTACCAAACTAGAAGATATCGTAGCTGTAAACCAAGCTTTAGAAGGGGAGTTTTATTATTGCTCGCTTTCAATGCTTAATAAAAAAATTGGGCGGGTAACTGGAGCTATGTGTGAAAACGTTCCATCACAACTCCAATTACTTTTAAACATGTACACATTGGAATAGGCACTGCTAATAACAAAGAAATGTCTTTAAAAAGTAGTTTCACATGCTTTCCAACTCAATCCCTGAACATCAAATACACCATTTGCAACAGGTGAAGCCCACTTAGCGAATCAGTGTTCCACTGCTAGTATGCTGAGAGCACAGTAGATTCATGTTTGTCTCCCCTTTTCTTCTGCAGCGTGGGCCCTGAAGGAGACATTATGGGCACCGCAGGTGGCGGAGAGAGGAGGAGGGAGAGGGTGCTGCTTTCCCAGCAAAGGCTGCAAAAGCTTGGTCCCATAACTTGAAATGAAAAGCTTTCATTTTCACCTCACAACATAGTTGAGTACGGTCAGGCGTTGAGAAGTGCAGTCACTCAAATGCTCAAAAATAAGAAGTGCAGGTACTGAGGGCCGGGTAGGGCCAGCCCATAACCCTGACATCCGTCCATTTGCATCCAACGTATCCATAGCTCATTCCCCTTTCCCCCCAGAAAGTGTAGAATGAGACCTGTTTGTTTTTTGGCATAAAAGGCTGCAGATTTATTCCACAATAACAACAAAACCAAAACCACGCTGCACACATTTGTGGAAATAATTACTCATAAAATGCGGCGACTGCTCCGTGTCCAAAATAAACTGCTTCCCCCTTTCCTTCCCCAAGTGTCCAGAATAGGCCCAACTCTCCCAACCTTGGCTCCTGCCCGTTTATAAAGGGAGAGACCCCTCCCCTTTCCTTTGTTAGCCCTTTGCAGGCTTTCTTTGGATTTCGCCGCGCTTTCTTGCTTCGCAGGCTTTTGCCTGGGTTTTGCCGCGCTGGGCATGGCACCTCCCCCTTTCCCAGAGAGGGGGAGGCCAAGAGGGGACACTGCCCGGGTTATCGTGGGTGCCTCCTCCATTTTGTGGCGCATTCTTCGTCACTTTCATTTAAAGCACTGGAGAAGAGTCCTTCTGAATGCAACACTTTTAACACGAAAAAACACCTTTCTTGGCACAGGATGCAGCGCCCACTCTACCTGATCTTGCCTCCTCACTTGCAAACTGTTATTATTGTGGGTTGCAATCTAATGTAACCTTTGTATGAAATGTCAAGGCAAGTGTTTGTGACGTGCATCAGGAGTGAGGGTGCTGACAGGCGGGTGCAGGTCAGAAGCACCCGAGTGCGACTTGAGTGATGATTTTCTTCAATGGGTTTGGGGACATGTTATGAAATATGGAGAAACCGAGGTCTGATCCCTTGAAGTTCTTTGTGGAAACATGATGTGGGGTTAGTACTTGCACGCCAGGGGTGTGAATGGAAGGAGGACACACGACAGCTCTCCTTAAGTGGGTGCTGTCAGACTTAAAGGAGAGAGTTAACTGCTTGTAACATTGAAGCAGCACTAGAATAGTCTCATTAGTGCAGAAAAGGGGAAAGAGGGGAGCCTTTGTGTTATCGCACCTTCTGCCTCGTCATTCCCAGAGCAGAGAGAGGTAGCGATTGGGAATGGAGACCCGGGGATCCTTTGCCCCCTTTCTGCTGTTAAGGATTGCAGATTTATTTAGGGGAAGAGGGGGGAAAAGGGGAGAACCTCCACGTTTAGTTCCTGCGGATTGCTAGGCAACGCATAGGAAAGTGGAGGGGGAGTAATCAGCTGCTTATCTGGGGCTTGATGCAGAGACCCCCTCAGCTCCCAAACACCCCCTTGGATGTACGCGAGCTCCATCACAATGATCCTCATGACATTGGCGGCATCTTTCGTTATGGTAAGTGACCTTTATTCTGCATGCGTGCCCTTTAATACGGAATATAAATATAACACATCTTTTCTATATTGTATTTTCAATAGTCCATCTGAATATCATGTGTGTTGTATGTGAATTTATTAAAAAAAATAATAGAAAGATTATGCTGCATTCTTTTGCCTTCTTTTTTTTTTTTATTAAGGTCTATTCATGACTGCTCCGTTATATTTTTAGCAGTGAAATGAGATTCGATGTTTGTCCCATCATCCCGAGTTAACCCGATGCCTTGGTTATACGTTCTTACAGGCACTGGCTTGCTTAATGGACATGAAGACGCTGCTGGACCGCTCCACAATTACATCCTGCCGCATCTGCCCACCGTTGTTGCTGCGGGCGGGTGCGATGGCATGCCACTCTGCTCACATGTGCCACACATGTGCATTGCTTGATGGGCAGGGAGGCGGTGGTGATATTGGTGTGCACTCGTATGTGCCCTCTTGGTGTTTTTTCCCTGTGTTGTGTGTGTATGTGGGGGCGGGGCTTGGGGCAGGGGTTTGCTGCAGTCTCTCATCTGTGTCTATTGGACGCACGTGGGGTGATAGCATACCCCCTTGTGGTTCATTCCACTACAATATGTCGTCTACAGGATGTTGATTTGTTACCCTCTCAGTGTCAGCCTTCTTCGCACATATTTCCTCTTGCTCATCATCAGCACCCTCAATAAAAGACTACCTCCGTTGCTCTATTCCTCATCTCATTCTATTGCACACCTGCACACCTTATCACATACTCCTTGATGCACTCTCCTCGTTGCACCCTGGTGCCTATGAATGCATAATGCAACGAACAGTAAATGCCAAAACTTTTGCCATTGCCAATGCTCGTTTTTTAGGAAGCTTCGACCACGGAGCAAGCCGAAATTCTTCTTCTATTGAAGCTCCAATCACGGAGTGCAGACACTGCACTGCCAAAGGCCAGGGCACACCAGAGGGAGCACTCACTGCTGCGGTTGGGGGCCTCCCAAAGCCTGATGAGCGTGGTGCCAAAACACGAAAAGTCAGTGAAAAGCGAAAAAGCTGCTTTGGCAGCTCCAGTACTTCGACACAGCGGGCCGTGAAGCCCCTCATCGCCATTGTTATGGGGCTGGATCTGTAGTCACACAGGCCAGGCCAATCAGTGTTGGAGGCACCTAGCACACCAGGATACTACTGTTGTCACAGCTGAGGATCGTAGTGCCGTGGTCATACGGGCTTAGTTGGTTGCCGGGGGCACCTGGGCTTGACAGTGTGGTCTTGGTCACACAGCTGACAGTAGCGTGGGGGCACCGAGGTTACTCATACTGATCTGTGATAACACAGATCAGTGGGGGCTGCAATACAGTCGTCACACGGCATCACACCGCAGACCAGGGTTGCAGTACAATGATCACACAGCATCAGCCTGCAGGCCCGAAATGAGACATCGAGACAGAAGTGCCATTTAGTGGAGTCTGCCGCTGTTCTCACGCACGTGCCGGCGGCAAAGTAGCAAATTCATAGGCTGAGTAGTGTGGGCTCCCTTTGCTACTGTTACCTGAACCCTATCATGGAATAACATAACAGACCGGTTTTCGTTTGGTGGAAAAATTATGGCCATAGGCATTTTATTTTCTTACAGAAAATACATAATAAAACACATATCACAATAGTTTGCCTTTTGGGCACATCGTGTCCAGTTTTGCAGTTGCCCAAGGCTTCTCGTCACCAAGTCTTTGTTACCCTTGGGCACACGTTCCTACACACATGCCGCCGCCTATGACTTTCTTGGACCGGGTACCGCAGAAAGTACTGGGCATTCCGGCTCCTGCCTGTTTCCTCCTTCTTTCGTTATCTTTGTCGGGTGGGTTGGGTGGTAAACGTTTTCTTCCCCCTTTCCAGGCCCTAGGAGCTTACCCGAATGAGGTGAGCTCCTTACCTGGTTAGTGACACGTACATTTCTTTTGGGCTACTTATATACCCAAGCCCCTTTGTTCTTCCCTTGGGGGGCCGGACTTCCTCCGTCCGGCCCCCATGCTCCTTTCCCCTCACATATTTCCCTGTTGTTGCCGCGCAGTTTCCTGTGTTACCTGGGCAACGCTGAGTTGTGGGTGCCATTTGGTCGCCCTACCCCTCGTTTTTCGCGCTGTTTCCCCCCACCCTGTGCCTAACCTCCCAGGCCCTTCATCATGCCATCCTTCGCATGGCCCGGGGCCTGGGGCATAGGCTGAGTAGTGTGGGCTCCCTTTGCTACTGTTACCTGAACCCTATCATGGAATAACATAACAGACTAGTGTTTGTTTTGTGGAAAAATTATGGCCGTAGGCATTTTATTTTCTTACAGAAAATACATAATAAAACATATATCACAATAGTTTGCCTTTTGGGCACATCGTGTCCAGTTTTGCAGTTGCCCAAGGCTTCTCCTCACCAAGTCTTTGTTACCCTTGGGAATCCGTTACTTGACACATGCCGCCACACCTGAGTGGGTGTTGCCTCGGCCGCTCAGGTCCCCCCAAAAGCACCTCTATCTGCATCCCCGCTCTTCCAACGCCCTAAACATGTTGTCAGAAAAAAAAAACATTCCCTTGGTTGACAGGTGCACCCTGTCCTGATGAAACATCTCTGGGTTGTTTTGGGAGAGGCCGTGTTTTATGAAGTGGCGCCCTGTGCTCCTGCAGTATTTCTCCACTGCTTTATTCAGCTTCCTTCTTGCTGTCTCGATGGCCTGCCTCCTGTGCGCCCCATACCAGATTCTCTGTGTTATTACCTCTGACATAAAAATTTCGGTTTTCCACCAGCTGTGCGCTGCGCTGTGGAGGGACTCGCAAATGTTTCTGAGCAATTCCCCCCTATTGGTGCTGACCAGATCGTTCCCCCCGAGGTGTATAACCAGGTACTCGGGGGGGGGGTTCTGAAGCTGATCAAATCTGATAACCTGTCCTGAATGTCCTCCCAATGCATCCCTGGGAGGCCCCACCAGGACGTGATTGTTTTCTTGAAGTGGAGACCTTGCTTCACTTCCTCAGTCCACCTGCCTGCCCATGTCACAAAGGAGTGCCCCACTATCCATGCCGACTTGTAGGGGCCCGTCTCTGTGGAAATAGGGGAGATAGAGCATTTATATCAGTTCCTCTCTTATGTATTTCTTAAAAGATTGTGACCTCCACCCCCCAATCCTTTTCACCCCTTTTGCCCCCAGGCCCCCTACCCATGCAGAAGTAGCTGCTCCTATTCTAAATGAGTGTGTCCCAAATTCGGCTGGATCCCACCCTCCCTTGGCCACTGCTTGTTTCAATACCGCCTGGAATTGGTACCTGCTGAGTGCGCTGCCGTCCTTATGTATTAACAATTGCCCGCCGACCTCTGGTCGGACGTCCAGGAATTCCTGGTTGATGCATCTGGAACAGTGGTCCTTCTCTCTGAAGCAGTTGAGGTCTATTGCTCTCCCTTTTCCCGCCTGGTCAGTCTTGGATTTTCTTAACATTATGGACATGCCCTTGGTTCCCATACTAACATCGCTTTTTGCCAGGCCATCTCCCGCTATTGTGTTTCGGGCCACCAGTTCTCCTACCCTGAAGGACCGATAGTAGGCCAACGCGAATGCTGCCCTGAACAGTGCTGTTTCATATATGCTACTACATGTATTTTGTAAAACTTTTAACATAATCACTAATTTCCCAAAATTTAACGGCCTCCTGTTGTCTGGTTTCTTCCCCTCTAACTTTGCCCAGCCCTTCATTGCATACTTTATTCGTGGGCTGTCTGTTGGATCTGGTATGCCTGCTACTTTTATGGCATATGCAACTGCAACGAGGTGTGCCGCCGCCCAGCTTTTCCTTTTTCATTTGGCAAATGCCCCTTCCAAAAATGCACACATTCTTTCTGTAGAAATATAACCCACATCCTGCACTCCTGTTTCCATCAATACATTTTTTACATGCTTTTCGTACTGCTTACCCGTCTTGTACGTTAGGGCGTTCCTCTTTAGTTTGTCTATGGCCCGCTCCTTTTTCTGTGGTTTTCCAATTTCTTTTGAGTTGACCTTGTTGTCAACTGTTCCTTCCTTTTCTGTGCTTTCAACGGGACCCATGCCTTCTGCGGCGTGGGTGTTTTCTCCCTTTCGGCGTCCGGCCTCAGCTCCCTGAACCTGCCCCATTGAAAACGAGACAAGGCGTCAGCCACCACATTTGCTTTTCCTGCGATGTGCCTCGCCCTTATGCATACATTAATTTTTTAGGCATTCCAGTGTGATGGCTCTCATCAATTCCAGCACTATTGGGCACGATGCACTCCCCTTATTTAACACGTGCACAACTGCCATGTTATCCGACCACACTGTCATCTCCTTGCTATTCAGCTCCTCCCCCCATGCACACAATGCTACCCAGATTGGACAAAACTCCAGCAGCGTGATGTTCTTAGTCCATTCTGCCTTCTGCCATGCTTTTGGCCATTTCTCAGCGCACCACTCTTCCTAGTATTGCACCAAAACCAAAACCTCCTGCCGCATCCATGAATAACACTCTTTTCCCTTCTTCGTTTATGGGTTATCGCCAGATTACCAACCCAGTGAATGACGTCCATAAAAGTCAAATCCAGCTTTGGCCACAAGACGGTAATGGTGAAACCAGAATGTATCAGGACAGACTCCTGAGGAATAGGCTGGAGTGGGTTGGGGGGGCAGGGTTAAGGAATCAAGTAAACAGGCATCAAGTAAACAGGCAACACTTGTGTGCGAAAAGGGTGGGGGCACAAAGGAACATCACAGGGGGGAGAGCAGAGGGGGTTCCTGTGGGGACAGAGGGAGTAAACATATGTTGGTGCATGCTTAACTGCTGTCTGAGCATGGGTTCGAGCCCCGGATCCTCCTGGTCCGGACAGGAATTGCCCTTTTCTTCATCTGCCCTTCGCTTCAGATGCCCGGGCGAGAGACACCCTTGAACTAAGAGTTAAGAGCAGGTAGGAAGAGGCAGGGCTAAGAAGGTGGGTGGTGCTTAGGCCAGGTGACCTAGATCCACTTTCACCTGCTCCCCATCTGCAAAGAAAAAGAGGCTGGAGGGCTCCTTAAGTAGGGAAAAGAGCGGCAACCTGGAAGACACCTGTTGGGCGGGGCTTGCTAAGTGGGGAAAAATCAATCAACCACTTGATTTATATCTGTTCTTGTAGTGAAGTCCTGTTATTGACAAGCTCTGATAAAGCCAATGGCTTGCCTTTCCATACTAGCTATTTGCCTGGAGCAGTGCCTGGCACATGACTTTCCCAAGCCTGCACAAAATCCAAAACTGTTGGCATTAGCAATGTTTGTTTTAGTAGGCTCTCCTATGGGGAAGGGAGTTGTGGGGACCCCAACACAGTCCACCCCCCTGCCATATGCAAAACAGATCCACAGGCACTGGATTCATACATAGCTCCACACGTGGACAATAAACATCCTAACATTTGTTTTAGGATTAAAAGGCTGCAAACAGCCCACCATTCATTTAGAGAAGAAGTATTCAAACTGTTTGTTTGTTTGTTTGTTTGTTTATTTGTTTATTTATTTATTTATAGTGCGCACCGGACCCGAGGATATCAGGGTGCAAGACTTAAGAATACATTCAGCTTGGTTACAAAGGGTAAAAGAAGTACATAGTAAGATCATACAAGACATACAAATTTACATGCAGGACTAATTACGAAGCTCACTATATACATAATAATAAGAGTCAAAAATACACAAAAGGGACGGCCACCAGAGGGCACACGGATGAACTACCTTCCCGTGTGAGCTCTTCCCTTGAGGGTCTGTAATGTGAGCTGAGCCCCCACATTACGCCCCCCCCCCCGGATTGCCTGCGGTGGATCAGACTTCTGAGGACCCCCTCACATTGACACACAGAAAACCCGAAAAAAATTGGATGTGTTTTCTGGGAGAAACTCGTTTTTGAAATGTCAGGCTAGCGAGTGCGAGGAGGCCCAGCGAACGCGGGACCTGCGCAGCGCAGTACTGTGGAGCCGCCGACGGGCTCCCGCTCCAGGGGAACTGAAGAGTAAGTGCGTGGCATCTTGCCCTTCTCCCCATACACCCTCGGCAGACGTCCTGCTGTGGCCCGTGTCCTGCGGCATTGGCGGGCCGGGGACCAGACAACGCTGGCCTGGAGAGCCCCTTCGTAGAGCCCCTCTCAGGAACTCTGCCGGTGCAACTGAAGCATCATCCTGCCGCAAGGGTGCTGGCCCCCACCCCTGGACACACTTATCCCACGGTGGGCCTCTGTTCTGAACAGCGCGGCATGGAGTCTCCAACCCCTGACGTTGTACCTTCGTATCTTGTCCCTACCAGAGCCGCCGCGGCTGACTGCGGAAACGTCCCATTGAACCTCCAAGTGGATCGCGCACAACCCGCTCCCCTCCTGAAAAAGAACCTACGCTGCAGAGGTTTGAAACTCCTGATCACCTGGCACCATGCATCTAAACCCCAAAAAAACAAAAAAATATAATTAAAAAAAAAAAGTATTATAATAAAAAGAGCATCAACAGCAGGCAAGACACTTCTCTTCCTGGGACGGTTCCAGAAGCGTGAGGACTGTAGACTTTAAATATAGTGGACCCCCCATCCCAGACAAGTAGTATCCCAGGCCTTGGGCTAATAGAGGTGGCTCATATGGAGGATAGAGGTGCAGCCTTCTCCTAAAGAGAGGCACTAAGGACCACTACCTGAAACCCAACAATCTCACAACACGCAAGACCGGCCCGGCCCTCTTACAAGTATCATAGAGCATTGTGGCCTGCCCCAGCCCACCAACCAGAGAGCCTCCTGTGTTGGTGCTCCCTAACACCTCATATTACCAGCAACGGTCCACAAGCTCTACCAATTAGTGAACATTGAGCTATAAATAAACAGTACATAGAACAACAATTCCTTATGCCAGCACTCCCAATGAGGCGCACCCCTAGATGAACCCCCTTGAGGACAAGCCCTCCCACACTGCGGATCGACTATTGAACCCCACAGACATCTCTTCAACCACGTCAGAAGCCACACAAAGGTCTGGACACTTGGACCTCCCCTGCTCCTACTAACCCACACTGCTAGAAAGAGGGTAAGGCCCCCGATTACGGGGTGTGTGCCTCCTCTAAATTGGGACCTACTCTATGGACGCTAAAAGTAAGCTCGCCAAGTACACTTACACTCCATTCTCCCTTACTCCTGCACAGAGAGAAACAATGTGAACAGAGGCCGCAGAGGCAGGTGCTGCCGCCACTAAGGGAGATATTGCGGCATTCTTGTCCGAGATAAAGAACCTGGGGACCAACTTGGGTGGTAAGATTGACAGGATCACCCAGAGAATGGACAACTCGAAGAGAGATTAGAAGGTGTCGAGAACAATCAGGCCTCAATTGACACCCTAGAGGCCCAAATGGACTCGAGAATTTGTAATATTGAAAGAAGGGAGGAGGAGATACGCCTAAAAATGGACGATTTGGAAAACAGGGAAAGAAGGAACAACCTCTGATTTTTTGGAACTCCAGAGTCCGAGGGAGGAACTGAGGACTCGCTCAAAACTACGATACACAACATCATAAAAACCCTAATGACAGATGAGGAGATAGACAAGCCCAAAACGGAGCGGATCCACAGAGGAGATGGGCCCCCCGGTGGATCATGCTCTGTCCTCGCAAGATTCCACCGATACCAGGATAGGAACAGGATCCTGGCCAAGGCCAGGTCTGGAGACTTGCTCACATTAGGAGGTGCCCAAATCACTATCTTCCAGGATCTATCCTCACTCACGCTGGCGCTGAGGCGCCTTTGCAGCCCCCTGACTAAGTGGCTCAAGGAACAGGGCACAAGATACAGGTGGGGATATCCCTTCTCCCTCACATTTGAACATGGCAGCACAAAGATAATCCTCCAGTCCGAGCAGGAGGTCAAGGATTGCATTGCAGACATTCTTGGAGCAGCCCCAAGAGGGGGTGAAGGAAACGACTCTGAACAAACGGGAATGCATTGGGATCTTAAGGGCCCTAAAAGAAGACAGGAGAAAGGATCAAGGAAATATAGACGACCAAACAATACGCCTGAAAAAGGAAAATGAATGAGTTCCTCACAAACTTTGCAAGCCAATTGATTGAAACCTGCACCTGAGGAGTTCGAGAACAGGCAATCACAGCCGCAGGGCGATAGGATCACTAGCAGGACGATGACTCCCGGCTGCAAAATCCCCTCCTGAAGCAGGGGGGAAACAAACATCCGAAGAAAGAGCCGGAGGGCGCACGTAACGTTATACCTTGGTTTTCTCTATATGGTTAATGTTGCAATATACGATATTGGGGGGTAGTGGGGGATGGGAAAGAGGGGCTCATTTATATGTTACAATAGTATACTCGAATGGGACCGTGAGGTAACGGTCTCCGCTGGTGGTCGGTACCAGACTGAACATTTCCACCAGTCCGAATCGTACGCCATCGAAGGTGCTGAGAATGGCACACCTTCAGTTCTTGGGTTCGCACGAACACGATCGACTCAGGGAGGGGGGAAAGGGGAGCAAGGGAAATGAGAATCTCAAGAATAGTAGCACTGACATCTGAACGAATTTGCAATATCATTGACAATGGAGGAGAGAAAAATCGAATATTGGTCTGGCCATCTGAAGTGAGCGACCCACCAAAGATACCCAACAATGGCAACCCCTGATCACCACAGGCCAAAGGTCTCGCTCAGGGTCGGGACTATTAATGTGAAAGACTTGAACTCACCGACCAAAAGATCCTTGGTCCTCAGGGAATTTCGCAGATCCAATATTGACATACTCCTCCTACAGGAGACCAAATATGCTAAAGGCGAAGAGCGGAGCGTCCTAGGGAAAAGAGGAGGTCTGGGTTTCTGGGGTTCGGGTCCGCTCAGGAGGGGTGGTGTTGGAATCCTACTCAAGAAAGGGATCCAATTTGAATTGGACAAAATATGGTTTGACGTTGGGGGCCGTACTCTCCTCATAGCCGTGAAAATAGCAAAAGTACAGGTAACCATTGCCATTCTATATGCACCTAACACTGGACAGGTCGCATTTTTTGAGAAGGTGATCCCCAAGATAATGTTAGAAGCCTCAGGGCATGTCATCCTGGGGGGAGATTTCAATCAATGGGCCGACCCGAACAAAGATTGGAAACCGGGTAGAACTGGAATGAGACACCAATACAAGAGCGATCGCACTGAATTGGCTGCAATGATGGAACTCTATGACATGAAGGATGTGTGGAGAATTATGTCCATTAAGTAAGGTGGTACTTTATTATTTAGACATTTGTAGATGAGGGTGGACATTTTGAGTCGAATTTTGTCGAAAGTAGATAACCATATGTGTTGTCTCCTGGTGGAGGAGATATGTTCCTTTCTTGTTATGTTTAGTGCTGCTCTCAGAGCGTTGTTCTGGAGTACCTGTATTTTTTGGCTGATGTGTTTGCTCACACCAATGTACAGGGCATTAAAATAATCCAATTTAGAAAGTACAAGAGCTCTGGAGAGAATTAGACAGCTGTTTGTGGAGAGAAATTGTTTGCCTGCTCTGATTAGTTTGCACGTATATGCAGAAGAAGATGCCAGAGAATTTACTTGTTTTGTAAAGTTTAGAGTGGCATTTAGATAGAGCCGAGGGTCTTCACCTCCTTGGCTACTTTGATAGCGTTACCGTCAATGGTGAAGTATGCGTAGTCCAGACTTAATTTGGACAGATGGGCCATGGTGCCTAGGATGATGAGATCTGTTTTATCATCGTTCAGGCAGAGACCATGGATGGCCATCCATGCCTGAAAGATACCATAAATTCTATTCACCAAAGTCAGGTATCTGGTATAATCACCAGTAAGAGGTAGGAGGATTTGGGTACCAGCTGCATAGTTTTTGTAGGCGATACCCAAATGGTCCATTTCGTCAAAGAGGGGCTTGGTAATTACATTATAGAGGGTCAGCGAGACATAGGATCCCTGGGGTACACCACAGGTAATGGGGATAGGATCTGCTGATGCTGAAGGTTAGAAGACTCTCATAGTCCTATTGCTCAAGAATGACTCTATCCATATTATGGCTTCCTTAGGAAAATTGGCTGCAGATTCCAAGTGGCTGCATATGACTTTATGGTCTACCAAGACGAATGCAGCCGAGAGGTCTAGGAGGAGGAGTAGAGCTAATTGACCCTTATCTCTGAGTTCATCTATTTGGGCTTGAGATCGATTAGAGCTGTTTCCGTGCCGTGTTGAGTACGGAAACCGGATTGGCGAGATCCTAGTAAGAGGTTAGATTCCAGGAAATTCTGGATTTGAATACATGCCACTTTATCTAAAAATGTTAAGAGAAACGGCACAGTCATTATAGGTCTGTAGTTTGTGGGTATAGTTGGGTCAAGGGCTTGCTTTTTAAGGAGGGGAGATACCCAGGATTACTTCTGATTACTGGGGACAGTACCTGATGTAAATGAAGCATTAAAGAGTTTAGTGATGAAGGGTGCAAGTTCTCTAGCAGCATCCTTGATAACTTGTGCTGGGCATTGGTCGCCCTTACAGTTGGATGGTTTAAGTCCGAGTATGACCTTCTCCACCTCAATAACAGAGACTTTGGAGAAGCTGAAACGCGTTTCTTGTTTGCAATGTGGCAACAGCACTTTGTTAGGTGTGGACTGAGGTACTAGTGAGGCTTTCTTTTGGGCATTCTTAGTTTTTAGACTAGAGACTTTGTATATTAGTGCATGCTGAATGTCTGTGCACCAGATTTTATCTTTAGTGCAGTTTTCTTGCGGTAAAATGGGTGTTTCTAGTTCTTTTAAGATTGTGAACAGTTCTTTGGTGCTGGGTTTAGAAAGTGATATTCTGTTATTATACGTCTCCTGTTTAGCCAGGGGGATGTCTTTCTTGTATTGAGTTGAGATATTGATGAGGTTTGTTTTATTTCCTGAGATTTGGATGTGTGTGAAATTGCCCAATAACTGTCTGTGTGCAAGCCCGAAAATCTGTTAAAGAAAGCACAGTTCAACAATGAATAATAGGAAGGAGGGTATATTTGAGGTATGCATCAGCAGTGAGGATATGAAGGGGTAATTTCTCACAAAGCCCCCTATATTAACTATGCAAGATTAATCAAAATATCCTCATTGTCAGCGCTTCCCAAAGAAGTCGAGTTGCAATCAACATTAAGAATAAGAAACAAAGGTAGCTACTTGTGGTATCGAGTGCTTGTATTAGCCAGCATTTATCTCTTCAAATTTAGATAAGAACATTACATTCACAAGTGCTAGCTCCTAAATACATTTGTGATTAAGACATGCATATTTCCCAATAGTTGGGGCCTTTTGCTGGCTGCACCTTGCCCATGGGAGCAGGTGAAATAAATGCATTGCTTATTGGCGTGGGTTGCAAAGCCAGCTGTCCAGCCTCATGGAAAATTGGGCGTTTTGACGTCCTTGCAGAAACTATACAGTAATGCGTGCTTAGTTAGATATTAAAGTAGTTGATGCTCACCTGTTGCTTATTCTACCAACATGGATGCAGCTAAGTATGCAGGCAGGTGTAAAACTTAAAGTAATAGCACTATGAGGTGCCATGGCAATTTCTTTTGGCACCATTAAAGGTGGGCAAAATCTTGAAGTCCTACCCGCTTTATCCAGCAGAAAATGTCAGCCTTAAAATTCTGAAAATCAGCCGTTTATGACACGCTGCCCTAGGCCACACCACCAGTACACTAATGCGCATGACGACATGTCACGCTGCATGATTGGCTACTGGCTGGAGCAACAGCCAGTCACACAAAGGCCCCAGACCCTCGAGGCTCAGAAGTCAGGCAGGTGGCAGCAGCCCTGCGACAACCCCTCCCACCCCCAGGCAGGCCTCCAAAAGCGAATGTGTGTGCACCAAGGCACAAGCTCAGCCTTAGGCAGCTCAGGACCCACCCACCCACAACCATTTGTTCTTGATGATGTGATGGGACAGAGAGAGAGAGAGAGAGAGAGAGAGAGAAAGAGAGAGAGAGAGAGAGAGAGAGAGAGAACGAAAAGACAGACCAAGCGCTGCTGCCCCCTGGCTGGCTGCACCATGATGGCAGATGGCTGGTTGTGCATATTTGGGCCCTGCGAGAAGTACAGCCACATGCTTTTGGGTTACATTCATCAAAGCAAAGTCAACACTTAGGAATTAAGGGTTACTTTCTTTGATGAATGTAAGCAGACAACGTAAGTGACTGACTTCTTATTGAGTCAACACATTACCTATGGATATTAATGACACGCAAACAGGTGCCAGGGTGGCTCATAAAACTGGTCCAAGGCCATTCACAACTTCATTTTCATACTGCCGGTGGCAGAACGTCCGTAAGCCAGTCCGCCCCTGGATCATGGTACAAGAACCGACGCATACACTTGCCTTGAACTTCCGTCAAGTAAATGGATACAGCTGACCTGACGAAAACAGTTGTTGAAACTAGGACAAAGGAAAACGACTAAATCCTTTGGAAAAACACACTTTTGGAAGACAGTGGCCCTCATTACGGGTTTGCCGGTAACCGTGCGGCTAAAACCGGCATGTAGCTGCCAGACCCGTAATGAATTACTGCCGCTTGACTTCCCGGAAACACTGGGACATTACAGACCCGGCGGTCCGGTAAATCAGACGTCAGTTAATAATAATCAACATTATGGGGAGCACTGAAGCACCGGCACCATTAATAATGGTTCTGGTGGTTCTGTGAAAGTCTGCGGGCGGGTGCCGTTCCGCCCGCCAGGGCAGACTTGGCAGGCATAACGGCACTCGCCCGCAGACTTGTACTTTGTTGGTCCAGAAAAGTTGTTTCCGGACCAGCAAAGATGTAATGAGGGCCATTGTTGTATCTGTCTCGCCTAGTATACTATGGTTGTTTTCCATTGTTTATAATGTTTGTTTCACATCAATGAGGAGTTTTCCGACTTACGATTTTGTCTCCAGGATTTTCAAATATTAGGGATCTTTATGTATTAGTATTGCACTAAATGTATTCCATCACACATACGCAGGGTTGGATTGTGGTGTGATACATGAGTAGAATTTTGCAAATTTCACATTGCACTTTATGATATTTTATGTGTATGAATATTGTGTTTGAATTTTGTGTTTTTGCTAATATGTATATCCAACAATCTAATTAGCCAGCAATGGCGACTTTCTAAGATATAATGACTAATTAAATCAAGAATTGTTATGTGAAAAAGGGCAGTGAGACACCTGTTTAGCACAGCATAACAGAAGGCAGCAAATAAGAAACTATCATTGCAAAGGCGGCAATTATAACAACAATGATTAAAATACCATGTAGAATGGAAGAACCCAATGAAACCAAAGTGTTTTGAATCCAAGTTAACAGTGAGTCAGCATAACCATCGTTTATATCGTGTAAGGTGGTACCAAACCCTTGGATGTGTTTTATGACGTCCTCAACCTGGGAGGAGTTATCGGGTACCCAGGTGCATCTTTCTTGTCCTATAATTTTACAGGAACTCCCTTGGGCAGATAGTAAATAATCGAGCACCATTCTTTTCTGGAGGACCATAGTTCTGAGTGCAACTTGTTTGCTTTTAAGAATCTGTATTCCTTCTGCAGTGTTTTTGGGTACCTGGTCTAGGAGGAGTGATAGGGAATGAAGATCGGCCCTGTTGATGGCAGTGCCAATGTTCGGGACCAGGACCCCTAGGAGGACTTTGAACCGTGTCCAGGCATTGCGTTTTGAACATCGAAGTGAGTAGTGAGCTTTTGTAAAAAGTGATGCATGGCGGATGGCTGGCAGCCATTGGTAGGCGCTAGCCCCACAAAGGAAATATAACCCTCTGTGGGTGTAGAGTGCTATTGTGGTGCTAGTTGTCCATTACTATGAAATGTTACTATCCTACGGACAGATGTGTGATTATAGCTGGTGCTAGTAGCCCTCTGTCGAGGACATAGGTGGCTGGTGTAATACCCATTGAAGACAGGGTGCCTATCACGGTGAAAGAGATCAGAGAGTGTGGAACAAAAGAGCTGACTCGTGGGAGTGCCTGTAGCCCATTAAGCCAGGGCTCATCAATGGGGTGTGGCCTATCAAGCCGGCGGGCACCCTCATGCCATTATACCACACCCCCATAATGAGCCCCGTGCATCTTCTCTTGCCACTTAAGGCAGTGGGGAAAGGCATTTTCCAGGCACTGCCGTAGTGGTATCAACTACCCATCGATGATAACAGATGCAAAATGGTGCAGGTACATGGGCTTATAACAGCAGTGCCTGGCAGATGCTTAATACTTATACACAAGCAAAAACTATTGACTTTGCCAAAGATTGTTTTTTAACAGGACTTCTGTGAAGGATACGCATAGTGCTTATGAAATGAGTGACTGAAGGCAGACCTGGTTAAGAAATTTTTATGACACCTGTAGCATGTTTACAGCTCCAATTAACTAATTAACTCTAAGAAGTCTGCTTTAAGAAAACACTGGCAGGCACTATGAGCACAAAGTTTGATGGTAAGGCTTGATAGCGCTAGCTCAAAGAGATCCCAGGAGAATGTGTTTTGGGCGATGAGGAACAGGAAGGGAGTGGGAATGGCCATAGGGATTAGAATGGCTATGGGGAGACAATGGGTGGGCAAATAACACCTTCAAACTTCGTGTCCCTCCTCATATGCAAGTTCTCCCTAGCTGCAATAGGTTCTGCAGAGAAGGTAACTTGACAAAGCTAATTTTCTTAACATCACCCTCAATCCCTCAGTCAAAATCGCATAAAAGAGAAGTTGAATAAATTAAGTGCAAGTGTGAAGATGCTGCTGTGTGTAGTGTAATGCAAGGACTTCTCCAGGACACCAAAAGAGTCAATATAATATTGCCCTGATTATGATTGTGCATTTGCAAAACGAAATTACCACAACCCTTCATTGCATAATTATTATCCTTCACAACAATGTTGATGGAAGTGAAGCACGGGCGTGAGTACATAACATTTCTTGCTTCAGATGTATGGTGCAGCCTAGGGAAAAGTCTGTGACGGGCCCATGTACTGGCAGGCGCGCAGGCAATGGGAACTGGTGCAAAATGTGCATTGGGTCGCAGTCTCTCCAATTATGCACTGGTCGTCACTATTGTCTATCATGCACAGCGATCTTGAAGAGCATTGTGCATGACAGCAAATAATTCGCCAAATGCCTGCTGGGATAGATGCCCTGCAGTCCTCCATGTGGGGCAGCAACCCACATGGAGGCCTGCAGGAACTTTGTGGTGCAAGGGGGAATGGTCTATAGCCAGCCCTGAAGCTGCTTTTTTAGACACTTCCATCGTGTTGTGCAAGCGCTGCATGAGGTGTCACACAGGGAGGAAAGCTGTCAATCAACATCCCTCCCTGCTTCCTGTGCATGGACAGATGCGGATCTGAAGCCAAAGCAGAGCTGGGGGACCACTAAGGGAAACGTTTTTCATGTTTAAAAAAAAGTGGTTGTGTGTGCATAATTGTGATGTGGGTGTGAATATGTGTGCATGTATTTGTACATGTTTTTTATGTGCAGGGTGGCAAAACACCATGAGGATGTGTTTTAAAAGGCAAAGCTGGCATATATTGGACGGTATCTGGTCATTGCATCGAATCCATAGCATTGACAGTCCAAAGCATCTAAAGAATAGCATCGAAAAAATGCATTGAATGCATGTTTTTGGAAGGTAAAGGGTTTACTTTTATTTTAATGGGTTTTAAAGGGTAAAAAGGGGGGGTTGGGACCCCCCGATTAATAAAAGTACATTAAAATAATTGATTCAATGCACTTTCTTTCGATGCATTGTTTTAGATGGATTGGTCTGTCGAAGCTATGGATTTCGATGGAATGACTAGGAACCATATTGGACACTGCCAGCATGAAAGGGCAAGCAACAAAGAGATTATTTGACATGGTAGTACTAGCATATAATCAGCATTGTAATATCATGAGTTCACTCACAATATATATTTTTTATATATCAGAAAAAGTATTGTTTTTTATTCATGCCCAAGTACTCCATCTTCTATTTCGTGAGTTAACAATAACATTTTAGTTACTTTCATGCTATTAAAAAATCATTTTACTATCTTTTATTTTTCCAAAGGGTGTATGCAATATTATATTACCTGCACTTCAAAAGTCTCAGGGCTTGGGGGAGGGAACTCCATTGTTGGGCGGCTTTAACCGGAAAGCTACTTCTTCCGGTTTTGACACGTTTGAATCTAGGCACTGTTAGGAGATTGGAGTTTGCAGTTCTAGTGGTGTGGTTGGAGAACTGTCTCTTGAATCTGGCTATGAGGTATTGTGGGGCAGCATTATTGAGGCATTTGTGTGTGAGTGAGGCTGCTTTTAGTGAGTTTTGTCTTTTGTAGTTAGCCAATTATCGACTCTTCTAATGTCGGAAATGTGAGCTTTTTTGGGACTGCTCAGTGCTGCTCTGAGTGCATTGTTTTGTAAAATCTGGGTTTTGTTGGTGATGTATTTGTTGCTCCCTAAATATAGGGAGTTGCAATAATCCAGTTTTGACAAAACAAGGGCTCTTGCCAGTGTAGTGCAGCTGTTAGTGGAGAGGAAGGGCTTGGCTGCTCTGATTAGTTTACATGTGTAGGCGGTGGATGAGGCCATGGAATTGACCTGTTTATTGAATGTCAGGGTGGCATCTAGGTAGAAGCCTAAGGTTTTGACTTCCTTGGCTACTTTGATATTGTTGCCATCTATTATGAAGTTGGTGTAATTGTGGCCGAGTTTGTTGATGTTGGCGGAGGTGCCGAGGATCAAGAGTTCTGTCTTGTCATCATTCAGGCATCGACCATGAGAGGCCATCCATGATTTGATGATGAGGTACACTCAATTCACCAAGGCCAAATCCCTATTGTAGTCTCCCATTAACGGTATGAGCATCTGGGTATCATCGGCATAGTTAGTGTAGGTGATACCAAGACCATCAAGATCATCAAAAACGGGCTTCGTGAATATGTTGTACAGAGTGGGGATACACAGCATCCCTGGGGCGCTCCGCTAGTGATGGGAATAGGGTTGGCGGATGCTGAGGATGAGAAAATGTGCATGGTCCTGTTGTTTAGGAATGATTGTATCCAACCTATTGCTTCTTGCTTGAAATGGGCAGCTGAATCCAAGTGATTACATAGGATTTTGTGTTTGTGGTCTACTAAATCAAACGCCACTGATAGGTCGAGTAGAAGTAGTAAAGCTTCTTTACCTTTGTCTCTGAGCATATCAATTTGTGCCTTTAAGTCAATCAGCGCTGTTTCAGTCCCGTTTTGGGGTCTGAAACCAGACTGGCGGACTCCTAGGAGATGGGCTTGTTCTAGGTATTGTTTTGCTAACTACCTGATAAGTTTCTTTAGTTTAGGTAGGGAATCCCCCATTACAGTTAAGGACAGATGGATTTATCTTTCTTTTGAATAAATGTTTATAGAGGCAATGATTTAGCACTGCGAAGGATGCGCTCACGCTCCGGCAGCCTTTATTGAAGTTTTAAACATAAAGGATACATTTTTTTAAAAATTGAAATATCTTTTCACTGGTGTCCGTCATAAGGTCTGCAGGCAGAGCCTCACAGAGTGAGGTCCCGTGATTCTTGTGCCAATGTTCCTGTCAGCGGTTCTGGCAACATGCAGTACAGTTGTGCTGAGGGAAGCACCTTTTCTTCACAACACTGGCCTCCCATCAAATAAAGACCTGTCTTCTCTTTGTTGAGTTTCTCAACATGGGCATGACTCTTGCTTTTCTTCAAGGGGGTTGAGGCTGCATTCTAGAATAACTAAAGCATTGTTCATCTGAATCTCTCACATTCTGTTGCTCAGGCTGATTTGGTCGGGCAAGCAACCCGTTCAGGGGAGGAACTCGACGGTGAAGACGGCTATCTGTGACGCCTTTTCTTCAAACGCCATGTGGAAGATGACGAATGGTGATAACCACTGGTGGATCAAGATCTTTTAGCCTTCTTTCAATGAGGAAGGTCGCCTCTCGACTCTTGGAGGTGATTTAAGCGACCTACTTGCAGCTAGTTTTCCTCTACGCTCTGATTGGATCCCAAGCACCACAGAGAAACCTGATGGGGGTCCGTAAAGGACATTTTCGCACTGCAGTCATGCCATTTTTTAAACCCCAATTTTGGTGTTGATCATGCCGACGAAGATGCCATTATTTTTCACAAAATTTGATAGGCTTCTCTAAGGAACTGAAGTGTGCTGATCTTCTGAAGCGATAGTTCTTGTGGAGAAAAAAAATGGAAATGAAGCCGAAGGTAGCTTCACGCGCTATATACCAGTGATGAAGTCGACATCGAGATGCAGACCCTCGAGGGGCAACGAGTTGACAGGCATCAATGCACAGAACCCCCTGCTGGACATTTTTCCAAAGCAGCTAAAGCTGGACATTGAGATATCAAAAGATGAGGAATATGTGGAGGGTTTTGGCATAATTGACCTAAAACCATTTGACTTAAAACATTTGATTGAATTTTTCTGACCTTTTATTTTGTCAAATGTAATTAAATATATATATATATATATATATATGGGGTGGGTAAGGGTATAGAATAGGTAGAGGAGAAAAGGAGTGGTTGTGGGGGGGGCTCCCCCCCACATTTTAGACCACAACAAGTCAAATACATTTGATTAAATGTGATTAGGTCAAATTATTTTAGGTCAAATAGACCCAAACCTGTGGGAGGACACAATCCATTCAAAAGAGGACACATCTGAGGGAAGGTAAAGAAAGAAATGGAGAGGAGGTGAGACTACTTAGGACACACCGACACAGGCAGGAAACTAGACCCAGCACAGTACAAAGGAAGGGAGGATAAACCTCTTTATGGGAATGCTGAGTTGGGAGAGAGGAATGCTTTTTTAGAGACAGAGCACAGGGTGAATAGAATGGAGGAATCATAACTGCATCCTAGAAGGTAAGGTGAAGCAGAGACCCCAGCCAAGAAGTCCAAACCAAGAGCAGGATTCAAGAAAGGGATCTGTAGTGCAGGGGATCCAAAGTTGGAGGGAGGCTACGAATAAGATGAAGGCTACGTGGAAAAGTCTGTGGCCCAGCGGACAGAAACCAGTGGGGAGTGGCCTAATTAATGGTTTCCAGGAGAAGTAATGGAGGAATATTAAGAGAAAGAAAACTACCTGTGAGCTATAATTCAGAGGCTGATGGAATAGCAGGACTACCAGCAACCAAAAGAATTATGAAGCAACTGTGTTCCCTGTTGGCCATAGAAAACTCAGATAAATACATAAATAAAGCTTGCTAGAGAGAGGGGTAGTTGAGTCCTAGTTAAAGGGCAAGCACATTCTACCCAAATACAAGTGTGTAACTAGGATAATACAGGGGCGAGGGGGTAGAAGGCATTGCCTAATAGGTTCAAAAGGCCATTATCACATCCTTCCTGGCGCCTCATCCTTTGTGATACAGAAACCATTGACCGTGGTGTTACCTAGGTATCCTACCTGGTAGGATGGGGAAAATGTGTTACAAATAAGGGGATACTGTGTCTACCCTCTGGTGTCCCACTTCCACTCGTAATGACCCCTCATCCAGGTGGTCCTCCTGCACAATTCCATCCCCAGGAACTGGATCCAAAAGAGATGGCCATGTCATGGCAACCTGGATGACAGATCCCCAGGGAGGAGACATCTTCAGATTTCTCACAGAAGTGAGGTCATCAGGGATAGAAAGCTTGGTGAAGGATGAAGAATATGAGGACCTAGATATTCAAGATGGTGGTTGGGCCAGGCAGCCATGATCAAACGAGGAGCAGGGTGCTCTGTATGTGCAGGATCTTCAAATAAAGGAGCTTACCTGAAGGATTGCACCTTTTCCGACTTCATACCAGTGGTGCCAAGTTCTGTACATCATGCATAGCAGTGAGGAAGCTAATTCCTTGACTTTGAAAAGGTGAGCACCCTGCTCGATCACCACTCACCCAGTATCAATACTATGCCTATGTAGTTAGCCAATTTGAGTAAATGATCTTAATTATGTGTTTCAGCACCCGGTAGGGACACTGTGAAGGAAGATTTCAAAGGTTTTCAACTTAAAACCAGCTCACGACAGTAAGGCCGCAGCCTGAATCTGACGGTATTATGCTGGCATACCAGCGTGCAAAATAAGATTAAAATGCCCTCAAACACCGGGGTCTGCCATCTTCTTTCCCTCTCTGGAGAGTCTATGGTGCAGTGGAAAAGGGGGTTCATCAACTGGCTCTTTGCAGCATTTGTCGCCAATTACAATGTAGCATGTAAAACTGCTCTGCGGTTGCACTGCTTGGTCCATCAAGGTAAAAAGGATTTGTGAAGGATTGCCACTCCTAACACAGGAGCAACTGGGGTAAGAGGCCCTCAACACCTCTGAACTAGAAGTACAAATTCTGGCTTCCAAGTACCAAGCTTGAGCAGTATTATTTTAGCACCAATGAAGATTATGAGATGGTCTACGTGTTGTGGTCCTCAGATAGTTAGCACTTGCATGTAATTTTGGAACGAACTTAGATGATCGTATTGGTGACCATTTCATAGTGAAATGTACCACTGGGAATATCCGGGATGAGTTATAGAGTAAACACAACCCCTCATTAGAAGAGGTGGGCGCACAAGCCAAGAAAATAAAGCACAGACCAGCACGTGTAGCAGAGTTAGGAAAGTGGAACTGCACCTCTCAAAACAAATGGTCACAAGTGGAGGTCAAGCCCAAGTCCAAACATAATTTGGGTGGGAGCCATATAAGAAAGCCAACAAATGATCTGTCGCAGGAGAAGATATTAGTTTATCCTTCCTTTGTGAGCGTAGCTAGGACGCAGGCTTTTCCACTGGAAATGGAAGATGCTGTGAGCTTACATTTCTGGCTGTGCCAGGAAGGAATAATAAAGAGAACAAACGCGGTCAAGTGGGTTTCGCCCTTAGTATTGTCGAGAAAGGACAACGGGGACATGCAGCCGTGTACAGACTTGAGGGAACTGAACAAGTGTGTCATTGTGGAACGGTACCCCCTACCCAATATAAGTGAGCTGGTGTCCACGTTGGGAAAGTGTCAGAATTTCACAAAGCCTGTCCTTGTGTTATCATCTGATGTGTCTGCACCCCGCCCAACACAAATTGACATAACCCATGAAGTAGTATTGCAGTTCAAGGTGCATGCCATTTAGCTCAGTGTCAGAATCTGCTGTATTGCAGAAAATGATGCAACATTTGTTCGGTAATGTTCCATATATTCAAGACAGTATTTCGCTTGGTGAGATTACTATAAGAGAGCATTATGAGAAGAACTGATGGAGTGTGTTAAGCAACCGGAAAGAGAATGTGTATTTGAGGCACAGAAGATAGACTACTCAGGCAACCACATTTCCAGTGGTGGGTGCAACCAAGGGTGGCTCGCAAAGCCATTCAGAGGCCACAGAACAAAGAGGAATTAGCCTCCTTCCTTGGAATGTTGGGAGTTTTACCAGATGTTCACACTCCATTTTGCAGAAAGGGAAGGAAAGTTGAGAAGGCTGCTTCTAATGGGATTGTAATATGGAGCATAAAGTGTGATGAGGGTTTTGAAGAAGTACACTTAGCAGAACGGTTTAGACAATTTGACACATGGAGAGCCAATTCTAATGACCGACGCCAGCGATCGGTTAGGGTCAGTATATTTTCGCTGGTTGTGCCGGTAACTTGTGCTGCACCCTAGTATTTAAATATTCTATAAGTTATTCAACGATTTGCACAGTCCAATGCATTTTTGTTTTTTTATTAATGTGCTAAGTAACAGCCAACACGTGTTTCGACCCTAGGTCATCCTCAAGGCTGTTCAATAAACATTCAAAAACAGTACCAGGCATATCAATTTCACATAGTTTCCATTGTGTAACACATGCAATCATATTGTGTCAAATCATGTACATTCATTGTATGTGTTTTACATACCCATGATGAATCAATGGGCAGCGATCGGTTAGTGTCAGTGCTTACACAGATGGGTGGTGAGCAGGAGGTGGCCGTACCACAGAACGATTGATTGTAAAAGGGGCCAAAGTGTTTCTACCCTCATGGAAATAGAGGCCTCTGCCTGCTTTTGTGGAGTTGAGAAGTTCAAGTCCTATCTGTCTGCGATAAGGTTTACTATATGCACAGAACACAAACCCCTTAAGAGTATCTTCAAATCAAAGGGGTTTGATGGCGTGTCTAGGTTCATGCCAACTGGTCCTTGAGAATGAAGTGCTATGCCTTTGGTGCAGAGCACATTCCAGGGAAGATGAACAGGATTGTGGACAGTTTGTGGTTTACCCTAGCTGTAGATGAAGATTATGGAAATGTACCATGGAATAAGTAGGTGTTAATGATGTGTAATGGCATTTTGACATGGGTGGACTAGAAAAGTGCATGTGAAGTGAATTGCATCTTGTCTAGCCTATGGGAGTTTGTAATACAGGGGTGGCTGTCTCTGTGAACCGCAATGAAATTACAGGCACATCAGACCAACTAAGTGTAGCAGCGGTTCCTATATAGGGGGAGGCAGTCGCCCCCATGGAATAAGGAAGCAGGTTGTGTACATCACGCATGGCATTCTTATTGGAATAACCCATACAAAGATGATACAGCAAGACTGATGGCGGCCAGGTACTGAGTGCTTTCTAGAGTGACAGCTGATGAATTGTGGTTAAGAGTTAAGTGAATCTTACAAAACACTATTGCAACCTATGATAACCATTATTTTTCCATTCAAGTAGTAGGGGAGTTACCAATAAATATTCTGGGGCCCATTGGCTTCGGGCATAAAGGGACTCTCTTTGTAGGAAGTTTGGTTGATCAGTATTCAAAGTGCAATGGGGATTAAAGTGCTTTGGCAGGTAACATTTGAACAAAAAATAGTTAGGGTAGTTAGGTTTCTGAACGGGTATGCCTCACTGTTGGCATTTGCCGAATATTTTTCCACTGATTTTGTTTGCACCGTTTTTACCACAAACCTGTATGTTGTAAATTGGGGAATGGTATATGAAAGAGGATCGTGGTTGAGGTATGAAGGGGATGAATGGGGTTATACCACTGCATTTTGCAGTTAAAAAAAGTGGAAAGATCAGCAAAAAACAATTTGGCAAAATGACATTTGTCACACAAAGAAAATCGAGGAAAGCTAATAGTTTCTCTGAAAAAGGTGTTGGGATGTGAAGTCCTGCCATGCATCCTTCATACACAACATGGCCGTAGTTTGTATGCATTTCTGGATTAAGGAGTGCAGAAAAAGCATATTTGCTTAGCTGAGGGCTAGCAAGTCTTGTAGCAAAGTCTTAAAAGCCTGTAAATGCAACATCATCTCTATCTACGGATGACCAGCTGTTATCATGGTGGGCTTGGCACCTGGACCTACGACCCGCCTGGTCGGGTCTGTGGTCCAGTTCTTGTAATATTTTGGGTGGATGGATCTTGGGGTCAACTCATCTGCCTGACATGTGATGTCCACCAACGCCATGCTCTTGCACAGCAAAGTAAACAGGAGGACAGGTGTGGAGCAACACAGTGCTTTCTTTGTGCCATGCTGTGTTTATGCTCTGATTGTATCTATGCCACGTAGTTGTTAAACAAATAAAGATAATTGAATAAGTTGCTCACTGTTGAGCCGGGATTGTACTGATCACATTTTTTTCCTGGATTGGTCATACTTTTAAATAGGTTGGCCATATCACTTTAAATTGAAGCTCTCAGGTTATTGCCTAAGGTGTGTAGTTATTTAGTATCAAACGTGAAATGTTTCCAAACTCTTCCAGCCGAGATGCGTGTCGGGGTGGAGAGCTTTCCACAATGATGGCTGAGGGGAGGGGAACCAGTGATAGTTGCAGTGATGCTGGCTGGGTAGGAGGGGTGGCATCAAAATGAGCTGATGTACGTGTTTGGGATGCAGAACTGCACCACAAAGGATCCTAGTTTGGGATTCCTAACACTTCCATATGCCACAACCCTCTCCTCAAAGGATCTTACAAGGAGGATGCAGATAGTGTGGTTCTCTCTTCTCGTTATTTTCTTCCCCACTAATGTGCAGAGCAGGGGTTTGGCAATTCTGCTTTTTTTTTGTTTTTTCAGTGAGACAAGTCACACAAGGTTGAATTTGGATGCATTCATAGAAAAAAGTCAAGCCTTTCAAATTTGGAGTGATCGAGCAAGAGTAAGGAACGCAGCCATTAGATTGAAGCAAGGTTCCTCGAACACAAAGAACTCTTTGTTCACAACCTTCTTAACCGGGGAATAGTATTATTTGCAGCAGATGTGTAGGCTGGGGTCCCATCAGCATCATGCATATTTAAATTGCAGTTGGCAAGGCTGCATGGATCATTGGTACAGTCCAGCAGGTCCTGCCATGGAAATTAGGAAGAGGCACTTCAACGAAGTGAAATGCGTTAAGTGGCACAGCATATTACCCAAATGAGTTTGACAATGACAATGTTACAGCCATTTTTGGTCCTGAAAAAGTAGTTTTCAATTTGTTGATAGGCCAAAATGTTTAAATACGTCGAACATGGGATTACAGTAATAACATGGCTGAATATGGTTAATCAATTACATTCCCTTCATGGTCTGTGCATGATCATGTGATTGATTCTAGGCTAGTTAGATCAGAGAGAGCAACATTGTTTTTGTAGATTACATATATTCATTTGTAGTTTCTGCACTGTAAGGAAGGCATTGTGTTATCGGCAGTAGACACAGACACAATGGATGCAAGTTTTGAAAACTTTATTTTGTGGTTTACTGGGGTTGGTGAAATGCCTAGCTGGCCCTAACTCTAAAATGGGAGTAGTCTTGACCATAAAAATAAAAAACAAACAATTCAAAGTCAGTCTAGTCAAAGAAATGGCCTATACTAAGAAAACCTAACCTTGCCCTCCTTCTCAAATGACAAATGTGTACAGGGGATACAAAAAGGAAAAATAGTGGCTTAAAAGAAATATCAGAATGGCTTATGTAACAACTCTCTTCCCCACGTTCAGAAGCACAGGGTCTTGACAGTTTATTAAAAAGGACAGGTGGATGGCACAATTGTATCAGTCTTTCACACTGTGGCTTGCTGGTACATTTCAACAGTTCAGGCTTCAGCTTCAAACGTTTGACAGTCTCCTCAATTCTTTAGGTGTCCTCCGCCTTATCACAAATACACAGTTCTGCTTTTTGGGCTTTCACTTTGCCACTATTACAATTCTGCTTTTGGCTTTCACTTTGCCACTATTCAACACAGGCTTCCCTCCGCCGGACTCAAGCCTGCCTCTCTTTTCACATTCAACTCTTTACTTCATCACAAATCAACACAGGCTTCCCACGGCTGGACTCGAGCCTGTCTTTCTCTTTGTGGGGGTTCCCTTCCCCACGTTCTGTCCTTCACACTTAACTTTCACTGTCGAAGTCTTTCAAAACTGCAAGGAATTTATGTAGACCTCTGCATGACCACTTCAACCTCCTTTTAAACAATTTCACAATCAACAATCCTCCGAACACCAATGCTCCTTGGTACTTCTAGTTTTACTTTTGCCCTCTTGGCATCTTTCAAAGTTCACACACAACCTCAATGCCTCTTGGTACTTGTAGATTTACTTTTGCCCTTTGTGTATCTTTCAAAGTTTACTGTTGTCTCTCTTGACGGTTTTCAGAGTTCATATAGATTGCTTTTCATTCAATTAACTTTAGTTCGGGATCACGGTTACTTTCTTGCCTTTGTTTCCAATTTCCGTTAACTCACAACATTTCACAGAGACTTTTGAATGTGTGATTCCACTTCACAGGACCACTCTGTTACTTTGTATCCTTTTCTCAGCATTCAATCATTGTTCTCTTCACGCATTTTATCGGCACACTTGCAACCTTCAACTCTTTTTCATGCCTCTTTTGCTCTTAACACAAACCAGGCTTATGTCTGCGTTCGATAACTCACCGGCCATGGTAATTTGGCTTCTACCTTCAATGCTTTTATCTTTGCAGTCAAGGCCATTATCAATGCCTCCTCTGCTCCTTCCCAACTCCATTGTTGACCTGGGAGGGTAGCTGGCCACCTGGAAGCACTTTGAAGGTTTCTCTTCTCCGTTCACTCATTTTACAACATAGAACGCTTACGGCTTCCTGAAAGGATGGAATTCTTGCCTGGCTCCCTCTCGTTCTCTGCAGCAGCCAATCAGCCCCATGGCCTTCCAACTTCCATAGTCTGGTTAGCATCAGCCCCAAAAGAGATGTTCCTTATCGCACCCAGCCTCACTTAGAATGTGCCTGTGTGCAACACCTTTCATCCTGAAAGGGAGTGTGAACAAGTGGCAGGTGTATGTAATTCGGATAACGTGCCTGACTCAGCCTGATCTAATTAGAGGGACAGAGCCATTGCAAGTTAGTAGAGGTAATCCCCCTGGCCTCATTCCTCATCTTCTTCAGCTCAGTAGTGTTGTCAATGTGAAGTGGGAAGGAATTATGGGAGTAGTAGTTTCCAATAAAGTAAGCAGGGATAGGGGTTAGATGGGCTAGGGATAAAGGGGGATACCATGTCTCACAATCAGGTGCTTCACACCCACTCCTTGAGGACCCCCTACACAGGTGATCCTCTCTCAATTGTCCACCCCCAGGGTCCCAATACAAACGCAATGGCCCTTCCCTGGCTACCTGAGTACAGGATCCCCGGGGACAAAGCTGTGAAGCACCCTCTGGTTTTTCAAAGCACATTGTTTGTTGTTTGTAATTTGCAATTGTTCTAGTTAAGTGCATTTATGCAAATTCATATATTGTTGTAGCGTGTTAGCATTTTTTGTCTTTCTGTTTGTGATTTGGTCTGTGTTTTGGTTTTTTACATGAGACTTGCTGAATAATGTAAAACAAATGTAAAGGGTTATTAACCTTCTTATGACTTGTTATGCGTCTTTTTCACATGAGAATGTTTTTAATATTGTACAAAAACTGCTACATTTATTTTTCTGAGGTATCGGGATGAACTATGTAGTAATAAATATCAATGAAAGTTCTTGTGTATGAGTAGGCACATACATTGATCACTGACCAGGAGAATGCATACTTGATTCATGTTTTTGTCTCTTCTTGATGTATACCAATAGACAAGTATGAGTTCCACATAGTTTGTTCATTGTGACTTCAGACTTGCTACAGTTATGTTAAGTTATACTGTGCATTTAGGTTGTAGGGCATGTGAGGAACTCATGGTGGCAACAGTAAAGACAGACACAAGTGATCACATTTCAAGGTTGTTTATGAAACTGCAAAGGTAGGTTGGAAAAACGCCTAATCTAAACCTAAATCTAAGATGGGAGCAAGCTTCGACCACCAAACATAAATAAGGCAGTCCTTGTGGCGTCTTGTCAGATAAAAAGGGCCTATACTAAGAAAAACCTATTGCCAATCCTTACGCTAAATACAAAAGAAGTGTGGGATAATGTTCATAAGAAAGAAGGAAGTGTTCACAAAGAATAAGTCAGAATGCGGTGGTTGTGGCCTCCCTTCTACACGTTTTAAGTAGGGGACAAAGTAGGATTCTGGAGCACAGCAAACGCTCGAGCTTTCCCAGCACGAGCCAACAGTTCCGCTTTCGGATATCAGGGCCTTCCATGGTTAAGTATCTTTTCTCCAAAAAGTCTCTTGCAGCCGTGGACTTGATGAATTCAAAATAAAACACAAGCATTGTTTTCTGCTTGCAGATTTGGGTGATCTCTTTCATCCTTGGATCCCTCTCATACGGGCGCAGAGCCCTAGAAAGTTCCTTAGTGGTACCATGACCTCCGATAGCTATGTATCAAACAAAAGATTAAATAAAAGTTATTTTCTAGTAGCACTTTGGGTGATCATTTCTCACCATTGGGTCCTCCTCCTTAAGCTCAGACCCTTCTCGCATATCACTTTCCCTCAATCGGGTTTGCTCTGCTTGCTTTCAAGTGTTGCTGGGTGTCGAGTTCACCACAGCTCTCACTCACAAGTTTTCTCCTTTCACATTCATAAATCTTTGCTGATTGATGCTCACTCCTTGGATCTCCCTCGTTCGGGCTCAGACCCCTTTGGCATTCACAAATATTCGGGTTGATGGCTGTTCACCCATTGGATCTCCCTCGTTTAGGCTCGGACCCCTTTGTATTCACAAAGCTTAATGTCTTTTTACACTGTTCATTGGGGATATTACTCTACCGGGTTCACTGTTGTCAACACACTGTATTTCGGGACTTTAGACTTTGCCCTTTTTCTCAGTATACCTCTTTCAGATTCACTCCTGCCAACTTTGTCAATTGCACATTCAACTTTTACAATGCAGGATTCACGTCCCTTAACTTCACAATGATCTGTCGGTCAAAGACTTTCGACTGTACAGAGGATTTTACAAGACCCTGGTATGACCACTTTGACCCTCTTCTCGCCTTTCCCAAGGCCTTCTGGTTCTGGTAGTTTCAACAATTGGGTAATCGCTGAGCTATTCTTGAGAGAGCACCCGAGTGGTGCCGGACTCTTCTGCTGCTGCTTTTCCACTTTTTAGTATCAATAGTTCTTTGTTATTTCACAGTTCAATTAGCAGTTTGCTACTTTCGTTCAACACAGTTTGGTTTCTTATTGGCCCTCTCCTCGACTCACCGGCTGTGATGAACCACTTTGCTTTTCTTCTCTCTGCAGTCAAGGTTGGTACCCTGGAGACAAGCATCTCTCCCTGGCTTGCAAGTGCAGTAAACAGAGGTGCGGGTGGGGGTTAGCGAGTGGCAGGGGAGGTCTGGTGGACAGAGCCCAGGGAGAAGAATGCAGGAGCAGAAGGTCCACATGCTAAGTGTGAGGAGCGGCTTGCTGTTGGGACTGGAAGGGCTCGGAAGAGCAGGCCCAACCAGGCTAGTGCAGGGGGAGAGAGCCCAGAAGGGCAAGTATGGGTTAAGGGGCTAGGGGGGTCAGAGGAGACCATGTGCAGGGGTAGACTGCTGCCCTGTAAGAATCTGAAGGAACCAGGCAGCCAGTCGAGAGGTAGAGGGGAACATTAGCAGGGGAGGGGGAGAGGGAACGATGAAGGGAAAAGGATGGTCTTGAGAAGCTTCCAGAACTTAAGAAGATCCGTTTCGAGTCTGAGAGGGGCAGGGAAGCCATTCCAGAGGGAGGCACCTGCGGAGGAGAGAGATCTACCCCCCACTCTCTGCTTGGAGAAGTGTCTGATCTGCAGTTGGAACTAGAAGACGAAGGGTTCTAGCACGGAGGAATTTATGGAGAGAGAGTTGGATGTAGTGGGGTCCCAGGCCCCAGAAAGCATTGTGGATGATACAGAGGGTTTTGAACCTGATCCTTGCAGAAATCGGGAGCTAGTGGAGAGATTTTAGGGCTGGAGAGATGCAGTCCCTGCAATTGAGGCCAGGATAAGTCTTGCAGTCCTATTCTGGATTAGTTGAAGGGGGCAAAGGGAGGAGTTAGGTAACTTGAGGAAGAGGCTGTTGCAGTAGTTCAGCCTGGAGAGGACCAGAGCTCTGGAGACATTGAGTTTCTGGGGGAAGGTGAGGAAGGGGAGAATGCCTCTGAGGAGGTGCAGCTGAAAGTGGGCCTTCTTGGCAAGGTCCGTGAAGTGAGCAGACAAGGAGAGGAGTTGAAGATGACACCAAGGTTTTTTGCGTCCCAGGAAGGGGGGAGGGGGTCCCAAGGAAGATGGCCCAAGTGTAGGAGGGAAGGTGGGAGCTGGAGTCCCAATGAGAAGGATCTCAGTCTTACTGGCATTAAGGCAAATATTGTTAGCAGTGCAGCATGCCTGAATAGTAGACATGCAGTCAGGAATGAGAGAGGAGGAAGAGGAGGCAGAGGAGGGAAGTTTGAAGGAGAGCTGTGTGTCATCAGCATAACACTGGAAGTTAGGAGAGAAGGGAGAGATCAAATGGGATAGGGGCAAGGTAGATGTTAAAAAGTCAAAGCGAGAGAATAGAGCCCTGAGGGGCACCCCAGGTGGAGAGTGAGAGAAAAGGGCCCAGTTGAACCTGGGAAGGTTGTTCAGAGAGGAAGGAGGTCAGCCAGGTCCATGATGATAAGGGTATCACAGAGCTGATTTATAAGGGTGGCATGATTGACCTTATCAAAAGACAGAGGAAAGGTTAAGAAGGTGTCATGAACCATCGAACTCGCCCTTTCTGGGCCTCCTGGTCCCTGACACGTCAGGGTCTACACTCCATAATACTACCAACATGGCTGCAAGCCCAGAACGCCACTCACCAGTCTTCGCTTTCTACACAGTGTGCTCTATAAAGAGGCCACACACATGCGGCCCAGTGCGTCTCAACGTTGCTCCTACCTGTGACCGGACGTGTGCTCTGTACTCTTCCTTGTACTATTCTGTTGTTTCCTGGTTCCAGGAAACCCTTCTTCCAATCTACCTTTCCTCCTTCTTATCCAGCCCTCCCGGAATCCTTGGACTGCCTCCGCGTGCTTTTTATCCCTTTCTTGAGTTTCCTGGAGTTTCCCCTTGATCCCGGACATCGAAGCTGAATGAACACTGGAAGCCGAGGGCGGCCGAGCGGGCTTGTATAAGACCCGAACCATACGAAAGAAGGCTCCTCCTAAAGAAGTCATCAGGCAACGAAAACAGGTGCGAAAGGGGGAAACCTGTGACAGATTGAGACGCCACCTGACCGAAATCGATACAGACATGGAGGCGGCCATCCAGGATCTTATGCGCGGCATGCAAGAACTAATGACCGAAGTACAAAACCTGAAAGCTGAGAACGCCACGTTAAAACAATTGGTATTATCCCACGACTCTGCCACAAAGGACAGTGTGCTATTGGGCGGCATTGTCGACAAATATGATGGCTCTGCAAAAACCCTCCCTGGATTCCTGGATTCTTCACTTACCTGGTCTGGACCACCAGATTGGGGGAACACCATTGTCCGTCATCACCAGCATTGCCCGGGTACCAGCTTTCTCACCTGCAGCTCTGAAGCCAGACTGGTGGTCGTGGAGACAACCTACAGATTCAGTGTGCTGGATAAGCTGGGAGATGGCCATCTTCTCCAGGAGTTTGCCCAGGAAGGGGGTAGTTAGCTGGGCAGGAAGGGTCCGCAGAAGGCTTTATGAGTAGAGGGTGCACAAGGAAGTGCTTGAGGAGTGACGGGAAGGATCCAGTGGCAAAGGAGTGATTGGAGAAATCAGCCAAGGCTGGAGCAAGGGAAACAATACCAGTCCTGCCCTGCTGCCTCAAAAATGTAATAAAATGGCTTTTGTGCAGCCCAGGAAGATGCACCTAGCTCAGTGGTAGCTTTTCCTTAAAACCTGTAAAAGAGGTTTCAATTAGGCCTCTTACCTATTGGTTTGTGCACACAGTGGTTCAATAAGAAGCAACCCAATATTTCTGTTATCTGCTCATCTTGGTAAGACCAGTCGCAGTGCTGACAGGCCCAACTGTGGAATTGCACTCATTTAATCCAATAAGGTAACCATGCAACAGAGTCAGCTTTTATTTGTGTACAGCTGTATAGAAACAGACAGGAAAACTGGCAGAGTAACTTCATCTGAAAAAATTGCCCCAGAACAGCCTTCAGATTTTTTTTATACATAAAACGATAAGATAAATTTAGCGAGTTTCATTAAAACTATTCCTAACAGATAATCCTTCAACCATGAGGGGATTGGCTTAACAAATACTCATTATGACTGTAAAATTCCACTCTCCCTACCCCCCAGGTGACACAATACTCACTGGCTGCGTTATGCTCCATCACATGTAATAAACCACAATTTGGTGACTTACACCCGCGGGATTGTTATTCCAGTTACCAGCTAAGAATGCCCCACCTTCGTATGCACAGCATCATGGTTATTTCCCAGTTTCTGTAAACTGTTGTCAGGCTTATTCTGACTGCCTCTGGCCCACAGAACACACACCCCTCCACATCACAGAGGGCATTTACATGGTGCTGTGCTTTTGAACTCCGGACGCGCATTGCTCGGCATGCGCGGGAATGCCCCTTTTATTCTCACACAGCAGAGTTGCATCAATTTGTGACTCACAACATTCCTCCTTTTCCATAAAGATAAAACATAATTGAACTATTTACCGTGTGACGTTAGTGCATTAACCATAAAGAACACTTGTTAACACAGAACCCCTGAGGGTGCCATTAACTGACACCCCTTACTACAACATAGTCATCAAATTGAGGGGGTATCCTCTTTCTCTCATGCTGGGGATATCTCTGGGGTCCTCCCTCTTCTATTCGCCCTTCACTTACCAGGTCTGGACCACCAGATTGGGGGAACACCATTGTCCGTCATCACCAGCATTGCCTGGGTACCAGCTTTCTCACCTGTACTCTCTGCCAATGGGGCCAGCCCCAGAGAATCCTTGAGTGTTCATGGCATCGTCTGACAACGCAAATGTCCCTTCCGGTATGCATGACCTAGTCGCCCCAGTGTCAACAAGAAAGGAAAAAGTTTTGTCACCTATCGCCACTCTTATGTGAGGTTCCTCCGCAGGACTGGGTGTGACCGACAGGGTGGGACACAGCAAGTTTGTCTGTGGGCTGTCCTATTGTGGGTACAATGACAATCCATTCCCTGTGTAAGGGTTGTTCTCCACTATGGTAACTCCTCCCATCCGTCATACTGGCACTGTTGCCTTTGTGTCCATGGGTTCTGGGGAATGGACCTGTATTTGTGTTGGTTGCTGTGCTGTCGGTAAGTATTGGGGTGGTGGTGCTGGCATCTGAGGTACTGCTGTTTGGTGTGGTGCTGTCATGAGTGGTGTCTGTTGGGCCTGTGGTTGTGGGGGCAGTAATATCTATTACTGCTTGTTTTGCGCCTGTCCTTGTGGCAACATGTCTGGAGTGTAGTAGTCGTTCTCTCCTCCCTGGTAACCCTGCTCCCCCACCCTTATTGCGCCCCCGTTTCTGCATGCACGGGAAATGTGTCCTAGCTGGCCGTAGATCCAGCACTGGGGTGGCTCCCTTGCTTGCCATGGGAATCCTCCTCCCCCTCACCTGGTGCTTGTGACATTTGCTGTGGTATCCCCTGAACCACCCTATGGGTTGGTGCAATAGTGGTCCAAACACCTGCACCCTTTGGAAAGCTCAACTCCCTCGAGAATTCTGTTGGTACCTCCCCCTTCCCATATACCCTCCTCCCATGGGTGGCGCGTGTTGATGCATGAGGCTGTATTGCTGCTGTGGTTGCTACTGAGGCTGTGGCTGGGAGGTCGCTGTCTGTATCTGCGGGCCGGGGCTCGTATTAACATTTCTTCCAGCGCATATTTTGCCAATTTCTTTTGGACTAACTTTGCTTCGTCTGCCTTCCTCTCTTCTGCCTTCTGTTTTACCTTTTCTTGCCATAACCTGCAACGGTGCACTATGGTGAGTTGTATTTCCGGCCAGGCCTTTGCTTCCATACCTACCCGTTTTTTCAGGTTTCTTTCTACTGGTTCTGGTAACCCTTGCATCAAGATATGATATAAGATTGCTATTGTTTTATCCCACGGCTCTCGAGTTTCGAGGTGCCAAAGCTCTTGAATCTCTTCAATGTAACTAATGGGATCCTCATCGTCACGCATCTTGCATGTCGTGGTTGCTCTTATGTCTGATGTGTCAGGTATTGTGTCTACAGTGCTTGCCATACAAAGCCTTGCAATTTGCAAATGGTGACACGTTGTGTGCTGTGTTTTGGGTGGTCACCCTCGGGAACTCCGCCCTCTTCCAGAAGTCATCAGCTGCATCACCTAGTATGGAGATCAGCAAGCCCTGCACATCAGCCACTGCCAGCCTGTGTCCCAGGGTTAATTTCTCCATTTCATAAATCAATTTCCCTGCTCCTCCACTTAATGAGGGTAGTCTGCATTTAATGTTCTCCTTGTCTGTATGCTTCCAGGGCACGTACTTTGGTCTGGTCCCTCACCTTTCCAATAATAGCACTTGTGAATATGCAGCCGTTTCCTCCAGTTTTTGTCTGTACTGTTGTATCTGGATGGGCCCTCTCTCGTCCTCAGCCTCTGCACATGTCTACTGGCTCTATTGCGTTTGTTCATTGTGGTGTCATGTCTTGTGCCTCTGATGGTTGCCCCCTGGAACAGGGGTGTCCCCTGGACTGTGTGATCATTGTCCCGTACCTACTATGCCCTGGGCCGTCCCTCAGTCTGTTGGTCTATGGTGTCAGTAGGGCTATCCCTTCTGCTATGTCTTGGGTGGGCTTGTTGGTGTTGTACCCTCCACCCCTCTGTTCCTGTGACCTGCACTCCCATGAGGTCCCTTCACTGGTCCTTGTCAGGTAGAGCTTGCTGGGCCCCTCACTCTCATTGTCACTGCGGTCGTCATCATGGTCGGACTCTTCGTCCATGTGGCTACAGAACCCATTTGAAAAGTTTAGTTTCTGTGTTATAAAGATGGGGTTGTGTGGTGTATTGAGGTCAATATCTGTTCATTTGCATGTGTTCTCCTCCTCTCACACCCCTAGGCGTGTCGCGCCGTGTCCTACTGGCCTCTTCCTTGGTTGCATTTGCATGTTGCCTTTCCCTTTGTTTATCCTCATCTCGTCTTACCCCTTCCAATTCTACTTTAATTTGGTCACTTACCCGTTCCAATGCCCTTGCGTCTTCACCTTCCCAATATCGTTCCATTGTCCACTTTTCCAATGTCAACTGCTTCAGTCGCTTCTCTTCATACTTACGCAATGCCTGCAATAATATTTTCTTCCTCCATAATGCCATTTCCCTGTCCTTTTCCTCTTCTCCCAGCTTCTCTATTTCGTCTCTCTTCCTTTCCATCTCTTCCCTGTGTCTCCTCCTTCGTATCCCTCTCCACTATGTCCCTTCTTTCACTTTCCAACCTTGCCAAGTGCTCTCACCATCCCTGCTCCCGCAGTTCCAGTTCCTTTGCTAATTATTTCTGCCGTTCCATGTCCTCCCTTTCTAGTCTTGCTTTCTCGTCCCCTTGATGTTGCTGCTCCTTCTCTAACTGCGCTACCCTTCCATGACACCCTTGTCCTAACTCCAAGCTTTCTATCGCCTTTGATGCTCCCTTTGCCACACCCATTGTGGCCCCCTTTAATTTCAGTAGTATATGTCCAGCTATCCATTCTTCTGGTGCTATTTCTGCAAACTCTGTTTTTGCATGCCACAGCCCCTCCTCATTGAGTTTGGAGCTGCTGCCCGCCAGCCCTATGCCTTGCAGTTGTTAGCTTTTGGTGTATAGGGGTGGTTTATATGTAGGGTTTGAGTATCCCTCTGATGCATTCAGTTCCCATAAAGGGTATATGCCCTGCTCCTCTTCTGCATCATGGGATATTATGCTAGGCGGTGCAGGTGGCGGAGCGGCAGGATCCAATCTCTCCTCCTTCAGCTCCTGCTGGCTCATCATCCATGGCCTGTCCTCCTGGAACATACGCCACAGTTCAAATAGTTGCCTATGGTAAGCTAATTTCTTGCCCTTGTATGTGCTCTGTAAATGGGTCAGCAGAAATTGCAGCACGCCTTTGGAGAAACTGCCTTTAGGCGGCCATGGCCTAGCAATTTTCCCTTCCATACTTTTGGAGCACTGTATGCTGTATTTTACTATTTTATCTTTGTACATGGGCAGGGTCTTACAAAGGTGTTGTATGGGTTTTACCGCCTCACTATACACAACCCTGTTCCACCGCATGAATACATCACAATTTTGTTTTTTTAATACTTGACCTCTAGTCGAGGGGAGAAAGGTTATAATGCAATTTACTTATCACTTTGCTTATTACGAGCCTCCATGGCTCTGCAGCTTACACAGCAAACTCTGTGTGAAGCCCCACTTTCATCAGCATTGCCGTTGTCTGGCACACCACCTCAACTGTGCGCATGCACCTTGCACGCACCACCACTGGGTCACCTCTTTACCAATCCCAATTCCACAAAGCTAGCTCCTCACCGCCGTAACACACCGTCCTATGCACCGGCCTATGGGTGACGTCACCAAGCTAAAGTTTGAAGAGATGAATAGACAGTTTGTGTGCACACAAAACAATGACCTATTGCCTCAAGCCCACACAGAGAACCCACAAATCCCGCACAGCTGTCTTCCCACCTCTCCAGGGTGGAGTAAACTCCTTATATCTTGTGTTTAACTGCAGCCGTTGCCTCGCCTAATGTGTGAAACTCTTCTATCCAGGAGACTTAGCCAGCTAAAGCACCTTCCGCAATCTACGATAGCTCTAGCTAACCCTTACACAGATCCGTCATCTATGTTCTTAACTAAAACGTCTGACTCATAGGAATACCACATATACACAGTACGTGCCTGTCGAGTCTACAGTCCCTGCTTATCACTGGAACCTGTTGCCTCGCAACCCAAGTACTTTGTTAACATAAAAATGTGGCCTCTACCTTTGCTCAAATCCCTACCACCATGATATGACATGATATGATAGGTTATTTATAACGCACTTAATACCCAGAGGTTTCTAAGCGCAGAACCGGGGATCGAACCTGTGTTGCTCTGTGTCATCTTGCTTCCAAGGCGACCACGTTGCTGCTGAGCTATTCTCCAGAGACACGTGCTACCACAATTTCTCTACTAATATCGATCACAATATACATCTCCCCGCTCTCGCATACATATAACCCTCCCACAAGACACATTACTTTTTATGTCGACCACTACTTATGTTCTGTGTTCGATGACGTTGCTCGGCTGCTGGCCCCCAGTAAACCACTCGTCTCGCCCCTCTGGACTATGTGGACTCCTCGCCGACTGCGGGTGGAATATGTTCTCAAGACGGCTCCCTACGGCCTATCTCCGGTTGTGCTGGCCGGTTGTCTCCCAATTCCCGCGAGGGTCCTGCAACCTTCCGGGTTTGACGGCTAAGGAGGTAGCTTCTGGCCAGGCTAACGTTACAAACTATCTTGCTGGGGCATCCAACTTGTTAGGGTGAATCCCCAGGCCGGTGGAGCTGTGCTAGGAGTCTGCGGATGTCGAACTCATGGAAGGCCTAACTCCTTCCTGTAGCCAAAAGAACACTGGGTCCACACAAGTAGCAAGGTACACCGGAGGTTTATTACAGCCAACAAAACCACCGGGATCACATGTGTGCAGGGAAGTCCATGCACGTCTCAGCGAACTCTGGCTCGCAGGCCATTTTTGATGATGTGTGACATCACAATTTGCGTCACTCTCTAGGCCCTTCTCCAAAACATATCTCCACTCTGGATAGGTTGCAGAGTGGCAGTACCCATATAGGAACCTATATAGAAGTTGTGTTATTGGACCAAGCTGCGTCAAGTGTTATGCTTGAACCATCCCCGAAAACTGTTACTCTGAAGTTGTTGCAGCATGCAGCCCCTGTGATTGTTCAGTGACCCCCACTATCTCCCCACTGGGCCGTAGATTGTGATTGTTTGAGCTGCGGGCCCACAAGCCTGGGTCAAACTACGTTCCCAGCCCGCAAAGCACTTGTGAATGGTACATGTGCAATTATGTATCTGCAAGGAGCAACTATGTGTCAGTGCCATAACTGTGTGTAGACCACTACTGACGTGACCGCACTCTGTTCCCATCGCAGAACTGTAACTTGGCTGTAACAATTTTGTAGCGATCATCGTCTGGTCCGTGAGACAGGTGGCACTTCCCAGCCACCAAATCTTGGCACTTCATTCGCTCAGCCAGATCACGTGCTTGGAGACCACATTTGTGAGCACGGGAGCTCTGAATTATTCTGGTTTTTACTAGACATGGCATCTCCTGCAGCCAGTGTTACTTCAGTTCAGCCTGTGGAAGGTCATTTGCAACATTGAAACCTTGGCAGGGGCTTTGTTCCCGCTGTAGTGATTCTGCTTGCACATCATCTGTGTGGCTTGAGGTTTCTCTAAGACGTGGCCTACTAGATTTCCTAAGCCATGGTCTGGCTTCTACTCTATGTGTTATCCATAATGTCCATAGGTTAGTGTGCCATGGCTGTCAGGTCCCTTGAGTGCTCCTGTCATCCTATGCGGTTATTTGCATGTAAGCAGCTGCAAGCATTTCCACAAGCCCTTCTCGCTTCTTGCGTTCCTGCTTTGCTGTAGCAAGCCTAATGGTAAAAGAATAAACGTGCAGACAGTATGTGTAGGTCACTGTCCTCTAGAGCTGTACATGGGTGTCCTTCGTGTAGTTGGGTGTATGAGTGTCTCGGATGTGCAGATGGCATGTGTGCTTCTTGTCCAACTCAGCTATGTCGTCATGATGTCTCTAATGACTAGTAGCATGGATTCTCGGTGCGTTAGTGAATCCTGCCCATGTAGCTGTCTCCAGCTCCTTCTTGTGTACCTTTGTCCACCCAGGGTACAGTTTGTATGCTGCAGGGTTGTAGGGCCTGCTGAGGGAGTATCTTTTGTGGTGGTTGCCCATTGTAGGAGCAGTGGGAATTGATGTGAGCTCATATGATCGGCGGCTATATTGCCTTTGGTGCTTCTTCCTGTTGGAGGGTCTTTTGGGATGGAAGGCACATTCTGACCTTCCGCTTCACTTTTCTGGGATGAGACCTGCAGAGCTGTGAGGTGTTGACCTGTTCTACCTGCAGGAACTGATAAGAGAGCTCGCCCCTGTGAGGTTCTTCCACTCCTGCTCTGCATTGCTCCTCTTATGAGGCTGAAGCATTCATCCTGACTGGAGCTTCTGTCATTTCCTTCACTGATAGCAAGACTGGCGTGGATGTCTCGACCACCAGGCTTACATGTTCTTCCGCCTCCATGACTTCTTGGTGCCCCTTTTGCTTGTTCGGGTGCCTTGATAGGTAGTGTTCTGCGTTGTTTGCCCATAGCTGGTACACCAGCTTCCCCCCGTAACTCTAGCAGCACCAACATCCATCTTTTGATGCATGGCATAGGCTTCAACGATGACCCGGCCAGAATTGATAACAATGACTTGTGCTCAGTTATCACAGTGACCGGCTTTCCCAAAATGTACAGTCGAAAATTGTGGCAACCCAACAGGACCGCCAGTGCCTCCCTCTCAATCGGGGAGTATCGCTGTTCAGTGTCAGAGAGGGATTAGCTTGTGTATGTCACCAGTTTCATATTCCCAGCCAAGTCACGGTGCATCAGGACTGCTACCATGCCAAAAGGGCTAGCATCAACAATGATTTCCGACTCCTAACTGGGGACGATAAATGTCATAGTCCCCTCCTCTGTGAGTGCTTTCTTGATGTTCTCGAAGGCTTCCTGCTCCAGCGGGTCCATTTCCATGCAGTGTCTTTTCTGGTAAGGTTTCTCAGAGGTTTTGACATCAGGGCTAGATTCCGGATGTAAAGCCTGCAGTAAGTACCCATCTTGAGGAAGCTATGTATTTCTGGCACATTCCCTGGAGGTATGGCGTCCTGTATGTCTTGTATCTTCCAGGGTGTCCGGAGACATCCCTCCTTCGTGGAACACAAATCCAAAGAATTCAATTGTGCAAGAACTCTCCCGGTGCAGTGTGAGTCCTAGTTGTTTGATCCTCTCCAGCGTCTTCTCCAACTTCGTCATGTCTTCCACCTCAGACCTTGCGAAGACCAGAATATCATTGCTTATGTTGGTTACTCCTTTGCTGATGTCTGCAACAAAGAACCTGGCCTTTATGGATCGTCTGGCGTGCTGAACTTTGGACACAAAGACCCCTTTTAGAGGTATTGGACCCGTTCCCCCAAAAGTGTCAATTCTTGGTTTGGCTGCAGCAAGTGTCGGTGGGCTTGGCAGTGCCTCGTAGTGTCCTTGTGCCATCACATTCACTGAGGCCCCAGGGTCCACAAGTACTGGAGTGCCTGCCCCGTCCACACGGACTGTGCATCCTGCTTGTCTTCTTTTCCCTCCTTGTATGGCACTTATACTGGAGATGAAGAATATTTTGTCCTCATCTTCTTCCTCTTCGGTGATGTCAAGGAGCGCCAGATTGTTAGAAGAATTCCTAGAAGCCTATGGAGACACTGGAAGTTACATCAATCACGATATACTCAGTGAAATCCAAGATGGCGGCTCCTTGACAACATCTTTATCCACTAACAATACAGGTCTAGTCCTTTTCTTTCACTTTGTCCGCCCTCTCTTTCTACCAATTGTTCGTACTTATTCTCCGCGAACAAACTGGTAACTGCGTTGCTACTCTGCTCGCATTGCTCCCTTGTTGTTTCTCGCTCGTATCTTTTGGTACCTGCTACCACTTAGACCTCCTTCTGAGTCCTCCCTCTTCCCTCCTCCTTTTTTCCCTTCCTTCGTCTTTTACCGTTTCTTCGGTTTTTCCATTTCCTTTTCTCCTGCTCCCGACTATTCCGTTCGGAGCCTGTCGCCTATTAGCCGTCCTCGGCACTGTTTTCTGCTCTCTGTCTTTTCCGCCGCCCTTGGCATCCTTTCCCTCCGTTTTCTTTTTTGCCGTCGCTTGTGCCCTCTGTTTTTTCCAGTCGTTTGCGGCTATTTCTAGCGCTTACCTTTTCTGCCGCCCTCAGCATTTCTTTTCCTCGGCTTCGGTAGCCTGAGCTTGCAGCTTCTGTTTTCAGCCGCTCGCGGCTTTTTTCTGCGCTTACCTTTCCTCTATCTCCGCTTTGACGTACCTATACATTTTTCTTCACGACTCCAGCTGTCCTTCTCTCTCTCCTTTCATTCTTCTGTCTTTCCTCTGTCTCTTTATTCTGCTGCCCCGTTCCCTTCCTTCTTGCTACAGCCGTCCAAGTGTTCTACTGCATTCAAGAATCTTCAGTCATTTTGCACCGATTGGACTGGAATCTTCTTCATCCTTCTACCTGACACTACGGACATTGTGCATCTGATCCTCCTCTAGATCTGCATAGTCTGGGTTTTCTTCCCCGAGAGGGTTTCCCAGGGGGCGGCCCCCTGGGGAGCACAGAGCACAGATTATCTGGCCTCTGGACCTCCGGGGGGACGCTTCTTACCTCTTCACGTCAGATCTTGGATTCCGAAGAGCCGCGAGTACCCCGTCTGAGTACCAAAGTTGTAAGAGGTAGTAAGAGATAGCAACGCCATAAAAATAGAAGCATGGATCAACAAATCAGGCAGTTGATGGCTGCGGTGCAGACTTTGAATACAGAAATGCAGGGATTACGGAATGAAAACACCCTGCTCCGCCAAATGGCAAATACAAGGACTGAATCACCTCCAGGACCCTTACCTATGGGAAAATATGAAGGCAACCCCAAGAAGCTTAAAGAATTTATAGATTCTTGTACAGTACAATTTACGCTGAAACCGGGATTTTTTCCTACAGAACAGTCCAAGGGCAGTTTTATTATATCTAACCTCTCTGGTAGTTCTCTAGCTTGGGCTACTCCCTTAGTCACCACTAACAATCAACTCTTAGACTCTTTGGCAGGGTTTCTCAATAGTCTATACACCATGTTTGGTCGCAGAGAATTAGTGGTTACAGCCCAAGAAAACCTTCTTGATTTAAAGCAAGGAACCATGGAACTAATGTATTTTATAACACAATTCAAGCACTTGGCTAACGAGACAGCATGGTCCGATGATGCCCTCTTAACCATTTTCAGAAGAAATGTTAAAGTGGAATTAAAGGACGAGTTATCTCGTGTTCCCCGCCCACATAATCTTGCAGAGATGATCACTCTTCTTCTTCAAATGGATTATCGCATCCAAGTACGAAATGCGGAGAGAAGGAAAGGAAAGGCAAAAGGAATACCATCTTCTCTTAGATGCGATACACTCAAGACATCCTGTTCCACCGAAGATGAACCTATGCAAATAGGCACTACTCGAGGCCCTCTTACAACTGAAGAGAGGAACAGGAGACGTACTCTGGGGTTGTGCATGTATTGCGGATCCGACAAACATGTACTTAAAGACTGTAACCTGGTTCCTCCACGGCTTTCGGGAAACGCATCCAATCATTCATAAGGGGAACCGTGAACGGGTCCATTTTGAAGCGTTCCCTCAACTGCGTAACTAATGCCCCGCAAATGGTAGTGTTACCGTTAACCATCCAATTCCAGGACACTATAATCGAAAAGGTACCAGCACTGGTGGATTGTGGTGCGGCAGGTCTTTTTATGGACATTGATTGGGCATACAAACATAAGATACCCCATCTATACAAGACCACCGCTATACCAGTGGAAGGAGTAGACGGAGAACCACTGTCCTCAGGCTTCATCAAAGAAAATACTTCGGTCCTTACGATGAAGATAAACACACATCAAGAAGAGGTGATCTTTGACCTTATCAAACCCACACATTATCCTATTATCCTAGGAATTCCTTGGTTATCAAAACATAACCCCCATATCAACTGGAAGGCCGGAACTATGTTTTTGGGATCCGAGTACTGCATTGCAACATGCTTACCCCACTGTGACACTGGCCTACATACCTCCCAAGCTCAAGTGGCACCACAGAATTCTTCTTCTGTAGTACTGAATATAAATATGCTGCCTGAGAGCTATCATAGATTTCACAGAGTCTTTTCCAACGAGGAATTCAAGGAGTTGCCTCCCCACAGACGAGATGACTGCGCCATTGAGTTGTTACCAGATGCTGAAATTCCATTTGGAAGAATGTATACTCTTTCTAACCCAGAAAAGGAAGCCTTAAGGGAATATTTACAAACTAATGTACGCAATGGATTGATAACCGAATCCAAAAGTCCAGCAGGGGCTTCCCTATTCTTTATACCAAAGAAGGATTGCAAATAACTTCGACCCTGTATAGACTATAGAGGTTTAAATAAGGTCACTTACAGAGACAGATACCCCTTACCTCTTATCCAAGACATCCTCGAAGCAGTCAGGGGTGCTTCAGTCTTTTCGAAACTGGATTTACGTGGTGCGTACCATTTGATTCGGATAAAAAGCAGAGACGAATGGAAAACCGCGTTCCGCACACCATTTGGCCACTACGAGTATCGCGTGATGCCATTTGGATTAGCGAACGCTCCTTCAGTTTTTCAGAGGTTCGTTGACCATTTGTTTTCTGATCTACTCCTCCATTCCTTAATCGTCTACTTAGACGATATATTGATATTTTCCAAAAATCTACAAGAACATGTAGGCCATGTTTCCGAGGTACTCCACCGTTTACAGGACAATCACCTGTTTGCTAAATTGGAGAAATGTTTGTTTCATCAAACTAGTATCCCCTATTTGGGAGGGGCTTCCATGGATCCACGAAAGGTACATGCCATACTGCAATGGAAGGCTCCTCAAGGGGTAAAGGAGCTCCAAAGATTCCTGGGATGCTCGAACTTTTATCGCAGATATATCCCTAACTTCTCAAAAACCATCAAACCTTTGACCACTCTTCTTCAAAAGGGCAAGAAATATATATGGACTACCGAGACACAACAAGCCTTCGACAAACTTAAGACTGCCTTTTCTACTGCACCTATCCTGAGATTACCAGATCAAACAAGACCATTTTTTCTTGAAACTGATGCCTCACATTCAGCAATTGGGCGAGTGTTAAAACAGGCCTCCTTGTCGGGCTTCGAACACCCCATAACATACATGTCAAAGACCTTACTTCCTTCGGAACAAAACTACACAGTCCTTGAGAAGGAACTACTCACTATTAAGAAGGCATGCCAAGAGTGGAGACATCTCTTAATAGGAGCAAGACATCCTATCACCATCAGAACTGACCATAGTAATCTGAAGGTACTCCAAAACTATGAATGTCAGAACAGTCGCCAAGCCCGCTGGGCCTACTTCTTTTCCACCTTTGACTTCATCATTACTCACATTCCTGGAACCAACAATCAATTGGCGGATGCCTTATCCCGGAGTCTACAAACAGAAGAAACCCACATTCAAGAGAAGATATTACCTCAAGCCACTTTTATCTTTTTGGTATCCACCTTTCTTCAGGACATCCGCAAACAGCTCCATGAAATCAATGAAATGGATATCCAAAAGTACCAACTCCAGGAAGAACAAGGATTGTACTACCACAACACAGAGCTTTACGTGCCTACTGAGTCCCTCAGAAAACAGGTATTATACATGTGTCACGACCACAAATTCACAGGACATAGGGGAATAGCCAACACCCTCGAACTGGTAAATCGACATTTCTGGTGGCCATCTGTTTCTTCGGACGTAAGAGACTACGTTACAGCATGTCCTGTATGTCTTCAAGAAAAGACACCAAGAAGACTACCGATAGGGAAGTTAGTTCAACCTCCCATTCCTAATCAACATTGGGAAAGGATTTCGACTGACTTTATTGTGGAATTGCCTCCTTCCAATCGCAACACCACCATTATGGTGACCATTGATTCACTGACTAAAATGGCGCATTTCATTCCCATGGTTAAACTTCCAACGGCTGCCCAGATGGCATCATGCTTCCTACAGACTATCTTTCGTTTACATGGCCTACCAAAGAACATCATCTCTGACAGAGGGCCACAATACATTTCCGCCTTTTGGAAGAATCTCTGCCAAGCTTTAGGCATACACCGGAGTATTACCTCAGGTTGCCATCCACAAGACAATGGTCAAACCGAAAGATTAAATCAATCATTAGAACAATATCTCAGATGCTTTGTATCCGCTACACAGGATAACTGGAATGAGCTGTTACCGTATGCTGAAATAGCTTACAACAATTCTCAACATTCCGCCAACAAGATGTCCCCATTCTACTGTAACTGTGGGTTCCATCCTGTGGTTGTACCCATCACAGCCTCTCGGATAACAAACTCCCCCTCTGTAGAGGAGTGGGTGGCACACATTCGATCTGGACATAACATCGCTCGTACCATCCTGAAAGACACTCAACAGAAAACCAAGGCCCAAGCGGATAAAAGAAGATCCCAAGAACCAACGTACAAACAAGGGGATCTCGTATGGTTGTCATCTCGATATTTACCTAAAAGATTGATACCCTCCAAACTATCTCCCAAATTCTTTGGTCCTTTTCAGGTACTCAAGGCTATTGGAAAGGTATCATATCAGATACAATTACCACCTTCTTGGTTGCGGATACACAATGTATTCCATGTCTCCCAACTAAAGACTCATGTATCTGACAGATTCTGCAGACAAGGAGTGATAGCACCCCCTCCTATTGATACACCAGAAGGACCGGAATATGAAGTTTCCGCCATAGCTGATTCCAGGTATCACACAGGTACCCTACAATACTTGGTTGATTGGAAGGGCTACGGTCCATCTGATAGAACTTGGGAACCAGCATCCGCAGTTCATGCACCTGCTTTGGTGAGGAAATTCCATCGATTCCATCCCTGGAAACCAGGTCCTTTCCCCCCACGGAGAGGGCATACTGTTAGAAGAACTCCTAGAAGCCTATGGAGACACTGGAAGTTACATCAACCACAATATACTCAGTGGAATCTAAGATGGCGGCTCCTTGACAACATCTCTATCCACTAACAATACAGGTCTAGTCCTTTTATTTCACTTTGTCCGTCCTCTCTTTCTACCAATTGTTCGTACTTATTCCCTGCGAACAAACTGGTAACTGCGTTGCTACTCTGTTCGCATTGCTCCCTTGTTGTTGCTCGCTCGTATCTTTTGGTACCTGCTACCACTCAGACCTCCTTCTGAGTCCTCCCTCTTCCCTCCTCCTTTTTTCCCTTTCTTCGTCTTTTACCGTTTCTTCGGTTTTTCCATTTCCTTTTCTCCCGCTCCCGACTATTCCGTTCGGAGCCTGTCGCCTATTAGCCGTCCTTGGCACTGTTTTCTGCTCTCTGTCTTTTCCGCCGCCCTTGGCATCATTTCACTCCTTTTCCTTTTTCGCCGTCGCTTGTGCCTTCTGTTTTTTCCAGCCGTTCGCGGCTATTTCTAGTGCTTACCTTTTCTGCCGCCCTCGGCATTTCTTTTCCTCGGCTTCGGTAGCCTGCGCTTGCAGCTTCTGTTTTCAGCCGCTCGCGGCTTTTTTTGCGCTTACCTTTCCTCTATCTCCGCTTTGACGTACCTATGCATTCTTCTTCACGACTCCAGCTGTCCTCCTCTCTCTCCTTTCATTCTTCTGTCTTTCCTGTCTCTTTATTCTGCTGCCCCGTTCCTTTCCTTCTTGCTACAGCCGTCCAAGTGTTCTACTGCATTCAAGAATCTTCAGTCATTTTGCACCGATTGGATTGGAATCTTCTTCATTCTTCTACCTGACACTACGGACATTGTGCATCTGATCCTCCTCTACATCTGCATAGTCTGGGTTTTCTTACTCGAGAGGGTTTCCCAGGGGGCGGCCCCCTGGGGAGCACAGAGCACAGATTATCTGGCCTCTCGACCTCCGGGGGGACGCTTCTTACCTCTTCACGTCAGATCTTGGATTCCGAAGAGCCGTGAGTACCCCGTCTGAGTACCAAAGTTGTAAGAGGTTGTAAGACAGATCCCCTTCCTGCTCCACCTGCGCTGCGCTTTGTGGTCACCTCTGCGCACTGCTGCTTGGTCTTCCCGGTCGACTGGGGAAAATGACTGTGTGGGAGCTTTACGCATTCTAGCAAAATGACCTTGCGTTCCACATCGTCCACACGTTATTCCTTTGGCCGGGCAATCCCCTTAGTGCAGGAGGTCATATCTGCACTTTGGGCATGGCGCAGGTTGCTCTTGTTCCCTCTCTCCCTCTCCGGGAGAACCACGTTTGCCTGGCTGGCATATTCCTTTGCTGGCACGCCACAGCACACACCTGCCTTGGGCCCATGAACACCACCCACCCCCGTTACAGAGAAGACCTACGCAGTGTTGTGCTTTCAGGCACGCACTGATTGGCATGCAAGGAAACACCCCTTTTATTCTCACGCGGCAGAGTTGCATCACTCCCTCACGTCACTCACAACATAAACCAGTTGTGGCTCCTTGCAGTCTTGCGGCATCATCTTGCTATTGATGGCTGCCATGCTGTAATGCTTGGCACAGCAGCATTCCCAGTGTTCATAAGAGAACATAAATTCACCAGCCGCCACTGCTACGGTTTGCCTTCGTTATTTTGCTGTCATTTAGCTTTTTCCATTATAAATCCTGGACAAGAAATTCCAAATTGCTAAGAAATCTGCGCACAATAAACGCCACTAACTTAACATCTTGTGGTGGTAATTAGACCAATTAAAATCTTTCAATGTGACCGAAATGTGAGCCTGGTCGCAGTAAGAGCAAAGACAGCTGGGAAATAAACATAGGCTTCAGGCAGCAATAGGCAGGGACTCTGGCAACTTTCGTGGCCTAGTTTCCCGCATCTGACATCAGTGTTTATCTGTGGTCACAAACACCAAACGACGTTCCCCGCCCGAATATCCCAAGCCCACGCACAGCTTTCACCCTGGGCGCCTCCTGCCCCTGCTTGGGTCTATCTCATGTTTACCAATGAGTTTGTGGGTCCTGTGGGGGAGGGCTGGCACTTTAAGAAGGCGTCTTGCAAGGCGCAGCATTACTCTCTGCCTCCTCTTATTTCTCAATTCCTGCGGGGGCGGTACAATTTCTGGTCCAACCTGCTTCCACCTGAGCGTTTATCTACTCTGGGTGTGACAGTGCCAGACTGCTCTCAGCTCGCTCGTACTGCTTCTTGGCGGTGCTGTCCGAAACACCAGTGCAACCTAGGGTGAGTCTTGTTTTGAAAGTTGTGTATCCTGTAAACATTTCTGTGAAAGTAAGCTGCCCTGTCTCGCGCGGAACGCGTGTTACCTTTTTAATTTGGGTTTTTGGTTTCCTGCACTTTTCGCGTGTTTTTGTTCTTGCTGCTTAGCCCTGATCAAGATTGTTGATGTGTTCGTAAGACCGGGCTTCCTGCATTCACGCATATAAACTGTGCGCGTTGGCTTGGAGGAGCACGAAATCTCATTACTCTTTCCTTTTTACTTTTTAACATGCTCTGTTTGGCAAAAAAATGGGCCACCCGTTCTATATTTCGTGAAATAGTCAGTTTCCGCGGCCACCCCTGCTCGCACGGCCTCTTCTGTAGCGGCTTCTCGTCACGAGTCGTCCGCCTGCGCCCTCTCAACCGAACCGAATTCCTCGTTTCCGTTTCCTTTGCCCTCTGCCCTTTTTCCTGCCAGTTTCTGATCTTCCCATTATTGCGCACCGTTCCGCTGCTTCTTGAAGCTAGATCATGCTCGATGAATTTGCTTTGCTTTCTTAGTTTTTTTTTCTCCCCACATCTTTCGTTTTTTTCCCCCACGTTCTTTGTAGTTAACACATTAGTCGAGACATGTGCAACGTGCAGGTCACTTTCTTTGTCTAATATATTAACATTTGTGTAGCGTACGGCGACAAATTGATTTTTGCTAAGGGCAGACATCTGCCAGGCTAAGGGTGTCTGTATCGTTAGCTACCGAGTTTTCCAGTTCTGTCTGGAATCTGAGCCAGTACTGGCTTTTCAAATGCATGCTGGTATTTGTAGGTCCACCGTTGCAACGGGAAAAACGAAACTATAAATTCCAGCATGGAATTGAAGCAAAAAGCAGGACTGTATCAAGGTGTTACGCAGCATCCAACTGGGAAACCTGGCATGGGGGTTATAGTTATTATGCCCGGGGGGCACTTAAGGTGAATCTATAATTTGTGTGAAATAAGCTTGGAAAGCAGGGGTAGTTTACGTTGGTGGGGGCGGGGGGACGGGGGTGATACTCAGGCTGCATCCAAAGAGGAGGGAGTGGGATGTTCAGACAGATGGCGTGGGAGGTGGTGGGGCTGGGGGGGGGGCTTTATGAAGGGTTTCAAGTTGGTGGTGACAGGATCACAAACTTTGTCTCAAATATTTGGATTTCGAGGTTTATAGTAATGTCTTATAGAGATTACTTATGAAAAACCCAAATTGCAAAATAAAGACACATGACCGCATGTTAAGCCAAAAGATCATTGTGGCTTTAATTTTCACATCCTGAATCATAAACTACGAGTCCCAGAATGCAAGAGAATGCCCAGCTGAATAATCTAATCAACACCACGGTACTTTCAGTGATATGTAATAGAAGTTGTGTAATAAACAACGATAGATGTGCAGACTTTGTCACAAACTTTCAGCACGTTAATTCATGATGTTGAAAACATTTGATTTGTGACTTAAAGTAACTTTATTGTTTGGCATATCAAGATCAATATGGGCACTTTGTGTTGCTCACTTTAACCATCACAGATTGGTGCAATGTGTGCTCTTTGAGTTGGACATGTTCCGTGTACATGATGGGCTCTGCCACTGATAAAAGAATGTTTGCAACCTGAGCCCCTGCATAGCCGGGGTGCTGTCTGTCTAACTGTGACTTGGGAAACTGGCAGTGCTTGAATGTCTGGCCTGAGACGATTTGGCTCAGGAGAAAGAAGAAAAAGCATCAAGGACCTCTTTCTTGAGCCTTTTAATTAAAAGTACGCTCTGTAAAACGGCGTACTAATGATTTTCATTACACTTCCATCGCTGGTTTACCTTGAGCTTGAGCTGTAGGTCCTAATCCTGGATCCGATACTTGGCGCCAGTGTGACAATGTTCAATGTGCATTGGAGGCAGTAGCTTCCCCGTAGTTGCTGCCAACACTGGAACTCCTTACCACTCACATTAAAGTCAGAAACCTCCTTCTGGATATTTTGCATAATGTATTGCCTCTTGTCCTTGGATTAACCTTGTAATTATTCTTTTATTGTAAAGAACAGCACCTAGATGCCTCTGGGCTTGCCTCTACACAAATGGCAACAGAAATAAAGTAGTACACTCGCTTGTATATTTGCTATCTGATGTGCAAGGGCCAACAGTGTCTGACAACATTGTGCTCAACACCAGAATGCCCCATGCTGCTAATCTACGGCTGCCCTGCACCCCCTCTCCAAAATTAATAAATGCAATTTTTAAAAAGGTTTTTTGACCTGCACTTTAAGTAGACGACAATATTTTACAGGAATTATTTTTCTGTCTTTTTTGTTCACTGTTTAACATAAAGGGCATGCGCCTAGATGACGCTTCCCCAAAAGCATCTATCGCTGCTGTTCTAAGTGTAGCAAGAGCCAATGACTAGTGTGGTTAGTGAACACAGCGCTCAGAGGCCATTCCACGTGTTTGGTGGAAGAATGTGCCCTCAGCTGGGAGGCAGTGCCCGTTCAGACGTGAGAAAACGCACCTTATTTCTATACGGCCATGTTAATCCTTTTAACATAATCAATACAGTGTAAACACGAACCTAAGAATACACAAACACCATAACGGGTACAGTTCATATATTTACAGTGGTTCCTCCTTGTGGAACCGGTAACTTCGTCCCCTTATGGCGTTGTAAGTCCCACTACGCTGTCAGACCTCCCCGCCATATCCTATGTTGGGCAGTGATCTCAGTAGGCACCCTTCTCTTTTCTGACAATTCCACTGCCTGGCCCCACCCCTCCTTATTCGTCCACCTTCCCATTGGACCCAAAGCCATCCCAGTGAGAGGCAGACCGGGCCCACGCCATACACCCCACTGGCCACAGGATTCCCCCCCCCCCCCCGATGGACAAATCACTGACCACATGGCCCACCCCTCATGCCACAAGAGCTTCAACCAACTGGTTGGGGGTACCCCCCTCGCTTGGGATGTGTGTATCACAAAGTTTTCAAAGAGCAAGTCTGTTCCTTGCTCTGACAAATGTACTCAATAGTAATGAAAATTCCTTGCAGAGATGTTTAGGGGTCTTACTGACCCTGGGACTCCCCACCTTGTTCTTGGCCTGATTTGAGACCAGGCCATCACTACCCATGGGCAAAAGTTACCCAACCGAACGGGGAGACTAGTGACATTCGGAAGTTCCTTCCGTCCCGTACACACTAGGTCATTTCCCCCAATGTGCAGGATCACCAAACCCGGCTGTGGCAGGTGATGTTTCGGCCTTGTGTTCTGCCATGATGCTGTGTATCTGGCCTGTTCACATGTCCCACTTTCTGATCCAATGTATCACTCTGTGTGGTGCAGCCTAGGCTGATCCCTCAATCTCCTTTCTATCTGCCTTATGTAGGAGTGACTGATCACCCATACCACCCACATCAGTGGCATCCTCTATGGATAACAGATGAGACTGCAGGGGCACACGATTCTAAACTTTTTCCTATTTTGTTTGTTGTTGTTGGGAGTAGTTTAAACCTACTTTATTTTTTGGGAGTTTGTGACCATTTTTGGGGAGTAAACGTGTCTGTAGGGTGGTGTATGGCTTTTCTTTAAAAGGGTGGCAGGAAGTTGTTTCGTCAACTGGGACATAGTCGATCTCATGCTGCCTGCATTCCATTATTGCTGATTGGCCTGCTCCTCCCATGCTACTCATCTGGTGTAGGTTTGCATGTGGGTGTTAAACCATATTCTGTGTTTTTATCCCCAAAGATTCTGGTGGTAAATTAGGCGCATGTATGGAAAGGGGCAGAGGATTGTGGGCGGGGCACTCAATTAAAAGGAAAATACAAATCCAATTGCCCCAATAAAACCTACTGGGATGGAACCTGCTACTTTCTCATATTTTTAGATGAAACCACACGAAACTTGCCTTCTGCCATGCAGCTGTCATCTGGAAGGTGCTTGTGGTTTTGGTGCAGTGTGGCTTTCCTTAGAATTGGGATTCATGGAGCAGGAGCTGGAAGTAGGTATTGGGTGTCGGAATTCTCATCTGACCAGTTACTTTGTGACCCAGGAGCTATTAAATGCCAGTCTCGAAGTGCATTTTAAGATGGCAGGACTTTGTTTTCGCAGGTTGGCACGCTCCCAAAAATGCATATGCCTTGAACCAATCCTTTCTATTGTAGTGTTGCTGTGTCTTGTACTCTATTGTGGACTGCTTGCTTCTGCTGACGTCTCTTTCTAAATTGCTTTGCCTGTCTTCATGTTTTAAATTCTTTGTTACTTTCGCTCTTCCCTTGTGTTTTTTCAGTCTTCCATCTTGTTGCGACCTCTCATTTAGTCTTTGCTGCTACGTAATCACTCGGCCACTGCAGTGTAACTGCGTCTTTACTGCTGCACTTGTCTACCCTGCTCTCTGCAGATGGGGTGCTCATAAGGAATGCAACTAACTTTGTGGCCGGTACATAAAGCATTCATGCTTTACATGTCTTCTAGAGGTTTACAAATAAAAAAAAAATCCAGACAAATGGGATTTAATGGCAGATGTATTTGTGAAGCACTTGGCTTGAGGAGCCAAAAGTAACTCCTTGTAGCTGTTGAGCTTACCAGGCTCTTAGTCATTTGGCTCCTGTATACAAACTAAATGGCTCTGAGCAATGGCAAACCCTGTATCTATATTCTGGGCACCATTGTCCATGCATGGAAACATGGACAAGACGGAACCACTTATGCCTAGTTTATCTGAAAACACCTGCCCCTAATGGTTCCTCAGCCAAGGTCTTTGGAGGATCAGCCCCTAGTGTTTCCTCAGCCAAGGTCTTTGGGGGATCAGCCCCTAGTGTTTCCTCAGCCAGGGTCTTTGGGGGATCAGCCCCTAGCGGTTCCTCAGCCAATGACTTTGGAGGATAAGACTTGTTTGGGTTGGTCTGCAAGCAGCATGTCTCAATGAACCTGACCAATATAGACTTGCAACGGCCCATATGAAAAGCCTCTGCCCAGGAGTCCGGTAGGTATTGACTCGATAGATGGGGTGTCGAGGGAATCAATCTTTAAAAATGGACATAAGGAAACCTTCGTTGCCAACAGGTGCCACAAGCAAATGGCCCAAAAACCGAACAAACCATTTTGAGATAAATGGCTCCCTCTTACGCAGCCACCTCCCGCTTCCTTATCTCACTCCATCTTGCACTACTCGCAATCCCTGGTCACAGCAGTAAGCTCCCTTACAGACCGCCCTGAAAGAGCAACACTACTACTCGCCTGTATACCTTCAACGCCCCACCATCAGCTAAGCAGGTCTCCCTGCAGGGCATATCTAATCCACTTGGGTGCATGTTTCCCCTGGAAAGGATGGTCCAAGAGCCATTGCCCACTGCCCACATAGAATCACCCCAGATGCAATTTACTCCCGACCTGCAAACCTTTGCCATTGGGATGGGAGCCTGAATGCAAAGGTGTGCTATACAACTTACTATTACAACATGCTTGCGCTTTTCTCCACCTACTTTTTCCATCAATCCCAAGTGTTAGGATGTAGTGGATGGGTGTGCAGACTACGTGCCGGAGTAGCCAGAAGTCTAAGACTTTTGTAACAGATTATAGTAAGTACATAATAATTTCCCTTGCAGTTCTTGCACAGCCACTAGACCATGTCTTACTGAGACATCCTCCACCTACCTACTTGTCCATGTGGGGACTCTGCTTTACCTTCAGTTGAACAAAATCTAAAAGGCATTAATTCCCTCCCTCGGGTGGGAGTCAGTTAATTTGCTTCAAAAATCAATATTGGAACTAGGGTGGGGGTGATTTGTAGGAGGTTGTTGCTGGGCATTGGGATCTGGTGTTGCAAGGGGCTGCTGCAGAGATCCAACATTTTGAGGGGGTTGGAGGTGTGCTGATGCACAAAACGAGGGGTGTACGTGGAGACGGGAGCACACAAACTCGTATTCGTCTAGAGATGTCCGTTTTTTAGGAGTTGCAAGCACTGATGTAACCCTTTTGCACAGTGACTTTACCCAGACCGACCACCTGAGAATCGTAGGTAAAGCAGGTGCTTGATGAGGCAAGCAGGCAGTGCAGATTGCCTGGAACCCCGAGGAGGGATCATGCAAGTGGCTCGATAGGTCAAGGTTATGTTTGAGGGGCCAGATTACTTCTGGCGTAGCAGTGGCAGCCTGCACTTGACCCTTCCGCAACCTTTTATTGCACTAGTTTGACAATCCCCTCCACCCCCCTAAATCTATAACCTGCAGACCAATTATGCATGTTCATTCTGCAATTCGCCCAGTTTGTGTGTAGAAGGCAGCCGCTCCTTAACTTGAATCTGGAACCATAGCTGCTGGCTCTGTGCTGAGTTGGCTTCCTAGCTGTACACCACTCGGGAATAAATATATTTCCTTGGGGGGGGGGGGGGGGCTGAATCCAATATACTGCCTAGCCGTCCTTCTCTGTACATTTACTTTTTCAGTTTACTTCCCTTCCACCCACTTGTGAGAGCTGGACAACTTGCACCCCTCTAATGTTCCTCATCTGTTACATGGCCTCACTAGGGTCTTGTAAGGCCATGAGAACTGTTCTAAACGTGTGGCTGCACAGTACCCTTGTGCTACCTGACTTCTTTAGGGGTGCAGTTGTGTTCTTTGCCCTCCCAGTAAGGCTTCCCGCCCTCCCTTGTGCCTGAGTGTTCAACACAGGCCGTTATATGCAGATACGACCACATCACCAAGGCCCTCAACAACCTTAACTGGCTCTCAATCACCATCCAACTTCCAAGTCTTGCTGTATCATCTTGAAGACATTCGCCCTCAACTTGCCCAGCTACCTCATGGAGAAAATAAGCATCTCCTGACAGTGTACACCACACTACCAGAACCCAGGAAACGTGCAGACTCGACATCCTGCTGCTGCAAAAAGGACCAGAAAACCTCTCTGTCTACGCCCCAGGCCTATGGAACCTCCTCCCTGTGGGCATCACACTCGCCCCCACGCTCCTAAAGACCCACCTCTTCAAGGAGTCTTCCCCTATCAAATCACCCCAACACCACCTGACTCTCTAGACGCAGTCCTCCCTGCCACCGTGTACAGCTGTAACACTCTGTGCCCCTGTGTATTCTACCCACTAGCTTCAAAGCGCTCCCATTATTCTGCTGTTGGGTTGTATACCTCATGTGAAGTGCTCCGTTGCTTCTGAAGCTAGGTCTGCGCAATGAATCTGTAGAAATAAACCAGCAGAAATTCATACATTGGAATGAAGCAAGCATTAAAGCTTGGTGGGCTGGCGAATTTTTAGCATTCAACCAAGATGTGTTTAAACAGTCTCTGCCGCGCTCCCATCGCCTATATGCTGCCCTCCAGCAGGGGGGCCCTTTTTTCCTGTGGCAAGTCCACGGGGGTAGGGGGTGTGGCGAGGTGGAGGGGCTTGACTCTCGGGCCTGTGTGCTTTGCCACGAAGGGCTGTGGCCACCAAGCTTCATGGCTGATTAGGCCCCAGCTGTTATTGGCTGAGGATTCGTGTACTGGGAGGTCCTTGGTGGCGAGGATTAGGGAGATGTTGGTCTTCGGTGGAGCTTGAATGTCAAGGCCCACTGTAGTGTGAAATTGGCGATTCCTGACATATGAGTTTTTTTTTTTCTCTCCTTGCTCTTACAAACACCGTGTGGTGTTGTCCTGCGCGAGTTCCGCCTTATCTTTCGCAGTGTGCACATGCAGCAGAATTTCCTATTTACGAGCCCGTGGGAATGGAAAAGTGAGTGCACTTCACCTCAGGCCGCACCCGCTCCATTGGGCGGAGCAATATTAAAGTGGGGTAGGATAGCTGCCAAGGGCCCACATGGAAACCTGCAGATCTCTTCAGAAAGTTTTTAATTGCACACGCTCACCCAGGCGTGTTGGTGCAGGCAACTTTGGGCAAGACCTGGCATAATGCTGAGAATTTAATCCGAAAATGGAACACTCCCTACTAACTGTACCAATTCGCTTTTCTAGTAATGCCTTTTGTAAACATGCCAACATTCTGTGACCAAAAATCTGTAGGAATCCGTTTCAAAAATAGTCCGGCGAGGAGGTAATGATGGGAGTAGGGCGTGTCAGCAGCCCATTGTCACTGAATGAGCCCGCCGCTGGTGCATTCAATGACAATAAGGCGCCTGCCATGCCTTCTCTCACCACGTCAGTTAAGGGGAGCCCTTGAAAGACTAAACCTCCCCCCCCCCTCCAAGCTGGCGTGGTGGCAGGCTAATGGCGCCTTTTGTCAAAGGCACCCGCGGCAGAGGGGCGCACTTAGCCTGCCGCCGTGGGTGCCTTTTACATCAAAAGCCTGCATGCCGCGCCTTCTCCCACTACACCAGCTCGGGGGCGCCCTTGAAAGACTCCCCCGAGCTGGTGTGGTGGGGGCTAATGGTGCCCTGGGGGGGTGTGGTACCCCGGGCTGTCCCCCGGCTCGCGTCACCCCCTAACTCCCCCCAAGGCTGGTTCTGCACCGAGGATGGTGATAGCTGTGCTGGGCCTCAGGCAATCGGGCCAAAACAAATATTTTTTTTTTAATCAGTATTAAAAAGCAGTATCCTACCCCTAAATCGGTAGGGTTGGCAAGCATGTTTTTGCATTACTAGAACAGAACACACAGCATTTTGAGTTGATATTGCCGCAAATTGTTATCGAAGAGTTATCGCAACCCAATTGGGGTGCTAGATGGTGATCTAGCAGGCCTAGAACACCCTTGTACATGCAAGTAGTGCGGTGGCAAACCCAGTCCATGGCCTGTTTACAGTAGTGAACCATGCTGGTGCATGACAACCCCCTTGTGGGTGCAGGAATTGAACCAATGTGGTATAAAGGTTGGGGCCTCTGCCCCCAAGGGGGTGCTGGCCTCGAGGATATGAGGTGTAGGTCTGCATGGCCCCTTACGACGTCGTTGGTGCATTGGTCGAGTGGATGCTCAGCATTGTTACAGCCATGGACCTTCAAGGGTCCATGTCACCTGATCAGTGATGGGGTGGGTCACATATGATGGGTCACAAGGGTGCATAGCCTTCCTGATGGTGTTGAGAATTCTCATAAATGGTCCCGTCCAGGTCTTCGACAGTGCTGTACACTGCTCTCATTTAGGTACAAGTGCTGTACAGTGGTCTCATTTAGGTACACAGAGTAAATTAATGTACACAGTGGCGTGAGTGTACCTCCAATAGGAGTCACTGTACATGTGCTGCCACTCCATTACATAAGGTGTGAGGTATTTGCTCTTTGTGAGGTATGTAATAAAGTAAGTCCAGACGTGCAGGTAAGTTACTGATGTGTCTTTAATGTCTCCAAGTATAGGTTTACTCATAGGAGAACAGACACCGGCTTCCCACCCGGTGGGCACTCACCAACTGACTCTCCCTAGAACTCACGCACGTCACCCAAGTCATACAATGCACTTCTGTAGGCACGTGCATTCCATTCCACCCGAGATCACAGATTACAACACTGCTTCCCCCCCCTTTGATTAATAAAGAAAACAAAGGACAAAACCAACCAACACAGAATACACAACATGTGTGGCCACCATGAAGCGCATTCCATGACAATCCCGAAATTTGCATACTCCACAAATCCAATGCCGCAAGAAGAAATCTCACTATAGATGAGAAACCATGTGCCAAGACACAAACCTTACCGGATCATACCCCTCCGGCAAACATGTTGCACATCAACTAACGTCACCCATTAACCAAACCACCTAGAGCACCAACATAACTTGCCAACAGAACACCAGTTCAGCACACCATTATTGCTACACCTACAACCAAGGACCAACCTACGAGGACACCAACCCCACTCCGAGCTGCCCCTCGGAGAACAGGCCTGCCACACCTGACGCTCTGGACGCTCCCACCTACCAGTGCACTAATCACCTTCTGCCCCAGGCTGCCACCCCAGGACCTCCAGCCTGTCAAGCCAGAGCACAAACCCTGGGCGTGGACCCTCCCGGCCATCCACAATCCCAAACTACAAGCACGACACACAGGTCCCTTTTCCACCAAGAGAGGTAAACTAACCCTAAAAGGTAAGTAAATACCACAGCACACCTAACCCCTGAATAAGATGAAGAATAAATGCACATAGCACTAAAGAAAACCACACTGCCCATAGACCTACAACAACCTTACCCCACTCCACCATTGCAAAACCACGCAAGGCGAAGCATGCATACTTAAATACGCACGAGAAAACAAATAAATGTAAGGAACCTGAACTCCACCAGATAGCATCCAGGGCCCGGCCGGTACCCCAGACACCATGGAGAATACGCCATAACCCACACCCAAATAGACCCAACCGGCCATCTATCCGCCAACAAGAAAAAAAGAAACTTGCACGAAATCCAAATAGACCTGGACATCCGTGTGGTAAAACCATGAGAAATTACTTGACAACCACATAGACCCAACCGGCCATTCTGTGTGGTAACACAAAGAGAAATGGCTCAACAACCAAATAGACCCACCCGGCCATCTATATGTAAAACCTAAAGTGAAACCGCTCCTCAACCAACAGAAATCGCCATAAACCACTAAAACTCAAATCACCCCAGACCCACCCGGCCATCTAAGTCGCAAAATAACACAAGACCAATAGTCAATCCTACAATTGAAACTAAAATCGCTGCAGGCAACCCTAAAACGACAACACACGCCATGGAGGAACACTCCATTGCAATGGCGCCCAAGTACACCCATTGATGCCACAACAGTGAAATAAGCCGATAACACTCCCTTACACTAGCCCCCACATAGGTCCACCCGGCCACCCATTGATGCCACAACAGTGAACAAGAAGGGCACTCGCGAGAATGTGGAAAACGCACCAGACAATCCCGAACACACACAGTTGTGAACCATGCCCTCTCAGCATCCCAGACTGACAACGATGACGTACATGTTCGTATGACACACATTTCAATGTTCATGGATATATTGTCTTGTATCTTCCCGTGACTCACAGTTCACAGTCCAGCCCTAAGTCTGCGGGCCTGGGGCAACCGTTACCGAGCGAACGTCACCCAACACTTCACAAATAAATTGTATTGTAATGTCTTGGACAATTCCCTGACGCCATCGTTTTGCTTACAGTTCAGGCCTCTGTCCATGACCCGACAAAATCGTTCACAATGAGGAAACAGTAACCTTTTCAAATCACAAACCTCGGTAAACAAGGACCCCTTGTCGCCCTAGCGGCTGACCCCACCCAACAAACTTACACAAAATGCAAACGCACCTGTAAAAGCAAAATTAACGTTTACATTGCACCTTAAAGCAAATTGCACATAACACAGGGCCTCTACACGTACTAACGCACCTAGTACACATACACTACCATTCGCACACACTCACACTGGCCTCAACATCATGGATAAATCTTCGGTCAAAGTGAAATTTTTCAAGCTGACGTAAGTCATGCAAATCGGGATCAAAATCCTCCAGGATGTCAAGAAAGGAAATACACCTCTGACAAAATTCTCCATCGCACTCTTCATTTCCACATAACACGCATCCATGTTCACAACAAAAGGCGGTCCCTGGCCTTGGACCCAGGGGCTTGAGCACCCCCGCTACGAACGCCGAAATCCTCACATCTGGCTCCGGACCCAAAGGGCACTGGCACTCGCCCTTGCTGCGGACCACCGGAGACCACAGACTGCGCTTAGTTTTCGCTACAAACACCAGCGAGCAGGACCAGCAACGGTTGCATACACTGGATAGAGCCCTGCTGGGTGGGAAAAGACTTGGACGGCAGTGTCTTCTCCAGATGTGCTGCCCCCTTTGCAGCAGCCCCGAACCTCATCGCCAGTGTAATAAATTAAGTCCAGACATGCAGGTAAGTTACTGATGTTTCTTTAATGTCTCCAAGTACAGGTTTACTCATAGGAGAACAGACACTGGTTTCCCACCCGGCGGGCACTCACCAACTGACTCTCCCTAGAACTCACGCACGTCACCCAAGTCATACAATGCACTTCTGTAGGCACGTGCATTCCATTCCACCCGAGATCACAGATTACAACAAGGTACGAAGGCTGGGAAGTAGACCCGTGACCCGAGTACAGGAGGAGAGTCGCTCTGCCCCTGCTTATGACTTGACTTTAGTTGTATGTAGGACTTGACCAGGATAGGGTCGTCTTGCCCCCCCACCGCATTCGACACCCGTGAATGGAGGTGAGGATTAATGCTTTCAAGTGACCAAGGTGTACTAACCCAGCAGCGATGATTCTGACGAGGGAGATGAATTACCAGCTGTAAATGAGGCAGGTGTGTGACTGAACTACCGCCGCTTGGTATGGTCTCCTATGTTCACGTGGAGTGAGGGGGCGCCTGACGCTACGAAACGCAGTGTTAACGGCTCTACTTTTGGGTGAGGCAGCAGGGGGGGGGGGGGTTTGCGGGCGGGGCTGAGGTCAGTGTCGGCGGCGCGATCGGACCTACTCATTTTGTTCTGTCAGCGGCCAGGCTACATATGATGGCGTTGTAATACATGCCCATGGGAGATCAATAAGGTTTACATCGTCCGGGGCGGTGGCACTCAAACTAAAGTACCCATGTAAATGTACCAATGCTGGTCTCCAATTTTTGAACTCCCTTTCCTTGGTTTCTGCATTCAAGAGTCCATAAAACGAATTCAACATCCTGAGGTTTTGACTTGTTATAACCTGCACAAGACAACCAGACATCTGTGTACTGCCTTAATTGTCTCCACTCATTCACACAAGCATCTTCTGAATAAAATTACCTTAGTGTCAATTTAGACACATTGTGGTGCAGGCATTTGCAGTGGAGTATACAGAGAATGAGTGGCTTTGGAATGCTAATGCCCCCTTGCCAGGCAGCTGTGACTTGTCAGGAAAGGGGCCATTGGAATTCTCGATTTCACAATGGTGTCGCTCCCATTTCAGTAATACGACTTCAAAGACATATGCAAAAAAAGGCAATCCTCCTTTTACAATTCAAAAAGCAGCCAGGAAGCGGATGGCTAGTGCCACCGCTGGGTATAGCGAGTGTTACGGGGCTATGCTACTGCAGGGCTCGTGTCTCCTTAAGAGAATGCAACCCTACCACGTGAGAGGCATCACGTGGTACGCACGTCAGAAGGAGGGGAGGAGCTTGGCGGGCAGTTAGTTGATGTATGTGAATAAAGAGAGACGTGTATTCTCCATCGGTGTGTCTGTCCTCCTTTCGAAGACCCGGTCCGGGCCTAACATTTGGCGACGAGTTGACCTACCAGACCACCGAATCCTCCTCCTCCTTTGCGAGCAGCGATCCCGCTCCCATCCGCTCCGCGGGCACCTTCCAGCCCGACGCACGTGCCTGATCCCAGGCCCGCCTCCTCCTCACCGTGCCGACGGCGTGTCCGCGCTGCGGCCTACTCCGCGCCCAGCCTGCCTCCTCCTTGCCGTGCAAACAGCGCGTCCGCGCTGTGGGTGTCTTCCGAGCCTGATCCCAGGCCCGTTCTCTCGTCACCGAGCGGACAGCGCACCCGCGCTGCGAACTGGTCCGCCTCCTCCACCTGGGTGGCCCCAGCGACGTCGCCTGATCCCAGGCGTGCTTTCCTGCAAAAGAACTGCACCGAAGAGAACCCACGTGCCAAGCACCACGCTGACCGCACGACGACCCATCAGCAGACGCTACGGAAGCCTGGAAGTTGTAAGAGGTGGGTCTGACAACACTGCTGCCACACATAATCAGAGACACACGGACTGCTGTGTAATCCCTCAGCATGAGCTCACCTCAAGCCCATCAACCACCAAATGCCCCAGCCCCTGCAAGGAACACAGCCACCACAGCATGGCGCATGCCACCCCCATTTTCAATGATGCCACAAGCAGACAAAGGTCCAAGATGGACTGAGTGGCTAGAGGATTTTAACACCTTCATTGACGCTGCTGGGGAAGACAAATCCCCCCCCGGCTACGCAGCATGTTCCTAAATCTGGCGGGCAATGACATTAAAATCCTTACCAAGACCATTCCCCACGCTGAACAAGCTGACTTCCCAACACTAATAGCGGCCATAAACAGAAGATTAGTAATTGAACCCAACAGAGATTATGAAAGATACATATTCAAGCATTGCACACAGAGGGTCGATGAAACCATTGATGAATTCATAACCCGGCTACGAATTAAAGGGGCCAACTGTCAGTTCGAAGCCTTCTCACTCGACGAAGCCATACGGTTGAGGATTATTGAAGGCTGTTTGTCTCAAACCTTAAAGAAACAACTCCTCAAAAAACCTATCACCATAGAGGAAGTGAGCCAGATGGCCAGGTTTTTGGAGAGGGTTGAAAAGCAAGTGTCCCAAATCTCGAACACAGCCTCGACGAGACAAGAGAAAACTGAAACCGTTGCAGCGCTGCAGGCCAGCAACGCAAGACAAGGGGATAAAGGCGCTAACCCCAAATATTCCACGATGCCAAGGACCCAACGCCAATGCTACCGCTGTGGAATGTCTTTCCCTCATGCAGGAACCTGCCCCGCCATTTCACAGAGATGCGGCAACTGCGGCAGAGAGGGACACTTCCAATCAGTCTGCAGAGAAGGCAGACTGTTCCCCACACAAGTTCCCAACTGCCCCTCAATTCAGAACGCTGGTTAGAAACCCCCCTAACCCAAGCCTACCAACCATGTCCATACGCCCAAAATCCACGGAGGTACGTCAGAGTAGTCGAAGAGGTGTACCCCATGGATAACAGTCAAGAGCCCGAGGGTGAAGAGCAAGTCTCCCACATCAGAGACGAATATGACGGGCCCCCGGAACAATTCTCACAATATGAGGGAGGATCTCAAGGGGGCCTACAGGAATTCGACCACTACAATCAGTATCCACATGACGAATATGTGAACCTCATCATGGATGAAGGCGAGGCCCGTGAGGCACCCAAGATTCCCGTTGACATAGCAGGACAACAATTCTGCTTCCTCGTAGACACGGGAGCCACCGTCAACATAATGGGTGAGAAGGAATTCAATCAGATCACCAACCGGCTGCCCCTGACACCCTCAAACTCCAAGATCTACCAATGGGGGGGCCACAACTCCTCTGCAATCGATTGGATTTTTCAGCCGTCGACTCATCCATGATAACCATTCCATCACGACGGACATCCATGTCATTCGCAGCCCTACCAAAGGCAGATGCCTGCTCAGTTACAGAACAGCGTCGTGCCTGGGACTCATAGACATACATGTCGGTGAAGGGGACAAAATCCGTTCGACGGACCCAACACTGGAGGCGCGGGAGAAAGTGTTCTTCCTCGCATCAGCACCTACCCAAACTGGAACGATGTCGCGCAATGACATCCTAAAAGAGTTCCCTCTTATCTGCAAAGGCCTAGGTCAACTGAAAGGACCACCTGTGAAACTCCACATAGATCCCACCGTCCGACCTGTACCACAACACCCGAGAAGAGTTGGGTTCCATCTTCAGGCCGCAGTGTCGGCAGAACTCAATCAACTCCTAACTGACGGGATAATTGAACCAGCCACGGGTCCGACTCCATGGGTATCCCCGTTGGTTATAGTACCAAAAGAGGGTGGGCGGCTTAGACTCTGCGTCGACATGCGCATAGCCAATACAGCAATCCAACGTGAAAGGCATCCTGGGCCACGAATTGAAGATATGATAGTTCAATTGAACAAATCCACCCTCTTCTCAAAACTGGACTTGAACCAGGGTTACCACCAGATGGTACTCCACCCGGATTCCAGAGGGATCACCACGTTTGCCACACACGACGGGCTGTATCGGTACAAACGCCTAAACTTTGGTATCTCGTCAGCTGCAGAAATTTTTCATGAAGCCATCAGACGACTCATACGTCCAATCAAGGGCACGCTGAACTACAGCGACGACATACTGGTATTCGGGCGCACCCGTGAAGAACATGACAGCCCTCTGTGCCACGTGCAAAGCCTTCCAGGAAGCAGGCCTCACGTTAAACGTGGAAAAATGCAGATTCAGCAAAAGCAAGTTAACATTTTTCAGACACATCTTCTCGGCCGTCCGGATGACACCAGACCCCGACGAAGTGGCCACTATCTTCAATCTGCAAGCTCCAAGACAGATAGCTGACATCCGTTCCTTCCTGGGTATGGCTGGGTATTGTGCCCGATACCCCACTATGCCACCATCACGGAACCTCTTCGGAAGTTACTCCAAAAAGACATGCTTTTCGCCTGGACCACTGAATGCCAGGAGGCGTTTGACTCCATTAAACAGTCCCTAGCAGAAGCGCGGAAGCTGGCCTACTTCGACCCAGAGTGGCACACTGAAATAGTGGTCGATGCGAGTCCGGTGGGACTAGGTGCTATACTCGCCCAGACCAACGGCACCGGCGCTCACCCGAGGCATGTTGTGGCATACGCCAGCAGAGCACTTGCGCCCCCCCAAGGCCGCATACTCCCAAGCGGAAAAAGAGTCTAGCAGCAGTCTGGGCATGTGAACACTTTCACAACTTTACCATTGGGAAAAGATTCATCCTTGTAACTGATCACCAAGCCCTCCTGTCGCTATTTGGGAACCCACGGACAAGAATGCCCCCCAGAATCGAACGTTGGGGCATCCGGCTGCAAGAATATGACTTTCACATCATTCATCGACCGGGGGCGAACACAATCCAGCCGACTACCTGTCGAGACACCCCTCAGGAACGTCAACGCCAAGACAGGGCCACGTAGAATACATAAGCTATGTCACTACCTCCAGCAATGTCACTGGAAACAGTGGCGCTCGCGACAGCAGCAGACCCATCCCTGGCCTTGGCGATCGAACTTACAGAACACAACAAGTGGAAAGACTACAAAAGAGCACTGTCAACACACCCTGGAGCAAACCGAGACGAAGTGGAAAGGATTGCTACAATTCACTCAGAGCTGGCAGTACAAGACAGCACCATACTTCTCAGAGGGTGCAGAATAATAATCCCAACAGCCGTGAGGTCTGAAATAATCAAGACAGCACACGAAGGACACAGAGGCGCAGACACCAAGCGCCAACTACGACGCCACGTATGGTTTCCGTTTCTCGATGCCTTAGTTGACCGATGGGTAAAACTGCATTGCATGCCAATGCACGGCCAGAGAGGAGACACCTGCACCTCTACAAGTGACGCAGATCCCGGAACGCCCCTGGGAAAGGGTGGCGGTAGACTTCTACAGGCCCCTAGAGTCAGGAGAATACCTACTCCTGTTCATTGTCAAAAGGTCATCATCCACGGCATTTGCACAAGTAGCGGCAATCTTTGATGAAGTAGTGAGCGAATGGGGCATACCAGATGTGATCAAATCTGACAACGGACCCCCTTTCTGTGGACATGAGTTCTCAAAGCTGGCAAAACACCTGGGGTTTAAACATCACAAAATAACGCCACTCTGGCCCCAGGCGAACGGCATGGCGGAGCGATTCATGTCATCCATCAAGAAAACCGTACAAAGAGCCAAGCTAGAAAATGTAGATCTCCACCAAGCTATGTGCAGAATGCTTCGGGACTACAGGAACACGCCGCATGAAGCGACAAACAAGACCCCGGCCGAACTTATGGTAAAGTACCAAGTTCGCACAAGGATCATTCAACATCCGTTGAACAGACTGGACACCGACATGCAACTCCTAGAGAGAGATGCGCAGAGAAAAGAACGAGCTCGCATCCAAACCGATGAAAAGCGGCGAGCTCGTCCGAAAGACTTTCAAGTAGGAGATGAGGTTTTTGTCCAACAGCCAACAGTAAAGAAGAGCGACCCTAGATTCTCCCCGCAGACACTACAGGTCACGGCTGTTAGAGGAACAAGGGTGACCGCCGAAAATGAAGAAAGAGAAATCGCAAGGAACTGCTCAAAGTTCAAGTTGGCGACAACCTCGGATTCCGAGGGACTCCAAACCCCAGACCCTGAAGCGATGATAGTGGATGGGCGAGACACACTGTGGACGCCTCCAAGGTTCTCTCCTCGGCCAGGAGTCAAGAGGACAGAGACCTGAAGAAGATCCTCAAGAAGGTACCAGCACCCGGCCCCAACGCGCCATAAAGAAACCAGCTCGCCTGGTCGAAGAGTGTTGAACTCTATGCAAGGACATTTCGTCCGGGGGTGATGTTACGGGGCTATGCTACTGCAGGGCTCGTGTCTCCTTAAGAGAATGCAACCCTACCACGTGAGAGGCATCACGTGGTACGCACGTCAGAAGGAGGGGAGGAGCTTGGCGGGCAGTTAGTTGATGTATGTGAATAAAGAGAGACGTGTATTCTCCATCGGTGTGTCTGTCCTCCTTTCGAAGACCCGTTCCGGGCCTAACAGTGAGTTCGCTTGATGACTCGTTAAATGGCTGCCCTGCTTCATGCGTTCTGGTGATGACCGCACTGCACCGTTTTCTATCGAGGCGCTGCTGTTTAATTTAGCCTGTTTGAGTGTAGCTACTGTCTTACTGCGCTGCAGGAGATTTTTATACTTTTTCTATATGATTGCTTAACATGATTGCTTAACATTTCTCAAGTTGGAATGCTTAGGCGACAGTTCCCAAGCAGTGATGAACTAATGTATTACCACTGCCGGCCTAGAGTGGTAGGACACGCCTTTTTTTTTCGGGTATGGATAAGGCTTAGTAAATGCTTGCGCAAGATATTTTGGAAGACCTTTTGCTGCCTGATTCATGGAATTATGTGCGCCGAAAATGCAGATTTGCGCTCCTTTCTGCCCGAAAATCCCTATACTTCAAACAGGGATTTTCGGGCAGAAAGGAGCGCAAATCTGCGTTTTCGGCGCAAATAATTCCATGAATCTGGCTGTTCTATGCAGAGGCCTAAACCAGAGGTGCAAGACATAAGTCTTCCAAAAGTTTAACATGGCGCGCAACCTCTACAAACCTCCATGGTGGCCAACTTCATACATTGGTGGGGCCCAGGCAGCGACATGAACAAAAATGGGCGTACTTGGGCATGTCGTAAGCACTTGCACCACTCTGAGCTCACATTGGAAGCAACTAGCCAGAAACAAACCCGCTGCCACACTCCACAGGGCCTGCTTTAAATGTGCAGTGTCCAACCTCTCAGCACTGGCTTCCACTCACTATATGAGGAATTCATTCGCCTGGATTCTTTTTTCAATTTGAAAAAGAAATTGAATGATGGTAGATGAACCTCTGGAGAAAAGGGAGGCAAAAAACGCATGCACAAAAAAACTAATTCGGCAGTGGAAAAAATAATGAAAACCCATAATCCTCACCCTGATCAACATTATGGGTATTTGGTGGGGCTGTGGCAGTGTTGCCACTCCATGCAAAGGAAAGCGGGGACAACATTTAAAGAAGCAAAACAAAGGACCTTGTGGTGCAGTTCTGCCTATCAATGGGGAGGTAGAACCCGTGTTGCATATAGAGCACAACGGGGAAGGACAAAAGGTAAGGTTTGTGGTTTGAGGGAGGGTGGGGGGTAGCAGGCGGGGTGAAGTGCATAATGGATTGCCAGACAATTTGAAACTTTTGGATTCTAAATATCTGGATAAGAAATAACGTTCATCCATCCACACTTTCCTATGTTCACCATATAAAATACGCATAGAACTGTGTACTCTGGGTGGACACAGCCTACAGTCTCAGTTCTCCCTGTAATATTTGGTTTGGATCTGGCAGGTGGAGTACACAATGAGATCGCCAAACTTTTCTTCTGCCATAACCCCCCTAATTAACTATCAAAGGCTCCATGGATCTGCCTTTTCCGTTTGTCTACCCTCTGCAGATGGTGGCAGCAATTAAATAATTAACATACTAATAGAGTATACGTCAAACAGGCCCACGTGTGGCCTGGCTTCAGAAGCTAAAACAATACTGGGAAACACAACACCCCTTTCAGATGCACTGTCAACTTATCCTAGAGTATCAATGACTGTGACCTGTAATGTCTGGGACTATGTTTACAGTAGCCAGCTGCCTCAGGGGACCCCCTTCAGAAGGTAAAAGTATGTGGATTGAGATCAGTCTGTTCTTGCCACAGCTCCAAGAGACCTGCTTTAATCAGGAATCGGAGCGCTCCATTAACCAGAGATCCTTTGATCCACAACAGACAGCAAGATGAGTGGGACTTAGTATTGCATGTGTTCACCCTTTTTTTACCTTTTCTGTTGCAAAGCACTCCGTTATGACCTCACGCATAACAGGTGATTGTTGGAGACTCAGTATTGTTTAAGGTAGATTTAGCCTACACCAATCACTGGCCCGTTTGGCTCCAAAAGAGAGCAGAGCCCCTATTGTAGCAGGGAGGACCCTGGCTGAAGGTATGGGCTGCCTTGCAGACTCCGCCAGTGAAGTAAGCCTAGGATTTCCAAAAGGGGAAAACCAAAGCCCTTCGCTAAACATCTCCACAGAACAGGAGACATTGAATCCAGATGATCCTCCAGCAGCTTCAGCAGCAGTACCCAGCAAGCCCACAGGATACCCTTCTAGACTGTGAAGCTTCCAAGATGGGAAGTACCAGAGGGCGTCTCAACCAAACCAAGGACAAGGCTGTTGCCTGCAACACTCTCCTCGGCTTTGGGCTGTCCGCCGTCAACACCAGCCCAGGGAAGAAGCTAGGAGAGCAGTGCATCAACCAGCATCCGCCTTAGCCAGTGTAGCCCCTTAAGCTGCAACAGACTGCACCGATGACCGCTAAGCTGCAGTCGATAACGTTGTCGGATGACTCGACCAGTGCTACAGACTTGCCAGCTAGCATTGAGACGTGATTCCTGATCCCCGAGCTGCTGTGCAGGCCAGACTGCAGCAACCTGTCCTGCTCACCGGCAGCCTATCTGATCTGCAGCAGTCTCTCGTCTTGAACTGTTTCAGAAGCTGCAAAGCACCCTGAAACGGTATCTGGTAATTTCGCCAGCAAAAATATCGCAGTACATATGGTTGTCGGGAACGGCCATATGCAATATTTTTGGTGGCGAAAATATTCGTTGCGGGGGTGTCCCCCACACATAAATGATGCGGGGGTCCATGTGTTATTTTTGCGGCAAAAATATAGCGATATTTTTGCAGCAAAAATCACATGGAACCCCTGAAACCGACTCTACACTGTCAAACACCAAGAACGTCTGCAAGCACAGTGTACACTGTGGTTCTGTCCCCCTGGTCCTTCTCCAAGCCTCCTGAACCACTTCATGAACTATAGAGATTTAATTTTATTTGCTGTGTTGCAACTAACAAACGACCCAAGACCTTGCAGAGATGAGCCTGCCGTTCTGTTACCTAAATTGGACCAGGATTCCTTCTTGTGTACTAGAGGTGTGGTGTTGATTGATGGTTTAGAAACCGATATTCATCCCTGCACCACCGGTGCCCCGGAAGTTGATGCGTCACAGTGCCATTCCTTCCATCCATCGGTGGCAATGCTGCTTTTACACATGGAGAATCCAGGGGTCCAGTTTACCATGTCCTGTCTTTTCCCACTGGTGCATGGTATTTGCACCCCAGGTGTTTTCCCCCATTGCAGCTGTATTAGGGGGTGACGGCATGCAATAAGGCCCTCTTTGCTTGGGTCCATCAGTGTACAACCCCTCAGAATGCTTCAATGGGGCAATGTTTTCCTCCTTACTGTATTTTCCATGGAAGCTTTGGCAAATTGCCCTATGGCACACCGTGCATACTGAATCACTTCTAGGCCCGAACGAATTGGTGGGATTAAATGATTGCCAAGGATTGAACATGTTGGTTAAATGGTGAAGCCAGGGTTTGATCTGTCTTCAATTATATTGCCACCTAGGGCTGGTTAGTTTTAGTTTCTTTTGGAAAACGCACATCTTTCATTTTTGAAAGATGTTTAAAATGTATGAATCACATAATACAGCCAGACAAAATATTAACCTCAGACTCCTTTTGTGCAAAGGGTATGATGGTAGCTTGAGTTACCCTCGCTAAATAAAAGGAAGCAAGCAGGTGGGCAATGCTTGTTGCATTGATGCTTGGTGAAGTCATGACTTGGGGATGGAGCAGGTAGGTTGTGTACTTATTAGGCAAGCTCCTCCTTATGTAGGCCTCCGTGGTGGCAAGATTTCCCTCCTGCCTTTGTCGTGTTGTACACCTCAGGTATTCTCTTCGTAGTAGATGCAGATCTGGGGCTGTCTTTGAAATGTATCCTCCCAGCTCTGTTGTGACTTTGCTCTAAGCCTCCATGTCACACCTTTGCCTGCTGTAGCCTTCAATAATACAATGCCAAAATGGGCTGTTTTGAAGCCTAGACCGTGGGGGCAGGGGGTGGGGTGAGGGGATAAGGGCGATGGAAGATGACCTGCTGCCGGAAGCATGCTGAGACCGTCCTTTTTTACGAAGCCCTTTAGCAGAACCTCCTGACATCCGAAGCTCCTCGAAAATCGGATGGGCTGATCTCTGCTTAACACTCGCACCACCTTTTTTGGGTGGTGCGCAACCTCATTGGGCCCATATAACCTGGTACCTCTGTAGTACGCCTGTTGCGCAAAGCCACCTTTGGCAAAGTGTTGATCGTCAGGATGAGAAGTGAAAATGGATGGCAAGAGAATTAGAATTTTTATTTATTTTTTTTTTTATTTTGGGGTAGACGCGCAAGATGCAGCTCAAACCATGCATGTACAGCTCGCGGTGCATGACTTTCGCACGGCTCCCCAATTTCCCACAGCTTGCCTTGGTCAATTTTTCTCCCATAGAGCTGCATATTGACTCTTGGTGGCTTCCACTTGTCTACCCGTGTCCTTTCCCTTTTGGGTTCCGTCACCTTTGTATGCAGCCAATCAATGGCTCTTGTCACTTCTCTTGGCAGTCCCACATTGTGGCTTTCAGGGGGCACCAAAAAGGAATCTGACGCTTTTTGTCCAGGTCCTCAGAATGAGGGTTAACCGGGCCATTCCGAGTTCGGAAGGCCCGGTAAAGCCTCCCTCCAAGGACCCGGACCTGGTCCTTCCCCCCCCCCCCCCCCCCCCCCCCATTCTCATTTTAGCCCCCATAATGGCCCGTTGTTTGCTCCCTCTTCCCCTCGCGGGACCCGGTAAGCACGCCTGGTTTGACCGGGCATTGCTTCCTGGGTCTCGCGAGGGGACCTCATAATGAGGTCAGTACGGGGTAAATGGCGCCAGCACCTTTTACGGCACAGTTTACCCCGTACCGCCAGGGTCGTAATGAGGCCCTGTGACTTATTATATGTAAAATTCAATGATGGAACCAGCGAAATCCCCCATTGTCATATGTTTAGCAAACCTTATCCATTATAAATATATAAACCCCAAAGACGCCATCCCAAAGTACACCCTTTTCCTTCTTGGCACTGTATTTATTCTTCCTATTGCTAACATATTGATTTTATGTCAGGCATGTGTGGTTTATGGAATGGCATTAAAAACTCCTCCAACCGAAACTACTTCGCAGACGGCACATCCAACAGTACAAGACCAAGACTGCGCAGCACTTGCTTACTGCAGCCTTTCCAAATCAGATTGAAAAGCACACTTAATGGTATAAACAGTATACCGGTATAAACAATGTGACGGTTATTATTGTTCAATTAAGTGGTTCACGGTATCTTTAATGGTATACCGTTATACCATTACAACCCTATTCCAGAATAGGACTGCAAGACTTGTGCTTGGCCTCAAGCCAAGGGACTGCATCTCTTCAGCCGTAAAACGTCTCCACTGGTTCCTGGTTGCTGCGAGTGTCAAGTTCAAGACAAGGCTTTTGCTTTCTGTAGCCTGGGACCCCCCCAAAATCAACTCTACTTCAACCTAGATGCCTTTCTGCTAGAGCCCTTAATTCTTTTAGCTAGCTCCAACTCTCTGCTTGGAGCGTCTGATCTGCAGAGAGTTGGTGCCTGGGGGTTGAGGGGGTGGGGGGAGGGGAGAGTAGATTTCTCCTCTGCAGTGCCTCCTTCTGGAATAGCCTCCATGCCCCTCTCAAACTTCAACCGGATATCCTTAAGTTCTGCAAGCTTCCCAAGACCCTTTTCTTTTCAGCTTTCCCTCTCCCCTATTAATGTCCCAGTCTGCATCTTGTCTGACTGCCTGGTGCCTTCAGATTACAGGGCACCAGTCCCTCTTTGACCAGTCTACCCCTGCACTTGGTCTCCCCTGACCTGCACTGCCCTTCCATGCTCCTTCCCCAAGGGGCCTTTGGCACCCCCCCTCCCCACTTGTTACTGCACTTGCACAATTTGAATGTCATAAGGCCTAGTAGGACCATTTTTGTTTTTCTTAATACTTGTCCCTTCCCCCCGATCCCTTGTCTTTTAAATACCCAATACAATAAATATAAAAATGGTAGTGGCACGAGTTGTGTCCCAGGGGAGATGGTTCTGCAGAGGATGCAGGTCTGTGTACACTAAGCCCAACACGGGCATGTACACGACGCAAGCAATTTGAATTGGGTAATGCTCAGTGGTGGAGATGGAAAAAAATGTGGTGGGGGATCCCAAGTGCCATTGTGGGGGAGGGAGGTGCCCGAGGGGGGCGTGGTCTAGAGGGGGCATTCAGCAATGCTGGAAAGTGCCCGCAACTGCAGCATTGTCTTTTACCACCGGCTTTGACACTGGTGTGTAATGCACAATGCTTGCTACATGTACAAATGAAAGGAATCAGTTGTACATGTAGCAAGCCTTGTGCATTACACACCAGTGCTAGAGCCGCGGTAAAAGGCATTAGTAATGCTTATATGCTATCAAGCGCTGCTGCTGTGTTCACCAAGTCTAAAGCACTTCAAGAGTAGATGACTTGGTATGAGGGGGTGTGGTGCTGCCCCTTTAAGGGAGGGGCACGCGGCGGAGTGATGTTGCACTCCGCTGGATGCACTATAAAGGGGGCGTTCCCGGCTGTGGCGGTGCAACTGGGGTGCCTGAACACAGCTGACGTCTCCAGGCAGAGTCTGTGGAGGTTTTTGGCGGCTCACGGGTATCGCGAACAGGGGGCACTGGCAGTCCCCCAACAGTGGCGAAGAGTCCGGTATGTTGCCCGGGCCCAGCAAAATGTTCTATGCGGAGAGGATGAGTAGGCTAGTTTGTTCCATGCCGCGGGCCAGGTGATTACCACGTGGCCGGCTGCCATTTTGACTATTACGCAGTGGAAGTTCACGGCGCTCCGGAAGGGCCTGTGATTCACATCCAGGCATAATATTTGGTCACAATGATGGCGGGTAGCTATATCTGCCTACACATGCCCAAATTTTGAATTTATTTTGATTTTTGGGTGAATTACACTGAGTGAAGGCGAGGTGCTGGGCGAAGACTGCTGAGGGCTGCCTGATCCTGGACATCCCTGGCTCAATTTTTGGGTCACTCTTGTTGGAATGTGCATCATCCACACAGCTCTGCAGCTGGAAGATGCATCTTCATCATGCCCAGCTGCTGAATCCAAGTCAAAACTCTGGACTTGGGGCCTGCTATAGATCATAATAATCAGGTATGGACATTTGGCTCTGTTTGAGTGGTTGGACTGGGGTACTCCACAGCCTCTGAGGCCCCAGTGTGGGGGTGCCTTGGAGCTTTAACCTATGAGTGCACCTGCTGATCAAGACAGTGGGCAACCTGTGGACCAACAGCTACCTAAAGGTCAGCTTCTACCTGTGGCACAACCAGCTATTCAACCGATGCCTCAAGTCATGGCACAAATTCGGGCCCCTGCAGCGCTCCAGCCAATCCCGGAGTTTGATGTCTCAGGCCTTCCTAGTCAGGGGCCCAGATGGAAATGGTGGGTCGACCGTCTGGACATGTACTTCAGGGCCACCATGGAGACGAATGATGATGGTAAGCTGGCGACGCTGCTGTATGCTGTAGGGCCTGCGGTTCAGGAAATATTTGAATCACTCCAGACTGCCAATGCCTCGTATGATGCAGCCAAGACAGCTCTCCGCAACCATTTCATTCTAGTTGCCAACGCAGGCTGAGGTTTGTAATGTCAGCTCGCCAGAAGGAAGATGAGACTCTGGACACTTGTTATGGTCGTCTCAAACGTCTGTCTTTGGCGTGTGCATGGGGTGACTCTGATATGATCAGGACCCTCTATCCAGGCTTGCTCGTCGGGGGAGTTAAGGTGACTGAGGGAACCAGGGACTACCCTTGCTCACATCCTGGAGTTGGGGCGCTGCCATCAAGTCTGAGGCATGTGCATCCAGGATGGAAGCGGGAACTCACCCCGTGAAAACGGAGGCGGTATGTGCGGTGGGGTGTGGCAGCAGAGGTGCCAGGAGGCCCAGTGGCAACTTACGCGACAGGGGACGGAGAGCTGGAGATGCATGCCACAAGTGTGGCTACGACCTGCCCCACCCTGCTTGTGGGCGGTGCAGCCTTGCTGACCACTATGCAAGGGTGTGCAAAGCATCTCTGCCAACAATGGTGCCCAGAGGCCTGGTACGGTCTGGTTTCCGTCAATCTCGCCCACCGAATGTGACCCAAGTAGACCAAAGAGAAGTGCCCAGGCGGACATTGAGAACATCTTCTTTGTATTGAGTGTAGAGGCCCTGCAATCGAAGAGCAGACGGCAACCACGATGCATTGTCACGGTGAACAGGACCCCCATCCCGGTGCTGGTGGACACGGGTGCGTCTGTTAACATGATGGCCCGAGGACACTATGATGCGATGGACGCCCCACCAAACTGGTTACCCCCATAGCTTGCATTTTCATGTTTGGAGGGTCCAAGCCTATTCCCCTGGATGGGGCGTTTGTGGCCTGTAGAGCACACAGGATCACAGATCACTGCAAGGTTCTACTTGACGCCGGTGAGCACTAACCCACTGAGCTGCACTGGCCCTGGGCATCGCTTACTCTGTATAAATGGAAGACATTCACGGCCTGCTGGACAAATACTGTGGCCTATTCCAAGGGATTGGACAGATGGCTGGTGATCCGGCGAGGCTACACATAGATGAGTCCATACAGCCCATCACTCTGAAACATTGGAAAGTGCCCTTCCACCTGAGAGAACTAGGGGACAAGGACAGTTTAGTGTACTTGGACATCATTGAAAAGGTGGAAGGTCCCACACCGTCGGTGTCCCCTATAGTGGTGGCAAGGAAACCGAAGCAACCTGACTCGGTAAGGATTTGCGTCAATATGAGGCTCCCCAACAAAGCCGTACGAAGGGAGCGACACCTCACTCCGATCAATGATGACATCATTGCGGAGCTGCAAGGAGCTTGCTTCTTTTCAAAGCTTTTGACTTCGGGGCCAGATAACCATCAGGTCGTCCTGCAACCAGTCGAGGTCCATAAACTTTTACCACCCACAGAGGCCTATACAAGTATAAGACTCAGTTTTGGGGTGTCGTTGGCAGCTGAGGTATTTCAAAATATCACAAGTACCCTGGCTGACCTGGATGGGGGTATTGAAGATCAGCGACAACATCTTGGTATTCGCAAAGACTGAGGTTGACTATTTGTGCAAGCTGGCCAGGACTTTTGAGCGGCTGCAGTCACTGAGCCCTAAACCTCCACAGGGAAAAATGTGAGTTTTTATGGCCAACCATTGAATTATTTGGATTCATGTTCAAGGTGGGTGGCGTGTCACCAGACCACAAAGGTAAAGGACATTAAAGAGGCCCGACCACCACCATGTGTCCGAGGTGAGGAGTTTTCTTGGGATGGTGACATACTGCGGGCGATTCATCAAGAACTTAGCATCCAGGTTGGAGCCCTTGAGGGCCCTCACCAAGAAAGACACTGTATGGCAGTGGGGCCCTCTCAAACAGGTGTCTTTTAGGGACATTAAAAGCGCCCCCACGGCTGAAGACACAATGGCTTTTTTTGACCCGGCACTCCTGTCGGAGATAATTGTGGATGTCAGCCTGGGGGCCGTGCTGACGCAGATCAGCCCTGATGACAGCGTCCACCCCGTAGCATATGCAAGCAAGGCGCTGTCTGACAGTTGCTACTCCCAGATCGAGCGGGAGGCCCTTGCTGTTCTGTGGGGGTGCAGGGATTTCAGGCTGTATGTCCTAGGCCGGCCTCTTTCTTCTCATTCTGGTGCGGTCATAATCAAAACCACCGGTGAGAATTGAGCGATGGATGCTCGTGCTCCTAGAGTACGGGGTCTCGCTGGTGTATAGACCCGGCTCCAACAACGCAGTGGACTACTTATCCTACCATCCGGTGAGTGGCGGTGGCGCATGTGTGGAGAAAGCGGATGGCCACGCGCAGATGGTGGTGGAAGCAGCCACCCAGAATGCCATGCTGCTGGAGGATCTCGAGGCGTCAGCTGCCCAGGATGAGTGTCTTTGCATCATGAAGACCGCTATGTAACAGGGGTTTTGGGAGACTATGCTTGAATCTCTGGCAGGATGCACCCAAGAAGCAAAAGGGGTGCTAGAACAACTGGAAATTGAGGGAAGAACTGTCATTTCCCACCACAGGCCTCCTGCTGAGGGGCGACCGAATCGTTGTCCCCTAAGCCAAGATCCAGGAGGTAATAAGTCTCACCCATCAAGGACACCAAAGGGCCGCAAAGACAAAGGCCTGTCTACACCTCAAGTGTGCTTCCCTGAACTCGAGCGGCGGGTGGATGAATATTTGGCTGCATGCGTCTGGTGCCAGGCGGTGTCCCATGTGCAACGAGAGTCTACCATCGAGACAATGACCAGAGGGATCTGCCCATCGGAGGTGGTACACGCAGATTTTGGATCCACTACGCAGGGCATACATTTCCTGGTGGTGGACGAATACTCTTGATAACCGGAGGTGGAATTTGTTGACTCTGGCATTTGAGCACGTGGTGGTGGCCCTAGAGAAAGTCTTCGCCTCCCATGGTTTTTTCCCCCCATACCCTGTGCTCCGACAACGGGGCGCCATTCCAGGGTGAGTGGTTCGCAGAATTGATGGACGGATATGGGGTCCCAACATCGGAAGGTCACCCCGCTCTGGCCACGGGGAGGCAGAAAGGTTCATGCAGACTTTAAAGACATTCTGTAAAGCTCAGGCCGGTGCCGAGTGCTGTACCAATTTGAGTGTCTACGATGGGGGGGGTGGCGCCAGCAGAAGCCCCGTTCAAGCAGTGCCCTCGGACTGCTGCCAGAAGTTGTGGAGAAAGAACCTGGGCCAGCAAGTGGGGCGTGATCGCCGAACAAGAAAATGCAAGGAGAGGACTCCGCCCCCAACACCTGGCACCGGGGTTGAGGTGCTGATCAGAAATGGGCACCCCCACGGGAAGCTGTCCCTCCCTCATGAACCGGAGCCACTGTATGTTGTAGCCGTGAAAGGATCAATGGTGACAGCCTCCGATGGCAAGTTGTCAGTCACCAGAAACGTGAGCTTTAAGAGACTGGTTGACACAAGGACTGACCCACCCCAGGAGCAGGACCGTATGGAGGTACCCGATGAGGGTGGAGGTGCTGTGCCCTGCCCATCTCCTGCCGTGGGAACGCTTGCTGATGGATCTCCCATGCCGGAGGTGAGCAGGAGGTACCCCCTGAGGCCAGGGCGAGGGGAAACCTGCTTACCTCACTGACTACGTGGTAGGACAGATCTCCTGAACGACAAACGGGTCGCTGTATTCAGAAGGGGGGGGGGGGACCCAGGGCAGCTGTGATTAAAGGAGTACTGCGGGCTGTCCTGTTTCTCGTTAAAGTGGTTGTTTTGTTGTCCTCATGAAAAAGGTGTGTGGTGCTGCCCCTTTAAGGGATGGTAACGCGGTGGAGTGAGGTTGCACTCTGCCACATGCACTATAAATAAAAGGGGGGGGGGGCGGCGTGGGTGTACCCCGGCCACGGCAGTGCGACCGGGGAGCCCGAACACAGCAGATGTCTCCAGGCTGAGTCTGTGGGGGGGGGGGGGCGGTGTTTGTCACGGGTATCACGAACCGGGAGCAAAGGCAGACCCCCAACAGGGTTGTTGAACCACCTGCTAAGGTCCTAAATTGCTAAGCAAGCACTTTGTGTGGAGGTGGCTTTCAGGGTCACTTGTGCAGATATGGTAGTTTTAAAGCTGCAGCCTCATACTGTCCGGGCTTCTACTGTTGGTATCCGCCTGTGCACGTGCTGCTGCCTCTCTGCCTGCCCACCACCCTCCCCCAGGAGAAGGTGTCTGTCCCATAGCCAAGTTGCAGCAGCCCTTTGTTTATTTCCATGTTCCTTTCCCTGCAGTGGAAGGAGCAACTCGGTGAAGAGAATACAAACGGGGAAGCAAATTAGCATCTGAAATGACTGAAGGCCCTCTAGGGAGGAAGCGCTTGTCAACCAGACCCTAACAATGACGAATTAGTCTCTCTAGAGTTTTGATTACCCAAACAGAATAAGACACAAACAATGTCATTCCCTTTTTCCATGAGGTACATAATGTGTCGGGTTATTTATATACTACCTATTGTGACCATCTTCTGGCCCCGCAGCCCAAGGGGTTTCGGAAACAGTCGAGTTGCAGTACACGCTGGAGCAAAGCACGAAGGTGTTTCAGTCGGGGGGCGAACAGCAAATTAACAATTAATGCTGTTGCTCTTGCAAGCTAGCTCAGAACACTTAAGTGCGATTGCAGCTGCGCGTTAGCCATTTCAACTCCTGGACCTTTCTGCCACCTGCGTTGAACAGCAAATAAACATGAAGCCTGTTTTTATGGTTCGTAGCCTAATTTTTGGGCCCAAGATGTCTGGTTGCTATGTCGATTCTGTTCATACCTTGGCAGAACAGTCTGCCACCACCCCGCTTTGTGGGTTAAGATGCTCTACTTCAGAGAGGAGGATTAGTAGCTCCTTCGTGGTTCTGGTGTCGGCTATGGCACAACGCCCCCCCCCTTCCCTCCCCTTTGGACTTCTGGCAATAAAGAAGTCTTTCGTGTTCCTCCACATGGGCTGACTCACTAGGTGAAAATATTCTGTCCTTCAGCGCCAAGAGCCACCTTGCTGGTTTAACGAAAGTTGATGGTCTAACTCCTACTGATTTGTAATGTGGTTCACGGGTCAGCTATAATCTTCATCGATGTGACAGTCAAAATTACAATACCATAGAAATACCAAAATAAATGAATGCCGTTAGTGATCAAAACCACACGAATTTATGAAAAGAAATGCCCCATACTAAGGAAATGCACAGAACATGTGGGCAGATGAGCCCAGATCCTTAATGCAGACAGGGACATTATTTCACCAAAATGGCAGGGGTAGCAGAAGTGACATCACACAACCTCCTAATGACCTCACAGGGAGTGGAGTCGTTTGACCCCACCCCGAGTGACCTCATGGGAAGTGATGGAGAAACCATGTGGCTTCACATAGCCTTGTTAAGTACTCTACGAAAAATATGGTTCCAATAACACTAATGTGATACACATTTCATACAAGAATGGATCACCATGTGTATTGATATCTAGGCCCATATTACGAAGTACTGTGAATGCCAGCAGATGCCAGGGCCAAATTATGCTATGTAGCACCTTGAGCGCTTTATAGAACAAATTATCACCCAACCTGTGTTGGTACTCATAAGGATGAAAGGCTGAGTTGGCCTTGCTGGGATTCAGCCGCGAGCACTCCACGCACAGAGCTATCTTACCGGCAATAGTAAAATGAGCAATTACATGTATGAATGTTGTCAGAAAGCAAACTGGTAACTGAGATTTAACAGCAGCCCAGTTCATCTGCAGGACTGGTGCAATTGGAACGCCTTGTGCATCTACTCTTCAGGCTTCAGACATTGGCAACAGAAATGCCATTGGCAAGGTTTATAACTGTTTAAAATTTAGAGTAGCGCAGCGAAAGCAGTGCACTCGCACGGCAATCTGTACTTTGAGCACTCGTTACCACGTACATGCAAACATCCTGAATAGCATGCCAGGGAGATGGGAAAGACGCACATTACAACAAAGCATTAATTGTGGCACAATGAAATCAATGGCCAAACATTTCTGCACTGTACACCAGCTTTTAGGCACAAGAATTTTGTGAAGTGACCGAGGACACTGAGATGGAGTGTCTTGTGACGCCTCCAGACTGTCATTGGGTGGTAGAGGTGTGTGTGGTATAAATCAACATGACATAACCTCATAACGGTAGAAACAAATCTGCTGTAACTGCAACTTGCAGAAAGCAAAATTACATAGTCCAAAATGAATGCTTATTCTAGATTTTTCTTGTGAATCTGACTTGTGAATTTGAGGTTAAGAACAGAATAAATCACTGACTCACCCCCTGAAGTACCTACTATAAATTTAGTTTTAAAATGGGTTCCTATAACTCTTGAGTGCGTTGAAAATGCGACCAAGTTTGGAGTGAAAATAATAAGCTTGGCTTATTTTTTAATTAACGGGCATTTGACTCTACAATTGGAAGTGGACTGGTGGTAAGCATGATCCAAATTATTAAATTACGAGAGGATTGCAGATTAGTAATAAACACAGTACTAATTCAGGCTGTTATTTTCAGGCAACTTCGAGAACCAGGCAAAGACCAATTTTCATGGGGGTATTTCAGTGCATCTTGACATTGACAAGCCAGTCTCTGGCCACATTGTACGTAAATATTGTTTGTGGAGTTTTAATTTTTTCAAAAATGTCTTAGGTCCAAGGTTAATTGTCTCGCAGGTGCACACCTTATATCATGGAAGCAAGCATGTGGAAATCTGGCGCATTCTTTTGACCAATGTCTCCAAAGAATACTCCATTTTCAGATTATTCGAGGGAAAAGGCAATCTTGCTCCACAATTCCCCACACGCTAGATTTAAAGTGAGTCGTGTGGTGAAATGTGGAGCAAGGGTGCCATTTTCCTGGAGTAAACAAATGCTTGATGCAGGCCTGCGTCATATCTTTGAGACTCTCCCATCCTTTCTAAACGCTTCTCAACCAACATGAATGTACACTGCTGGGTGTTTTGGCAGTTGGCGGCATTTCTAGGAAGGGGCCAGAGGGGGCTTTGACATGCCTCCACACTCCCTGCAGTGAAGCAGGAGACCCAGTGCTGTGCAGGCTGCAGAACTGACCCTCATTGTGAGGTTCCACCGGTACACTAATCTGCTGAATATGGGCATTTTACATGTTGTCCGCAGTAATACCTGTACTTGTTTTGATCTGATGTCTAATGCACACTACTGCCATTTTCATAGTCTCCAGGCACCCAGGTGGCTCTGAAAAGCAAGGAGGTTGAATGGGTTGGTGGGCTTGAGATGGAAAAGCGCAAGATCGTTGTGCTGTTGGAGCTTCAGTTCAAAGACTGGTCCCTCTGTACCAGTTTGTGTTTGGTGTTCGTATGGGTGTTGTGGAGTCGGAATGCTTAGTAGTTTTTATGTTGGAGGGTGGGTATGCAGAATATTCAAATTTGTATTAGTTGGCGGTTGTCTGAGATGAACCTAACCCACAGAAAAATACTCATTCTATGTTTTTTAGGGTCTGTTTCTCTGTGATCCGGTTTTGAAGTTTATAATTGTTTTGCGTTGTTGGTTTACTTCCCTTGTGTCACTCTTTAGCTTGGTGAGTTAGAGCCAGTTTTTCCAGAATTGTTGGTGTTCAGTTAGTCTCACCAATATGCAGGAGAATGTGCAGGAGAATGCTGCCCTGCATTTGTGCTTTGGTGTAGTTGCTGGACCTTACTGTTCGTGATGGCCTGTAGAATGAGATTTTATTCCACTCCTTGGCTGTGGATTGCTCCATTATGCACAGTTTTGAAGAATGTTTTGACTAGTAGGAAATGTGCTGGTTTTGTGATGTGCTCTCGGTGAGTCTGAAGAAGTAGTCTTGCTTCTGCGTTCTGGATTTCTTGTAGTTGTCTCATCTGGTGTTCCAAGATGGATGCTGTAGTCATAAACAGTAAGTGTTCTGCGTGGAAAGGGATGTTGGGAGAAGCATTTCTTAACTACTGCATTGACAAGTTTGTAGTGTTTGTTCATAATTATTCTGACTTTAGATGTTTCTGGTGTGCTTCCCAGTTCGGTAGGCCATGGGCTGTGGTGATTGACAGGTTGTTGGGTGTGACCATGATTCTGTTTTAGGCTGGTTGTGCTCATCCAATGGTTTAAGTGAGGCAGTTTAAGGGGTTGGGATATATTGTTCATTGGCATTGAATTTGTAGAATCTGTGTAGTCGTAGATGGCGAGGCCATGTTTTTTGAGGAGGGTAATGGAAGGGGGGGACTTGGGCGGTGTCATGTAAATGTTAGCAGTGGTTAGAGCGATGAGCCTTGTGGGGACTCAAGCCATTCAAGACAGCACCCCGTAAAACATGCAATCAAGGTTTCGGTTCTTCGTCTTCAAAGATTTTAGCCAGATGAGTGCCGTGCTGCAGCATTGGACGGTCGAGTGTTGGTGCTGATTGATATTTCAGGTCTGCAAATTGAGAAAAAAAATCTAGCCAGAAGGCTGCATTTTTTTGGGCTTTTGGCTGTTTTGAAATGTCATGAGTGTGGTTCCTCTGACGGGCAGACCAGAGGGGCCCAGCCCTTAAGATTCAGATCTAGCCAACATGGGTTAGCTTCTATGTATGCTTGGGCCCGATCTGTTTGTCCATGCAAGATAACTGTTACTGTGGTCTAGGTTCTTTGAATAAGAATAGTGTCACATTTCTGCCGACAGCCCATGCTTCGAAACGATCTAACAATGGTGCTCACATGATCAATCTTGGAAGCGTGAATGATCGATTCAGCTGAGCTTTGAATTTGGAAAGTTCAAGCTGGCTACTCGAACTGCGGTATGTTTGACCAAATGTGCAGTCAAAAAAATAATCACGCATGCATCCCCCTACATATTTTTGATTATAAAATGAACAGTAGTCTGATTTTGTAAGGTGTGCCACGTCTATTGCTGCTTCCATGCACTATGGTGCTACATATTAGGAAATATTGGGCATCACCAAACATGTCTGTGTGCGCATTTAAGCCGGAATGGCTATTCAGATAACCCAGCGCAGTAAGTGTTCACTGGCTGATATCTGTGTGATCTGCAGGTTGAAGTTTTAATGCCAGGTCAACTAAATGGTCATCCGCTAATTTGGATTGGGCAGTAACCATTCTATAGTGCTATATGAAGCACTTGCTTCATAACCAGTTATGGCTAATTGTTAGAATTAACTGCAAGCAAAGGCTCAGAATAATGCCATGGTCTGACATCAGTGTTGATTCAGTGGAACTGATGGGCCATATATAGCTTGCTTCCTTGAAGTTCAAATCCATTGGATGAAGCGAGTGAGACCATGGATTGGAATTGATATGATGGTGCTTTAATGGAGTTGGCAACATGCTGATTTCTGTCCCAGCAAATGTGTACATGTTTTACATGTGTACTTGATAGTCCTTGCCTAATAAGTCAGTTTCTTGGCTGGAACGCGTGGCGTCTATGGGTGTCTGGCACTGAGGACTTCACAAACCTCAGCATTGGTACGTAACTCTGGGTTGACTTTGTGCCAGTTTCAGGAATGTACCAGATGTGAATGTACAACTCTAATACAAAATGTCCCTGAAGAATGTACATTTTACTACTACGTGTGCGGGAAGATTTAATTTCTGATGCATGTATGAACTCGCCATCAGCTAACTTTTTCGGGTGATGTAACCTGAGTGCATGTACACACCGCCTTGCACCAGTCTTTTGGCACACACCTTCCACAGACTCTTGTGTCATGACACCTGCTATTGCATCACACTCTCTTGCCTCACTTGCGCTACATGCCATGGATCAAAATGAAGGTTGGGTAAGTGGGACCTAAATGCAGCTCTTGGTATCGAGTATAGACCATGTACTACCAGTGGCGATCTAGGAGCTAAAGTTGGGCAAATCTAACATCCATAGATGCAACATGTGTCCATACAAAGTGTCCCAAATGCACTTGCATAGGTGGGTTTGTCCTGCATCATTTGGCCTGAGGAGCCAACAGTAGCTCCTGGTAACTTGGTATCAAGCTAACCAGGCTATTCTAGGCTACAAGCAAAGGCTGCAAATTCACCCACGTAACTAGTGTAAACTCGCTGCACACTACTAGGCATCATGAACTAGCACATAAACCTTTTGGAAAAATGGGTTAGTTAAACCAAATCGAAATGACATAAACTTTAGCAAAATAAAATCAAAGGTCATGTTATCTTTACTCGGCCTCAAACGTTAAAGCATACATCATGAAATGCACACGTAATTGTATATTAAAGTAGGTTTAAATGTGCAATTACGATGTGAGTATGCAATGTTTTTGTAAACCAAAAGGACTATAATCTCCTTTTTTTAATGACCAAGTTTATTCCTCCAAATGAAACCTAATGTAAATGAACTATAAATTTACAATAACTAAATATACATATACCGTTCAATATACTTTACAGTCGAAACCTTGCAACATATTTGAACAACCAATATGTACACAATTTACAAGGTTAAAAAAGCAAACCTCCAATGTGATTACCGTCTGACGCCTAACCATGATGTAATTACTGCATTTGGCATGATGGAGTACTACGTCTTGCTTAAAAGTTCTCTCCTTTAGTCCACGTGTCTGCATTAAATGGGCTTAATGCAAAAAAAAATGCTAAAAAGGTAGCCGGCGCCCCTCTGCAGAAAACATGGCATAACCGGTTCTGTGGGTTTTCCCACTTTGAGAATTTGCAGCCATAGCTGTTTGCTCACTGTACCTTTCACAGATGGGAAATATCCTTTGCATATCAGTATTTGTCCCACCCACATGGTCAGTCCAGCACTGAAATGCTATGGCAATTCCCTTCTGAACAAGTGTACCAACAGCAACCCCATACACTTGTTTCAGCCTTGTTGGGCCTCATCAGTGAGGTGGAGCTGTGCCTTTCTGAGCAGGGGGTCCATGTCTGGGTTCCCCAGGTAACTCTGGGTGACTATCTGCAAGTTCTTGCAAGAAATTTTCAAAAGGGTAGCGGGTGCTAATATGCAAATGGTTATGCCTCCTTTGTGAAATGTATAGTTTGCTAAAAGCGATGTCTGCGGACTCTGTAGGTAAAACCACAGAACACGTTATCATGTCATGTTCTTTCGAGAGCAGGCGCCTGCTACCTTTCTTGGCTACCAGGGTTGTAGGAGCCCAAAAGGCCCTTTTTATCCATGGTGGACCATAGTGTATGAGGGTTCCCTTTTTAGAAAGGGGTCTAACACGGAGAAGCATGCATTGCTTCTTTCAAATTTGAGGGAGTGGCCATCACATTGGTGCATAGGTGTAATGCTAGCAAATGGAGCCCACGTTCTGAGCTTCATGATTGATGGCTGAAGCTCTATAGTTGCTAATTATGCAGACATGACTCGGAATTTTAGACAATGGTTCAGTATGCCAAGTGGACGATGGGCATATGCTACAGTTTAGGATGTACAGAAACGCACACTGAATAGTGTACAGGGAAAGATGACTGAAATGTGAGTAGACTAGGTTTTCTTATGTGACTTTAAAAAAATGGCATCACTTTCAAGATATGGGTTTTCCTACCCATCTAAACTAGGATGCTTGTCTGGGCTGTCCTGTCAAAACAATCGGATCTGGTCCTAACCACTCAAGTGTAGGAGAATGGCTCCTTTCTCCTGGGTTGCTTCTTTAACAAGTCTGAACTATAGCCATATTCTATGTTGTAGCTCTGATCACTGGGGGAGGGACGTTGATCTTCTCTAGGCATTTCCTAATTCTTTTATTTTTCTATGTCTTCAGATTATTTCACTTTCAATCTCTAACATTTTAAGGCATATGGACTGTTTCAAGCAACATTCTTAACTCTGCTTTCTACTGGGACGAGTGGGGTGAACTCAGTAATAGTTCTTGCTCGTCCTGGTACATTGCATCTCACTGGGACAAGGTACCCTGTAACAATACTGTGATTAGTAGGAGTATACTATGTTGTGCTAGCTGGCACACCCTGTTACCGTCTTGGTGTTTGGGGCTGCGTCACTTGGTTGGTAGCTTGCGATCCATGCTGCAGAGTGGAAGGTGGCGTCTGCTGCGACTGTTGTAACTTCATGCACACCCCATCTTGCTGTGTCTGGTGGAAGACCTTCTGAGGCAAGGTGTCTACAAAAAAAGTCATGTAAATCTCTTGGTAAAATAGAATCCTGTTCAGATTTGCCTGGCTTTGAGCACAGGCAAGCAGGCAGCGGTCTGGGCGGTGTTCTGTTTACAAACACATCTTTTGTTTATAGTAGGTTTTAAGGTGTTGCAGTTTGGTGTTCAGTTACCTTTTTTAGAAAAAAAGCATTGCGTTTCCGAGAGTCCGATGCCTCGCCTGATGTCGTGTGGTTAACCCTGCTAAAAGGAACCCAGGATTCAGCCTAGTACTCTGGTTCTTGCTTAACATGTTGGATGTTCAGGTACCTTGAAACCTACTGCATCAGGAAGCTCCAACAAAGTTTCTGGGTCCAAGCCAGAGTGGTAACTCTGTTTCATGTGACTGCCTCCAAGGAACGTTCTGGTGCACGGACTGACATATTGGGTCTTCCAGGCGCCTCGAAACTGGTCCTGGATACCCCCTGTATTGTATAGCTAAGTTTTCAAAGCTGGTGGGTGAGGTAGGTCTTGTGTTCATACGGATACTTGTGTGCACTGTTATCTGTTATGGTAACCAGTATAGTGTCAACGGGACACTGTCCTTTTCAGAGTATACCATTTCTATGCAAGCTCCCTTAACTCTAGGCAAGTGGCACTGCAAGATGGCTGATCTGGGCAAAGGCGTTACTTGCAGTACAAATGCCAGAAATCCACACTCCGGCCTTCCTGGCCCAACTACAGAGCACTTTAATTCTCCCTGTAATATCACTCCATTTACCTAAACTACTTTTCTATTCTTGGTCACTGGAAAGATTCTTTTGTCCAAGCGATTACATACTCCGACTTCAGCATACAGGATCACTGTCGCACTGTATGCCCTGGTGTGGATGTCTGTGCCAACATGATCCTGTATTTCTCTTGCTGTCCATCCAAATGTTGCCTCCCCTCCAAGGGGGTAATTTCCTAGTCTCATGGCACAGCCAAAGGTTTCTCTCCTATGCAGAACCCAAATAATGTACTTCTGTTACACTCCCTAACATCCCTTGTACCATCCATCTGTTCACTGCTTCTGCCTCAACTATTCACTAACCTCCCCCAACAAACTTGCCATTCTGATGAGGCAAACACTCCTGTTGCAAGGAGCTGCTGGCACAAGGGTTCCTTTTTTCAGATGCTTTGGCTGGGTGCATTTTTTTTTTAATGCAGTTTTCCTTTTCTTTAGATTTCCCTACACTCTTATTGGACTGTCTAGTACTGGATTGGCCTACGAAGTATCGGATATCAAGCACTTGGTCTTGCCTGGATTACACAAACTTTAGCAGACTATGCCCCCCCCACCTTCAGAGGACACTTGGAAATTATTCTTGCACACTTTCTTCTGTAGTCTGCACTCTGCATTGGTGAACTTCAGGTTCCTGCAGATTTTCTTCAGGTCTGAATTTGCCCGACTCACTAATTGCAATACATACTCGGGGTGGGGGAGTAAGTGGGGGGGGGGGGGGTGCGGGAGTACCATACGACATCACAAGCTGCAGAAATGGGGAACTGTTATGAGGCAGAAATTGGGCGAGGGGGGGCGGGGGGGGTTGGTTGTTGGTAAGAAGCAATGAATTCTTTTGCATGTGATTATTTTCCCGATGGACCGCATCTTAAGCTCCCCATTAGAACAGCTCACTAAGTTATGTTATAGAGATCTAGGAGCAACCTGCAGGGTCCTCTGTTTGAATCTGGATACGACAACCAAGCCTATCGTCCTTAGGTTTATACGATTGTAACGTCAACTTTCTGTCTAAACTAAGTTTAGTTGGGCATGCCTTGGTCTGCTTTATCATTTGGAGAACATTAAAGCTTGAGGTTTATGATGTAGGGACTTCATAAAAACTGGATCTATGGTTCTGCAGAGCTAGGGAAGGGTCAGTCGTGCATTGGGTGTGCATATGATGCATCTGCCCTAGTTTACTTCTCGTGCACCAGTGAGGTATGTTATGTAGCAGGTTGGTCAAACTGCAAGCCAATAAGTTAGGTCTGAGTCGCTGTCTCATTTCAAGCATTCATAATGCAGATTGTCGTCCATCCTATGGTGGGTTTAATGAATACCATGGGATTTGGCTAGTACTGTAAAAATGGAGCGCTGTACGTGTGGGGTTGCCATGACCTTGCTCTTAGCTGTGTTTTGTTGGGTGAATTGTGTATGCTAGCTGCCCAGATGCAAGCCATGCTAGAATAAACACTTAGTTTTGTTTGGTAGTTTATTTTGGTAGGGAAGAGGGCATGTATTGCTACATGCCAACCCTTAGTGCACTCCAAGGGGAGTTCAATCCCAAAAACATTAATGTTGCCGGCATGTGGGGTCTAATACAGGTCCCACTGCTTGCTGTTCAAAGTTTAGCCTATTATTATAAAGGCTTATATTAGGATTTCAAAATACAAATGTTCAATGAAGTTAAGATAGGTGTATATCTAGTTAACTTAAAGTTTGACAACTAATTGTTTGTCATGCACTTAATTCAGACAATTCCTTCACACAATAATTTACACCATAGAGAGTCAGAAAACCCTAAGTGGGTTATTTTAATCAACCAAAGTGTATAATTTTACAAAACCTTTTTAGTGAACATAATCAAAGTCCCACCATAGTTGATTTGTCTCACAAAATTTGTTTTAGTACATTCACAATTTGTGTTTTGTTTCACACACATATTTGCACATAAATTTGCATTTGGTCCCTTTTCCCTGTATGTGATAATAACAAAATCAAATAATATGATCAGTTCTTTGGTTCAAAGTCACCAATCCAAAGTAGCATCAGGATATTTCAATGTATTGCCAACGTGTTTCGGACTTTATGCCAGTCCATCTTCAGGGCCAATGATACTATTTGTTTTTAAAAGTTCTATAAATTTGTGATTTCAGTTCCTGAAGCAAAAAACATAGAAGGTATTCTACTATCAGTGTCTTTACGCTGGGTCAATCTTGACAATCTCATCTTTAGGCCAATTATCACTTTAAGAGTTGCAACTCTAATAATTATAAAAAAGTAACTCTTTATAGTGCCAATAGCACATTTATCTTTGGTCTTTGGACACACCCTGTAGGTAGGATTGATTGTGCGTAGCTCGCTGTATGTGTAGTCAGTTATACCTCGGACTCTCACAAGAAGAACTTCTGGAGAAAAAACAGAGTAGAATGTCGGTTCAGTGCATGTTTCTAGAGGATTATAAATACATTTGTATGCCATCATTTATAAAATTATTTCCTGTGAGAGACCCTTAATATTAATGGAATGAACTGAATCATCCCTCACACCCTCCTTAGTTGGCAAACTAGGCAGGGGTAATTCTAACCTTAACAGTGTTCAGAGTAACTCGATAGCTCCGTGGCAAAGAAGGAGCTGGTTTGCTGGTTGGGTAGTGACCTGTCCCTCACCTCTCTACGCGAGGTGCGTGTGTGCCCAGAGTCGTCGGGTGCCCGGATCTCAAGGTGCTTCCTCGGTTCATGAACTTGCGAATGTAGACTGTGTTCGGTGTTTGCATACTTTTACGCATGAGTTTCGGCGGGCCAGGCCGCTTCCCAATTATTTCGGTAATCCATCACGTGTAAGGTTCTGACCATAAAGTTTACATATACTGTATTTCATTTTTAACAGGTGCTGTCTGGAAATCGTCTAACTCTTACACTATTCATTCACATGGTACAAGCTTAATCCCAATTGCTTCAAAATCTGAATCCATTGAATATTATTGCGATTTTTCGTTGATCTCATTATTTACAACCACATGTAACCTCACCATTCCTAATCCCTGCATTGTGTTTGGAAAAAAACTTCATTTTGGGGTATTATCCACTACTGCCAGGACCCACAGTTGGCAAGCTACTAGCCGTTAACTGATTGCTGCCTCAGTTATCCACACAGCAAACAGTCTTATTCGCCAGGAGTGATTCTCACTAGCCAATGGCTAGCAGCAAGTGCACATTAGTGGGAATTGCTTCATCCATAACTTGGACCAGTAACTGCCTGATCCAGATCAAAAGACGTACTGGCCCTATCGGCGCCTCAATTCAGAGTTAATTGTTGGCACCCTGTGGTTGGTAATGTTTGTGGTATGAAATATATATATTTTTTAAATCGCTTGCACAGTCAGGGGGTCGGGGCATCGAGGTACTGTTACAGGTGTGTCTCTTAGTTGCGTATTTATAATGCGCTTTGAGGTTTCCAAGCGCGGACCCTGCGATTGAACCTGTGTTGCTTTTGTCGTCTTGTTTCCAAGGCGAGCACGTTGCCAGTGAGCTATCCTCCTGGGACGATATTAAGGGGTCATTTATAATCTTTGGTCTTTGGGTACTCAATATGCAGATCCCATTTACCAAATCTCCAAATCAAGATGGTGGGCATTGTAGTAAAGAGACAATGGGAAGCTGTTTGGCAAGATAACTGAGCTCAAATGCTGCCGAAGGCAAGGCAAGACAAGGCTGGTGTGGCATTCCATAGGCGCAGGGGGGTGATGGTAGTGGCTGGGAGCACAGCATGTACACCAGAGAGGCGCATGTAGATTGTGAGAACATAGACGGTCACTGATCTTTTCCAACTGTGGTTATTGCCACACTTAACCAGCTGCGACTGGGACCCAGGGTTAACCCACATAGTTTGAGCGGGGCTAGAGGGGGTGGGGGAGAAACCTGATATATGTCCGAGGGGAGGCAGGACACCATCACATGAGGTACACGTGCATATCGGGTGGAAGGGGAGGTTGACTGTAAGCCAGCCTCTATGGGCTAATGCACGGCTTCCGGACCCTCTTAAGATGGGTCACTTCAGGCAGTGGGAGAGGCGCGGGATTCTGAACTCTGCTGATGTGATTCTGGGAGACGGTCATCTTCTTACCTGGAGTTCTTGCAGGAAAGGTTTGCCCTGGGAAGGGGTGGGAGCGAGATCCTGCAGCGCTCAAAGGTCGTCTCAACGTTGCATCAAGTATTAACAGATGTTGGCGGTTGAACTATCTGGTTTCAAGGATGGATTGGGGGGGGGGGGGCATAGGCCCCATCGAACCTGAAGAAACGGTGGACTGCTAATGTCTCAGTGGGAAATTAGCATATCTGCCAGACTCCGACATTTATATAGCTCAAGATTGTGCATAGACGATTACTCACGGGCCGAAGTTGTATGGGTGGGTTGACGGTGATAGTTGCCTATGTGGGATGTCCGGAGGCTCATTCTATCACTTTGGGAATGGTTTGTTGCCACACCTAGGAAACCAATCCGCAGGATATTTACTGGTGGAGGTCCCCTTTTGCCCCAAAATGTATGCCTCTAGATGTGGGGGGGGGCTTCCAAAACATGCATTCCTGCACCTGACTGGATGGCCAAAATGGACATGTGCATGGCCTTGGGAAGACTAGTATACAATGCCAGGGGATGTCTGTTTGGGAAGATATGGGGCAAATTGGGGTTGGGGGGGGTGTAATGGGTAGGGGAGGTTTTTGGAGATGGATGGCAATCCAGTACTGCAGTGATGGGCTTGCTGGACCCCTCACAGGTTGCCTGAAATTACACTTTATTAAATTACTGTTTGTCCGTGCTGCAATGTCTAGTTATTGTGCTTTTATTTTGATGTACATCAGCCAAATGGAGTAATAAGCTGTACTGGCGTTGTTATCAACTCTGAAGACTATGATAATGGCAGCAGTGCGCGTTATCACAATAACCTAGCATAAAGGCATCTTGGTGTGGGTGCAAAAGCCTGCTAGCTTGCTGAGCAAACCTAGATGTACAATTACACTGAAGGTGATGGGTAGATCCTTTGTGGGCAGTGATGCAGATTTGTAATTGAGTGTATCCACCTCCTGTCTTGGACAGCAGCACTGTGAAGTGCACAGTTACTGAGGCCACACATGCTGGAGCCTTGCAAACTCGTCTGCTTACTCATCCTTATCACGTTGCGATACCTCCACGTTTCAGCCTCGCACACACCGCCACTTGAGCGCGGACACCAGGCTGATTATAACATGTATTTATTTCTTCCTTTGCTCCAACCGAAACCCCTCCTGCTCACCCTGCTCCTCGTGTCTTCCAGCTCCCTCCCACATGTGATCCAATCTTGTTGCATGCTTCTCGCTCTCTTCCTGCTCCTTGAGGTACTTCCCTGGCAAGGTGATATGAGGCTGCAAGTTTTGACATTTCGTTCAAACCTGCTTTCTGATATGTCATCGGTGGTGCTATGTGGAGTATTTTGGTAGTCTAGTTGGTATATCACTGTCTCTACTCGTTCCCCCATCAAATGGGCAATTTGGAGAGTCATTTCACATTTCTCATGAAGTGTTCTACTGTTCCATTGGATTGAGGCCACAATGGGCTAATTCTTTAACTCCCAAATATCTAAGTCCTGTCAATGGGGACCATTATCCGACTTGTGGCACTCCATACACTGTAACATATGGTCTAGAGCCGGGATAGTTAAGAGGGAAAATCCAAACCGATCCTCAGTCCCGGACGACCCCCCTAACGGGAAGAAGCACCAGCAACAACTTGGCTGCTGATCCTATGAGCTCATGCCGATCCCTACTGCTCCAGCCATGGACCACTACTGCGAAAGGTACCTTACTGGTACCAGATGTTCCTGCTACAATGTGAATTCTGCCTAGAAGCTGGAGACAAACACATGGACAGACTTGATTAGAGGCATCAACCCAAAAACGCCGTGCCACAAGTCCTCACAATGACATAGCTCCGTTAGACCGGAAGCACACGTGCAATCTGTGGGATGTTTTTACCCATGCATCCGAGCCCTATCAAAAAAAAAAAAACTTGTGCATTACTGGCATTGAAAACATCATGATGGCCAGAGCTTCCCATGGAAATGCATGAATAGGCTGCCACCCATTTTTGCTGATGTTATGGGCACAGAAGGGCACTGCCTAAAACCACCATTGGACTACCCACACAGTAGCCTGAAACCATTGGGAATGGCAATGCTGATTGCCAAAAGCAACCTAGAACTGTGGGGAATTCATTTTCTTAATCCCAAAAATGGTTGCATTACCAGTACTCACCACTATCAGAAAGCCGGCGTTTTAAAACCACCAGACTTTGGTGTAAAACTGAATAAATGAACCCAAAGCAGGCCATAGAAAGACTTACTGAGAGGTGGATACAATGTAAAGTTATATTCTGAAGTGACTCGAAGGTTTATAACAAGATTGGCTGAGCTCTGCAGGTCTGCAGCGGCTTAAACTGGATTTAAAATTACCAAAAATCGAAATGTGTAAATAAACTGAGGGACAGACTTGTGACTGCCACATAGTTTGTCACTGTTAAAATGTCATAGTTTTGAACTTAGAATCAGCATTCTAGCTGCATATGTAAAAATTGTTAGTTTTATTTGAATGCAGAAAACTGGGTAACTAAAAGTGACATTAGCTGGGGCCTTTAAGGAACTGGATTCTGTCTGACAACTCCCCCCCCCCCGCCCCCCCCCGATTGGAGTGAAACTGGATCCACAGCAGTTCTCAGGCCTGGCTGCATTCTGAGGGGAGGTTACCCCTCTCTGATTGAATTACCAAGGGACTGCTAGAGACTAAACAAAGGACCCAGGCAGAGTGTTTATTGGGGGGAGGCCATAAATGGCTTCCTCTTGAACAATGGGCCTTCCAGGGCCCAGGCAGATGGTTTATTGGGGGAATCGTAAAATAGCTTCCTCTTGGCAGAAGCTGGGAGGGACAGGGTCTCTGAGCTTGGCAGAAACTGGATAAACTGGTTTCTCCACCATGTGACCTGGGAAGACACACCCCTGTTGGCCAGAATATGATTTTAAGAAAGATGTATAACTCATGGTGCGGACTTGTCAAAATTATTTAAATGATACCATAATTCTTGTGATTTTTCTGTGCACGTTTAAGACGCGTTGGGAATTTGTGTGATGTTCTGGGGCAAAACCCTGCTATTTATGTATACTACAGACTCTGTGTTTAAGCTAGAGACATGGGAATTTACTGGAGTCTGTATGGACAGGCTGTGTATGTGTATTTTTTAATGAAAAACCAATATTGCAAAACCACTTAAAAGCAAAATGTTGCCGTTTCTGAATGCAAGCTCTTTGAACAGAGTATACCTCATGTGATATTTGATGGGTGCATGTAATTTCAAACCACTGCGTATCTATGAAATATGTCTTTAGGTCAAATATAGATTTGTGGGCAAACTGACCAGGGGAGGATCCTCTGACCCATAAAACCTACAGCATCACCATGACACACATTTCCTTCCCCCAATCAAAGCAGTGCGGAAAGCTTGACCAATGGGCAGTTGAAAGAGGGGCTGGCTAGTGATGCTGCACACACACCCACTTTCAAAAGATATAAAAAGAGCCACTGGAAGCTAGAGAGGACATTCAAATCCATTTGCTGCAACGCGCTCTGCCGGACCATACAACATCTAGAAGATACCAGATTGACTTTAAAACTCCAAAGAACTTGATTCAGAACTCAAAGCAAGGGCCTAAACCCACAAACTGAGAACTCTTCTCAGTAGGCCTCAGCATCCAGCAAACCTAACAGCGGTAGCAGCATCTAGGAGCCGTGCAGATCAGCGCTGGGTCCAGAGAAAGCTGTGCAGAAAGATCCAGAAGCAGTGCTGTACCCAGAGAAAGCAGAGCAGTATCCAGAACCAGAGGCCAGCGATCCAGAGTGACCCAGACCGCTGTTGGCAGAACCAGAGAGCTGACCCAGATCACTGAAGTGCCGAGACCAGAACCCAGTCCAAAACCTGACAAGATCCGTGGGGAGGCCTATTTCAAAATATATTGTGAGTACCTAGCAGAACTGTGCAGAACCAATCTCAAAATAATATAATTCAATCTATTTTAAATCTAACCAGAGTCATTTGCAAAGCTGTAACCTGTCGCTTTGAACTTTTAAAATCCGAAAAACTACCTTATTTAATCGTCTGTATCTCTGGAACCGTTTGTGCTAGGAACTTGGGTCAACTTTCCTCTGAAAGCTTAGAATCTCAGCTTTCCAACAAGCTTGGAACCGACTTGCTACCCCTTATACTTTTGCCGTAATCACGATTCTCGCACTCGCGAATTTTGCCGCGATTTGGCCCGATTTCTTTACTTGTAAAAAGATAGCTGCTTTTGCCTGAACTGCTAAATTTCGTCTGCCTCTTAAGAACCATCCCTGAATCATTGCTAGAGTGAGCCTGAACTCATATTAACTAGATACCACTCACCCTGAACCTCCTGAAGGGAATTAAAAGCATTTTCAGCATATTTCTCACTGCATTGTCGTCATATTCAAAGCCTTTTGCCTGTGTTTCAAACTTCTGTAGTCTAAGCTTGCTGGGGTGAACTGAATTACATTTGATTGCATTTCTAAGAACTGTGTGCTCTCCCCTTCATTTACTTACATTGCACAAGGGGGGGGGGAGTGGATTGCCAGAGAAAAGTGATTACATTCTTTTGTTGAAATCATATTGAGTATTTTCTGTATTGCTATTTCATTCAACATTGCATCCATCTGAAACTAGATAAAGCATTCTCTACCACCTTATTCTTCTGTTCCTATTCCCAAGCGTGCTACCTCATCCTTTATACTACTCCTGGGTAATCAAATCAGTTTGTTAGTAGAACATTACCCATTGTTGTTAACTGCTCATGTTCTGAAGTGTGATATATAAAGTGTGATATATATATATATATAGTTTACATTCTCAAATAAACCGTTTAAACTTGCAAAACAGAACTACTTCTTGGGTCAGGGGGGTTCCAAGAGAGGGTTGTTATATAGGGGTAGTCATCCAGAACTCATGAACTGGACATAAAGATATATCAATAAGGGTTTCCATTCAGTATCCCAGAATAGGCATTGACTTAGCTGTAGTGCTGGATTGAATCCTCTTACAAATCCACACATTCGGGACACCCACACATCAACCTACATTAAGAATGCATGTGTACAGCCCTATGAGTTGGAGGACTGACATACATGCCGTCTACACGTTTATTATTTTGCGACAGAAATGCAAGAACAATTTGTGTGCCTGCTTGCAGATGTTTACATGCAACTAACACTATAGAACAGGAGCACCTGCATGACCTGGTCAACCACGACCTGCACTTCTCTATGGATAATAGAGAACACTTGTTAGAGGTCCATGCAGGCCCTAGGAAAATATAGTAGGCCATGATCGTTTCACGGAGATGTCAGACTGCAAGACACTGTGCGCAGAATGGCCACAGCAAGAGCAACGGCAGCCAAGGCCATGATTTTGTGAGTGACATTCCAGACTCAAGAACCAAGGTGACGCTGCTGCAAAGAATATTCCTTGGACAATACAAGCTAATTGAAGTAATTGGGGCTGAAGAGATGGTCTGTTACCACGTTACTCGGCCGAACTGGTAGCTGACCAAGGCTCAGAGGCTGGGAACAAGCCGCTGCCCCATGGCTAGACAGCGGCTTCTTTGCAACAGTACTTGCTACGCTCCCGCTACCATGTACGATGGGAATGGAACGCTCTCATGGCATTAGTCTATTACACACTATTGGAATCAGACACATGGCAAGGTGGAACTGACAGACACAGTGTACATGTAATGAGAACAGGTGCATCGCGGGCTGGGAACAGTTATTGCCATGCTTGTGGGAGAGGGTGCAGGGGGGGGGCCCTCATCATTCAGGACACTGGGGCTTGGGAACAGATGGCGGGGACTAGTGACCAATCACAGGCACAGTAGCACCATTCTCATTCTCCTCTATAGGTTCTTCTACTGGAACTACTACGCAGGAGCTAATCCTGAAACCTTAGGTTTTGAGTATGGAACCTGCTGAGTGACGAAGTTTGTCTCGTCACACATGTACAAAACTGGCCTGCGAGCCAGATTACAATGAGATGTTCCTGGATTGCGCCGTGCATATGACCCGTGTAATTTGCATAATAAACCACATTAATCCTTTGCTCCTTGTGTTGGCGTAGACTTCTTGGGACCAGGGAAGGAGTTTGGGCCTTCTGTGAGCTGGGAGTCTGTGGACCCTTGGCACGGCACTGCCGGACCCAGAAAAAAACCTTAACAATGGTGTGACTGGCCACTGTGGAGGCCACCAGTTGTGTGTCCAGATAGCAGAAATATTCGTCCATTGCCACACATGTGCTCACCCCCTACCATCTCTGCAATGGGCCCAAAAAAATCAATGGCCACTACATCCTATGTGTGCTTGGGCAGCACCAGCATTTTTAGAGACTCGGTCGTGTGTGGTTTGATGATGGTGCAAGTGGGGGAGGGGGGAGGCAGTCTTTAAGCAGCAATTCAACTTGGCTATACAGGTGCACTTGGCACAGGAGCCTGTTCGTGGTAGCTATGCCCTGGTGTCCCTCATATGCCAGTTCAATATTTTTCTCCTTGGCTTCCAAGAGTAGTTATACAACCCATGTTATTTGTTCCTTTACTAGGAGTAATCCTTCAATATCTGTTTCTCTGGACAGGTGGTGCTTCCCTTTTTGTTTTGCTTGTTTCCATCTGCCAGATCGTAGGCATCTTAGGATCTGGATGGCTGGGTCATCTTCAGACCTGAAGGATCTGGTTGACTTCTACCCCTATCTGCTGTGGCCGCTTGGACCACATGGTGGATTTGAGGGCTGACTCCATGGGATATATAATTGGCCGGTTCTCTTCTTTGCCAGGCCTGTGTACAATGCAAAATTGTTACTCCTGCGGCTGTAAGCCCCATCTTGCCATTCAAGGGTGCGTTTGACTTGGGGCTTTCTGAATATGAACAGGAGGGCTTGATGGTCCGTCACTGGTTTTCCATGTTCATAGGCCCAACTGCAGCCAGTCCTTTTTCGGTATTTGTACGCCTGTTCTATAGTCGGACTCCTGCAGCAAATGACATCATGTGCCTTCGATTTCTTTTTATTTATTTTTTTGGTCCACTTGAGCCAGGATGGCTGGCAGTCCACAGGACTGGTGATCACCTTCAGCTCCGTTTCAAGTGCTGGGGTGAAGTAGGCTGTCTGCTGATATGCGCAGCTGGATGTTTTCAAACCCTTCCTGGCAGGCCTCGGTATCTATGAAAGGAAAGGGCGGCTTTCATATCTGTGAGTGAGTCCCTCCGTACAAAGTTTTGTATCTTGTGGAGTAGCTGTCGAGCCCCAGGAATGAGCATAGATCGTTGGTGGATGGTTCAGCGTTGGTGAGGGCAGCCACCTTTTCCGGGTCTGCCATCCTTCCTCCCACTGAGAATATATGACGAACTACAGAGTTTCTTTATGAAATTCACTTCTTGTTCAGAGTGAGGTTGGCTGCCTCCAATACCATGCATACTCTGGCTAGGGTCATGCTGCTCCTGCTCCAAAACCAGTATGTCGTCACTATAGTTCCTACAATTGGTGATCTGTTTCATACATCTCTGCCTGATTTCCCTATACCTTAACAGTCCTAAATGCGATGAACATTGTGACTGCTCTAGCTGTTGGTTGTTAAGCTCCAGTATTGAGAATTTGCTCCATAATAGATGGCCCATGTCTAATTCTTGGGGCTTGATGTCTCCCTCGTGATGGCCTCAGGTGGCCTGTGCCTGTGCATGTGAACAGTATTTATCGGACACTTTCCTGGGAACCGGAACTATGGGCGGGACCCATGGGGTGGGTCCAGTCGCCAGCTCTCGCTTGCCTCTCGATATCTGTATGCACCAGTATTGTAGGGCTATCAGGCGCACTTAATAATTTCAACCATGGACTTCTTGGGTGATATGGAGATGCATTCGCTTGTTTCAGTTTGCCTGTTCTGCAGTTTGCCTATCCTTTGAACAACTTGGGGGGGGAAACGTTTTTTTTTTTTTTTTTTTTGTGTCGCATCAATGTGTGCCATCGGGCCCAGGTCTATAGCAGCCCTAAAACTCAGGCTACATCTACTGCATCGAGTACATGTATGGGCAGTGTCTTGGCCTGCCCCTTGTATTTGGTCATGAAATATCCCTTGCATGGCAGGGTTGTTCTGGACCCATATGCATATATTCACTTCAGCAGGTTTGCGTCTTTGGGCACTTGGGCTGTTCTTCACTGACATTTTTGCTATTCCCTGTGTCGCTAATTCTGCTGACGGCCCTTGTATATTGGCATTAGCAGAATGGAGCATGTGCCATTGCCGTTGGGGTCCCTAGGGCATATAAGTACCCTTTAATTTGTGGGGTTTCGTTGTTTAGAGTGGAGTTTAATGGAACTGTGGATCTCTGTGCTAAAACATATATATATATATATATATATATATATATATATATATATATATATATATATATATATATATATATATATATATATTAGTATCCATGTACTGGTGGACATTCTTTGACTTGTTGCTTTCCTGCTGCCTGTATGTAGGGTTCCAAGGGACGGAGCTCCTGCAGTCCCTGCTTCAAGAGTTGTTTAGTGAGGGGGGGGGGTGTTAAAACCCTATTGTACAGTGGCACTGGTTCCGGTGTTCACCTGTTTGGAAGATCTCATTCTTTTCTCATTACAGATGCAATTCTTGCATTTTTTAATTTATTATTTTTTTTGGGGGGGGGGGATCGCGTAGTGTTTTGCCAGTGGGTCAAATGCACATTTTCGTCGGGTAGTATTTGACACGTTGTGACATGCATCTAAATGTACAATTTATCAGAGGTTTTGATTGCTTGTACTTGCTGTGCCGACACGTGTTTCAACCATGGATTTTTCTAAAAGCTGTGAAGTTTCATACGATTGTTTTATACATGCGGGGAGATATTTGATTCACGTTATATTAGGTACGTGTTTAGCGTACATAAGGTATACACAGTTCCAACAAAATATTGCAGTAGTATGTTCATGAGTGGTGAGCCGTGAGTGTGGCATACAGTGTTACTTGTGGGTGATGCAAAGTCAATGTTGTAGCTAAATATGTTCAATTTACATATGTACAAGTGTATTTGGTATTGAAATATTTGAGGGAAGAAAATGAGGGGGAAAGGTGGGTATTTATCCTTAGATAGGCGTGTAATAATCTGTCTGATTGCTGAGTAGTGCTGTGTGCTTACCCATAGTATGTACATGTCCTGTTCCATGTGGGTCTGATTCGGCTGTATGTTCTGTAATGGTACCTCAATGGTGACTGTGGGTAACCAGTCATGTTTTAGAGGTTGTTAGTTTAGGAGCAACAGGGGCATTTATCAGATTGTGGCTCTAGAACGTGTTGCTGGTTCGTTGTGAACGGTGGTGATGGTGGTAGTGTACTAGGTGTCATGCCAGGTGTGCGTGAGGCCAGCTATTAGTGAAGTGATTAGCACGCCCAGGTCCTTAGTAGGGCTATATAGTTGCCTTTGTGGCTGCTTGTGATGGGTGTTTCCTCATTGGAGCCCTATGTCCTTGGGTCAGACAAATGGGGCAAGGGTGTTAGTGGCACCATCGCAATAATCTACAGGGAGTTCCCGGTAGGACGAAAGGGTGTGTGGTGGTTCTTGTGCGGCTGTGTGGTTCTTGTGCGGCCTGTATGGATCCGCCTGGACTCTTCAGCTGAGTAGCTGGATCCGCTGTCTGAGGCAGATTGTGCTATTAGGCACATCACATCATCAGAGGCGTAGCCAGGATTGTCTAGCCAATGGGGCCTGATGCTAATGTAGTTGGGCCCACTGCACTGGCACAAGTATCTGTGAATGCCCACACAGCGCTGCGGAGTGGGCCTTTACAGATGTTGGGTGGGCCCTGCCTACGCCTCTGCACATCATTTGGTTCTTCACTGGTGTGTCGACCTGGAGGATGAGTGCGTCCATTCAAGCATTAGTTGGTCAGGTAGCTGATGCTTGTTCGGTTCTAATGATGTCTGTGTGGTGCTTGGTATTTATGCCCCCACTTGAGACATAGCTGGCCTGTCTTTTGGTCTGGATGTTTCCAGTGGTGTACTTTTTTTCTCACCCAACTTCAGGACAATTGCTTTTCTCCTCCGCATTCTGTGCACTGCTGACCCAGGGCGAGACACACCCCTTAATTTGTAACTCATAGCCGCATGTGTAACAACTGGTCTGTTGCTGCGTTGAGAATGTGGACACCTTGTGAGTGGTTTCAGTTCTAGAGCGGTGTCGGATCTAGCTAACTCGTCAATTGACGTTGCTTCTGCAGGGGGTGTTTCCAGAATTCAGGGGACTCATCCCGCGATAATTTGAGATCTCAAAGCCTCTTCATTAGAGTAATTGTTGAAATTGCAGTGCTTCATCCAGGCTCATTACTGAAGCGTCCACACTCGCTTTTTTGTTTGGATGTGTGGAATGCATGTCGCTCATAATCCACATGGATGTGAGGGGTTAAGTATTCAATAAAAGTGCCTCCGAGGAGTAGTGTCAGCGGGGAGTTTGTCGATCTTGCATGTTGTGCCCTATGGCCAGCAATGGCAGGTTGTTCTTTTAGTCATCCAATGGGCCTATGGCTTGTATGTACACTATCTCTGACCCACCTTTTGGACTCGTGTTAAAATGACCTGGCAACTGCATGGCCAGACTGTCGGTAGGCTCAACAGCAGGCCCCCTTGTAATGTGGGTGGTGGTGTGCTAGGTAGTGCTGCTTGGCCTTGTTCTTCCTGCATCACCTGACACTCCTTGCACAGGTCACCAGACCTGGGCCCTTTTTTTTTTTTTTTCTCGTCGCAACCATAGTCGCTGCTGCTGAGAACAGTCCTTCTGGACCCCGCCCTGTTCAGCGTTTCAGCGTTGCACGGGTCATGGATTCCAGGCTGAGGCTGCGTCTGCATGGTCCTACTTTTCCCACCTTGTGCTGCAAGTGTTCCAACAGTGGGCATGCAGAATGAGGCCCATGGCGGGGAGGATAAGGACCTCGGTCTAGTGTCGAACGTGATGCAGGTGCCACTCCCTGTGCGCATGAGCTTAATTCAAATTGCTGCTGCGTGCCCTTGTATTTTCTCAGGCCGGGTCTCCCTGCATACTCACGTGCATCCTCCGCTGACCTCCAGCAGCACGTGCTGCGTCGGCCAAGTGCCGACACGTTGACCATTTTACATGCCACCCTCGGCGTTCACGTGGGGATGTTGTGCTCCCCTTCCTTCGCCAGTATCTCGCAAGGTGCCACTTACTGATTAGAACATTTGTGGTGTCGTTTTCGCGATCAATCTAAATGGCAGGTCGAAGAGTTAAGCTGATTGGATTTCGGTAAAAAGCGTGCTGCACTTTTGCTTCCAAACCGATTGCAGCAATTATTCACACAGTGGTGGACTGAACCAAAAGCGGCCCTTGAAATGGTTTTCAATGTAGCTCCGTATTAGATTTGCAGCAAGCCCAACCCTTTTCCCATGAGAGAAAGTCGAAATGGGTTACCAGGTTACCACACGCGGCCCAGTGTGCAGAGGCCTACTGGGAAATCTCAGGCCAGTCCACACCTGCTCACGTATATGCGGGCTGATCTGTCTTTGCATTGCTGGTAGAATTTATTTTGTGTACAATCTGCCCTCGGACAAGAGCTTCATGTCCCAAGTCGACAAAAACCTTATTTTGTTTGAGACTCGGCCCGAGTTGCCAGGCTGTTTATACATACTGCCCCATGACTCCTTTTGCGCTGGTCATTCCCGTCCTGCAGTGTGCACTGATCTGCTTGCTTTTCCCTGATGTGCCAGTAATGTCAATTCAGTCCCATCCTAACCCCCCTTGACCCACCCTGTATATAGCATGCTGTGGCTTGGGAGTGATAATTACGCTGCATAGTATCACTCAAGGTGCATCAGACTTATCTGGCTCTGGAGACTGCATGGCACCCTTGTAGTGGTTAAAAATAGCACAAGCAATCGGCCTTGAATATTGCAGGAGATGTATCGTGTGTAGAACCTACTCCCATGCAGATGTACATGGAAACTGCCAAATAATACTTGTATGTGGTGTTGCCCACCCTATGATCTGCAAGCCTGGGTGCCGTGTGTTAAGACGGACTGAGGCCCGTTCATGTGTGCTTCCGTCTGTTATGGTCCCATAGGGTGGTAGGTAGGAAAATGTCACCTCAGGTGAGATTTCATCACACTCCTTGTCTTTTTTTTTTCTAGTGTGCAGTATGTTGGCTGATGCGCTTGTTTTTTCAGTAGCCTTTCTGTACACAAGTGGCTCCTAAACCTATAGTAAACCGTTCCATGGGCTAAACCAGGGATAATGGACCCAGCAAAACAAGGGTCTTTATGAAGGCACCAGGATGTTACTCCCCCGACCCGGTATATCCTGTGGAATGGGTTACTAACACATTTGCACCAATCCGGTAACCCATGGTGCTGATGGCTGGGGTCTGACTGCTGGCAAAGGGAGACGGGAGAAAAGCTGTGATGGCAAGCATTGCTGCAGCAAAGATCTGGTAAGTAGGGCTGAGGATCCAAAAAAAGTGGGTATGGAGAAGAGAGCGCGGGAAGTAGCCTGTGGGTCCCATGGCGCACGGGCTGAGATTAGCGGTTTCAGTCATGCCCGGACTGGCCTACGAGTGATGGTTGAAACTAAATGGTAGTGTGGACCAGGTTTTTCTGGGGGGGGGGGGGTCAAAGTGGGCCTGTTACGTTACCATGTGGCTAGTAGTTTTGACAGTGTTCTCAAATATTCATTTAAATGCACGTCGTCGTCAGACGAGTATCTTCATGTTTGTATTGTATGCACTCTTTCCTGCTCCAAGCAGACTTGTATCATTCAGACAAGCAAGGGCTCTGAATTATTACCCCCTCCCCCATCCCCCTCACCACCACTCTTTAGCGCTTAGATATAGATACTATATTAATAACAATTCAATCCCTAAGGGGGAGATGTTTGATCAAACAGGCGGTCACAAAAGAATTGCCGTTTGCCACACTGGGTGTTAATTTATGTCCAACCTATTGGCTGATTTTGGTGAGCCCCAAATATAGGACTTCCTGGTATTTTTAGATGGGGGGGGGGGATCATAAACTGTAAGCCAACAACCGGACCTGGTGCACATTGGAGCACTCTTAATACCACTTTGACGGTATCTTGGAATACACTTACGCGGTCACCCGAATACTGTCATTCATATAACTGGCCCCTTAGGATATGAGCCCAGTCGCAGTGAACAGTTTGGTTGTGTTTTAACACATGCGTTAAGATGCAATTGGCACCTGCGTCACACGTGTCTGTATGCTATTAAGACGCATACTACAGGCCAACCTTTCTTGTGCTTTGCATAGATTCTATTTCTAAAAACCTGTGCAATGCACTCGTTTTCATTTGACATTCCCTATGAAAATGTAGTGTTCACAAATTTCATTTGCAAATGCTTCCCTGTGATATTTTTTGTACAGTAGACTCAACACCCTTCGCAATAGATGGCCAGAACCCTGACATGTGTCACAATGTTGGCAGATTATAAACCTTCTGTTACTTCTGAAGCTTATTACGTGAACGTTGAGAAACAAATGAAAAGTAACTGTTCATGTTAAGTGGAGGCAATGTTCTAGGCTGCGACTGTCTGTAAAGTGTACTTCTCAAAAGCACTGATACATAGCAATTGCTCTGCATAGCACCTGAAAATAAATGGCAACGTTCACACCTTCAGTCTGTGACTGCCTGTAAAATATTCTTGAATTGTTTTTACCTCACTTGGTTCTCTGTGCAGCAAACCCAGGACTCGCTCAGCTGTTCAGTGCCTGGCACAGAAGATTTCTTATCTGCTTCTCTCCCTACTCTGCATGGGTGAAGCCAGACTGCGTGTAAGGGGGAGTGGTAGAGGTAGAATTCCTTAGTCTCTTTAAAATTAGCTGGCTTGTTTCGATCCCTGCACCAACATTTTGCGCCACGAGGCTATGGACTGAGCTGTACATTTTAGCAGGGTATTGGAGATTTAGTAGGGTAGGGTAGGGTTTAATAATGGCTAGTCTTGTGCTTCATTGCAACTTATTACCTGGTATGCCATGGTGTGGTGACATCAGATTTTATGTAATGCCAAATTCAAACCTTTTTACCTTGTATGCTTCTATGCACTCACAATACAAACTTGTGTGTCTCTCAATAGGATCCTTTTTTGGTTACAATGAGGAGCCTCCTCATTTCATACATGACCTGTACAGTGCTTGCTAATCTGGATGAGTAACTGTTTCTCATGATCCTGCGTGTCTAGCACTCTGGATTGCAGAGACTTTGTAATCTAAATGTTAGTTCGGAAAACCCAGCTGGTCCGTATGCCTTAGTGGAAGGGAGAGGGGCCCCTATTGTAGGCCAATATGAATTGAATGCCAGATCAATGCATGTATTTGCCATGTATGATGGCTAGTGGGCGCAATGCTAAATGTTGAGTGGATCATCCTTTTGTGGCAATTGAAAGTGTAAGGTACAAATACCACGTTTTGCCCATTTTGCTTACTCCACACGTGGTGGCTTAGACCCATTTTTTTGTGAGCATGTTGTAGAATCCTAAAGGCTGTGGGCAGATTTCTATTTTGGATGCCTAATATTTGTACTATTGGATGCATGGGCAGTGGTTGCACTATGGGTGGGGGGGGGGGGACTCAAGAAAAGGGCATAGTCTGCCTCCATTTGAAACGAAAGGCTGAGCTGGGAAGTTATGTAGGCAGCCATTTAACGATATTCACTTCAGGTGTGGTTCCAATAACAATAGCGGGTTTCTCTTCCTTGTGTTCCCTTTTACAAATGTTATTCAGAATGTAAATTATTTTTTTTTTTTTTCTCCTCAGCATTCACTTTGTGATCGCAAGATGCAGACCCTTACAGCAAGTGTGCTTATGGTGCTTGCAGGTAAGGAATCAAGGTGTTACCTTCACCCCCACCCTACCCGTCTTTGCAGTTAGCCGCCCGCTACAGTGATTCCTAGTGATTGCAGGCAGATCATTTGAGCATTGCATGCTGGCCAGCATGTGCCTGCCAGAAAGCAAGCAATGGCCAATGTTCAGCAGTGTCTGTGTCGGAGGTTGGGATAGTTGGTCTTGCCCATTCACTACCTAGCACCTGCAGGTGAGCTAGTGTATATTCAGCAGTGGCTTAAAATGTCTAGTTGTGAAGGATTCCTGTGATTGGATGTCCTGGACCCATGAATTCCCACTTAAGCTAGACTTGAGCAATGCTAGATTAAAGCTTCCCAACACATTACTGGCCTCGAGTGGCGGATGCTATGTTTACAGAAGTCTGGGTGAATGCAAGGTTTCTGTGCAGAAATGAGTATTCTGGGGCATACAGTGTGGCCTTCCCCAAGGCCACCTTCATCTAGTGGGCATTGTTTAGCTTCAGCACCATTTGCCTCCTGCTTGGAGTAGCTAGCGCTAAATGAGTTCTCCCCACGCCCCCTCTCCTGTCCAGCACTTCAGTCCCTACGTTTTCCATAGGCCAAGTTAGTAGTGCCTTCTGAATTTCCTGCCCGTTTCCCCATGTGACTTGTCTGATTCCCATGCTCTCTATCCAGAAGTATTGCAGCGCTAGTCTTGTAGACAAGGAGTGCGAGAATTGATTTTTTTTTTTTCTTCATTTTTCTTTCCTCAGTTCTTCCAGTGTTGAAGGCCAATGACCCTGCTGGTAAGTTGTTGCTTGATACTTGGCGCTGAACCCTTATTTCTCAAAGTACATTTAGTGCTCACTCGTATGGACATGTGTACAGAGATGTTCTCTAGTGGGATGTTTGTCAGAACATACTGCAATCAAGCTGTGACATGGCACTACATTTAACACGAGGGGACTAGTCTTGAGTACGTTTAGTCACAAACGGATTCACCTGAATTTGCATTGACGCCAATTATCGGGTTACGTGCATGTCCTATTGTCTTCATGTTGCTGTAAACCTGAGTTTAAGGGGGGGGTCCACACCCTGTCCTTCAAACACAAAAGTATAAACAAAATGGGGAAAGGTCATGACTTTCCTACCTGAAGATGTCAAAGCAAACGTGTCTAATTGGCTGAGTGTGCACCTGTTTTCTTTCCAACTGACTGCGAATCTTTAACTGCACCTGTGCGTTTCCTCGCAGCTCATCTGATTTCAAGATTAGACCAACTTATATTTATTGAAGCAATGTGAGGGATGAGGCTGCATCATGAATGCTTGACAAGTGATTTTACTCAGCCCTACTGTTATGTATGAATTTCCCAATTACAAAATGAACTTCTCTAGTCCTCAAGGAAGCAACTCTGAAAGATGAAATTAATGCATGTTCCCCCACCCCTACAGTCCTTACAGAGGTCCATGCGTTATGAATTCTATAGTGTAATACTAAAATGAGATATTAAATCATCCTTTTGCACAATTCAACTTTACGCATGTTCTCCTTCAGAAAGAGGAAAGTCTGAGCCTCTTGCTACCCAAATTCATCCTTGGAACATGCAGGTCACACAGACCTATGCAGCAGGTGCATTCGCCTTTCATACTGCACATTGCTGTTCCCTAAAGCACAGGGCTCCATGGCGCCATGACCTCGTCCTAACCCACAGCCTCTGCCCCATCACCTTCACTTTTCTCCCGTCGAGCACCCTTTTGAAGTTTTGTTTACTTCACCCTGCCCGAACATCTGCTGAACGTCCCTGAAAATTCATGACTGAAGGGGATTTGTGCAGATTCAGGGCGGAACGATTTGTGGGAACAAACCAACTTGGAGATTTGTAGGAGAGCACAGATCACTTTTGAGATTGCTTACTAGTGCGTGGAATGTATCAAGACTCTTGGGGTTCAGTGCGCCATAATGTTGCAGCACTGCATTATGGCACTGCAATGACTTCAAGTGGTATGGTTCCAGAGTTTTGTGGTTACCCAAATATTTAAGGTTAAATGCCCAATCTTGCGGGTAAAGCTGAAAATGCTTTTTTCCTGTTAAATTACAGGTGTTGCTCCCACGTTTTGATGCAAGCCCCCTGAAGTTATGACATTTTTGGTTGGAAAAAATGTTCTCTATAAACCTTGTTTTTCCTGCACCATGATCCATGTTTAACCCCACATGCCGCCTTAAATCTGATTGGCTCCGTGAACTGTAAACCACAATGCAGGTGACCCATCTTGGCTATTATTTGAATCCTCTATGCGCTACCATACTCCCTCTCGTAGCCCTTCTACCCCAAAGCACACAGCACATAACCAAACATTAAGATCAGTTTCCCGACTAGCACACCACAACCACAGCTAAGTGTCAACAAACCAGAGCTTGTCAGAATGCCTTATTGGTCGGTTTACGCCCCTCCCCCTCCCCTTTGTGACAGCCTTACCTAATTACCTAATTGTGCAAAAAACGGATGCTATTATCCTACTTTGTCCCATTCCTCGAGCTGCCTCGCCCATCTTGGTTTGAGTTTACCACTACTCAATTTTCACATTCTACCTGAACAAACATGTACATTTCGGAGAGCTACTTCAAATTTAGCCAAGGGCACCTGTGTAAGGGTGATTGCCAGTTTCTGCCCCCCCCCTCACCAGCCCATAACCTCCTCATGGTGTGGCAATTATTGCTGAATCCAATATGGCAAGGATCCCTTATTGGATGATCAGACTGCCTGGTCACTGCTGGCTGCACAAAAGCCCTCTCTGCTTGAGCCTATTGAAGGTGGTAGGCATGACCAACCTGTGAAGGTGGTATTACCTTATAGCAGACTACAGAAGTCGGGGACCTTGGGATGGGGAGAAACTGGCCATGCAGAGCTTGTGCCACGTTATTCATTCAGAGGAGACGCACCACCATTAAAATGCGGCCGGGGCTTCAGAGACTTTCATCCATTGCTATTGGGGTGGCGGGGAGGGGTGGTCCTCTTGTTTGCAAGGAGAAAATGCTTTATGGGAGTTGGATTGGGTGGTGAGGGGTCCTTTGGTGAATCAATGGAGTGAAACATGTGGGAGGTTTGCAAGTAGCCAGTATATTGCTCAGAATGCAGGTTTGTGATATTGGGTAAAGCTTGCGGTTCAAACAATGGCTACATGGGACCAATGTTCACTGCTATGGCATTAGTAAGTTGCATGTTTTGGGGGCAAAATGGTACTTGGGCAGTATGTCATAATCAGCCAAGTCAGTGCACGCTAGCTCACTAGTGTGCATTCCAACAATTTTAAGTTGAGGGGTTGTTTCTTCTCAAATTGGGGGAGGGTTTATCAACGGACTGCATCTGTCTGGTTTGCTCTGTATCCCGTGACCCAGGTATTCAGTATAGGGCCTGCGAGAACAATAACATTTCAACTAGTCTGCAAGTCTGAGTGGAGCCTTTTGGTGTCGTATTGATGTCCGGGCATCTCCTAGATGGGCATTACGTCCACTTGTCGTGTAGGGGCAGATTTTTCAGAGTAAATGCCACATTTCTCTAAAAGAGTCGTGTCCTCTCAGTTGTAACCATGACCCATGGCATGACTTGGGAAGCTGTCTGCATGAATGGGTAAGTGGCGGCCCCTCCCTTTACTTTTTTTTTGTAGTGTCTGAATACACACCTGTATGCACACTATTGGTGAAATTGCAAACCTGAATCCGTCAGAAGATGTCAAAACCCATGGCAGGAATGAGACCATTGGTGCGCCCCATCCATGTTGGTGTGGAGAACTGATGCTGGTATTGCCCTGGCCCACTCTCTGGCAGGTGGTTCCCTGCTTTTGTAATGGACTGGCAATGTTTAGCATACACTAACTTTTGTTTCCTCTTCACTTTAGATGCAGCTAGCCCTCTGTATTATGGTAAGTGCATTTAAAACCTACATATTCTCTTATTCTTGTCAGGAATTTGAATTAGGACACCTTCAGTGGGTATCGTTGTAAGTGGAGGATGGTCAGCAGGGTTTGAGTATCTTGAGGGGAACTGGCATTCTAAATGATTGGTCTTCATCAGTTTACTTTAGTTTGAGCTCCTTAAAGGGCTGTCATAGCCCCTCAATTAGCAAGAGTCGGAGCGCAGTGATGGCAGACCTGGTAATGGAGGGGGATTCAGGATGGGGTTCTCGTCCCTTCAACCAACTTTATTTTTATCAAAAAGATAAAGGGTTAAAATGGTGCATTTTATTACACAATTTTTCAAATAACATAGGCATGCTAGCTATCTCTGCGGTATTAAAAAGAAATCCATTGGGTGTTATGTCACCAACTGCACGCGAGAATTGATTGTGGTGATTCCTTTGATCCTATCCAAAAGGGAATGTCAACAAACATTGTGGACGAATTACAATCAGTAATCACATAAGTTAGTGTTTCTCCACTTTCAAATCGTTAATGTTTTTTAAACTTGAGACAATTGAATGGACTTGCTATTGCACCTTAAGACTTAATTTTCTGTACACTTACATTTTAAATGGAGTCACTACTAGTTATCTAACAAATGTCTATTCCTTGATCAAAGGAAAATGATTATCTTTGGTTACACCTTTCCTATATCAAACCCATCATTCAAAACCATATCCTACATTCTCAGCCACATACCTGTATAAGCACAATGCCGTATGTGTGGTGTATTGTGCTATGACACTCCTGTATGATCCTAGAGGAGTCTCAGCACATGCATCTAGCACGCTATAGTTGAACTCTGAATTGAGGAGTGGCACGTTAACTGAATGGCCAAAGTAATGCAAACCTGGTAATTGAATTAATTGGCACCCAGGTTGTGCTCCAAATGGATATAGATGATCCTATACGATTTATAACTGCCCTGAAGCTCACTGGAGATCTGTTTGAAGGAACCGTTCCTACAGCTCGAGTGATCACAATGTGTGATTTGTAACACTAAACACTGCACATAGGTTGGCTACACATTGGGTTGTGGTTTTCTATACTAGTTTTGAATGTTCTGTTTGATACAGAAATGGTGTAACCAAAGGAACACATTATTTTCCTTGGATCAAGGGCATCTAAGGAATCGATGTTTTCCTTAGAATAGGAACTCCATTGAAAACCTAATGGATGTGTAGACTAAAAATGAGATGTATTAAGGTGTAACAGCAATTTGGAAAATGAATTCAATACATTTGTCTGGTATACTGCACACACCTTGTTTTACTGTTTGGATAAGATGTGGTTATGTGGTGTTACAGAGATGGAAATGCAACAGAGTAAGTTATGGCAATTGTAATAGTGGTACATAGGAGTAAGGAGTGTTGGCTCAGACTGTGCAGGTAGGATATTATCCACTAACTTGGTTTGATTCAGATGCTCTGCAAATAAATTAAGCCAGCATTGCTGTCCTGAAGTGCTTCTGTCCTGCATAATGACAATATTGGTGGGAAAGGGGCACACCATTAACTTTCACGCACCGATACACCCACAATGCACTTGAAACTTGCAAGTACACGCTTGACGCTTATCTTTAAGTGCTTTGGACTCCTGGGGTATTGGCAGGGAAGCAAGAAGCACCACAGCGGTCAGCTGCTGGACCCTTATTGGGCCATGGTGTTGCCAAGCAACCAGTGAGCATGCTGCCACTTGGCTGCCTTGTTTTCTGCATGTACTTAAGAGAGCCAGCCAGGCGGAGGAGCACACTGTGGCCCAAGCAAGACACTCCTCTTTGATCATGCTCCGTCCTTCAGAGTCCAGGGTGTGTGCTGCTTCTAGTTTATGTAAATGGCAAAGCTCTACCTGCGCAGCGTTGCTTCAACCTTGGTTTCAGAGCTTCAGTCCTGCAGACACTTCCGAGTAGCTGCAGTTAAGCGGTTTTAGGAACATTTGGTAAAGCCTTGTCGGTGAATGTACATAAATGTCCCAATTGAGCACGCTTTTCTTGACCTTCTAGATTACCACTCGCTGAGAATTGGTGGTTTGGTTGCTGCTGGAATCCTCTGTGCCATGGGAATTATTATCTTGCTGAGTAAGTAACGCCGTTATGCAGTTACCCAAGGTGTTAGGATGCAAGTGGTGGGCCAAGTCTTGTATGTAGAAAAACTAACTGGTGAGAAGGCAGCGGGTGGGGTATTAGTTGGAGGCATGTTGCCACCAAATTTATTGGGTGGGGGTAAAGGGGGGAAGGTGGAGGTGTCTGCAGGAGGAACCAGCAAAACCATGGTTCTTGCAATTAGACTGGGGGGTGATTCTCCAACTGCATGTGGAATGGATGGAGGTAGTATCCGCCTGCACAAACGCCTGCCTGGAACCTTGGGAAATCATGAGGCATCTGAATGGGCTGTGCTTTTCACGAAGCTAATGAGCCTTTTTGATTGCCACGTCTGTGGTGTGAAAAGCCACAGCTGTTGTAAGTCCCAGGGGTTGTGGGAGTTTGTCATGGCCCTCCCATCATTGCAGTTGACTCAGGAAATGGAGACCATCCTACCATAGTCTAGGTGGAGCTCGCGCCATGAGGACACTATGGCTAGCAAATGAGTAATTTTGAGGGCCTTGTGGGCCAGTGCCCTGTGTTGTGCACTAAATTGTAACTCGTTGTTGGCTGTCCTCGGACTCCAGTTCAGACTTGGAAATGGGTGTGTTTGACACTTTTTTTTATTTTGGCTACTTAAAATGGATATTTTTGAAAGCTATAAGCCTTAGCAAATAAGAAAAGGGTCATTTTTAACTTAACGTTCCATTTGCTTATCGGGCAGCAATATAAACCCGGAGCTCCTTCCGGTGGCAGTGCTCTGCTGGCACCACTAATCTGAACGTTAGTGAGTAGGAAGGAACGGTCAGTTTTCCCTGATTTGGTGAGGGGTTGGGGAATGATGGTGAACTCGCATTTGGTTTAGGGCAGGCTAGGCAGTATGCAGATTATTTCATGTGGGGCTAGAGACCTGGGAGTTTTCTCTTCCCCAGAGAGCTGGCTTGGGTTCAACTTCTGGAACGCTGTTATTTTCTTACAATGCGTATTGTTTGAAATGGTGTAGGTGATTCTAGCATGGGTTTGGTGCAGCCTGGAAGCTTTCATTTTTTTTTTTTTTTTTGCAAATCGATACTCCGTCACAGGTTAAGGCTGACTTGAATTTGCTTCTATTTATTTTTTGTCTAGGTGGAAAATGTCGTTGCAAATTCAACAAAAATCAGTAAGTTTGCTTTGGATTTCGTTTCTTCAAAGAAGCTTCCTTAATGGCTCGAGTTCATGCAGCGAAATGTAGAAAAGGAAGAGGGACCAAATGTGCTCGCGCCTGCACTCTTCCAATGTGTATAGTAAAAAGAGTTTACACCTGATATTGTTCCTCAGCAAATATTTTCTTTGCTCAAGAATGAGTTTCCTTCATGCGGTTCACTTTTTTACAAACCTGTCATATACTTTGTTAATTGCATTAACAAAGTATATAACTCCTTCATTGAATTTATTTCATTTGTACAGTTGACATTTTCAGTCACATTTTGTTTTCAATGTGTACAGCTTATTGAGTTAAACTCTTTGCCATTTGTGTATCCCATGGTGTTGTGGGTTTTTTTGTCCATGCCAATGAATGTTTGTTGCCCTTCCCGACACGTGTTTCCCCTGTCTTGGTGTGGACGGTTCTTCAGGGGATATATTGGCTGGTTACCAGATGCATTGCTCCTACTGGAGCCAACAAAATATTTGCCCAATTCCCTTTTTCTCTTCAATAATACTTCCTTGTATATTTTAGTTGATACGTACATGTTGGAAATTTTCCAGTGATAGTTTTATAAGGACTGGTTTTCTTTAGCTGCTGGTATGTTAGTTTGTACTCTTCAATGGTCCGTTTAGCTCTCCGTTCTGAGTCTGTGGATCCCGTCTATCTTAGTTCGATCGGCAATCGGACCAACATTAATTGGCATGGACACAAAATCCCAAAACACCTTGGGGTACACTGCAATGAACAAGCTGTACACATTGAAAAATATGACTGTAAAAATTTGAACTGTACAAATGAAATCAATTCAATGAATAAATTCCATGAGCAAAGAAATATTTGCTGAGGACCAAATCCGGCATAAACTAGTCTTTTTACTATACACATTGGAAGAGTGCAAGCGCGAGCACATTTTGTCCTTCATCCTTGTCTACAATTTCTGTTTCCTGCACAGTCTCAGGACAAGAACCGTAACTTGTAGGAAGCACAACCCCATACAAGCAAATGGCGAGAAGCGTCACAAGCTGCCCAGGCTGTAACATTTTTTTCCATGTGGCGAAATGCCCCATCCCTTCTGCTTCCATTGCTTGTTGCAGGATGTAAAACCAATTGAGGAAACTTATAATGGTTGGGGTGCTTGATCTAGGACCATAGCAGTGTACTAGGTTCCCAATCGGTCCGATAACAAACCTATGGAAAACTGGTCAGAATGCAGCGGGGAGGGTGGGCGGGGGGGTGTATTGGACCAAAGAGTGCTATTGCTTAGAGTTGATTTGGAGGGGTAATTCTGTACAATAGAACCAACTGATTTGTTTGTTTATGTAGGCCGCGGCGAAGTGAGGCCCAACAGGGTCAGCAACTTATCACACCAGGTATGTCTGAGGAGGGATGCATGCTGGGTTTCATGCGATTGATGGGGGATGCTTTGTCATTGGAAGCGGAATTGGCAGAGTGCAGGGGAAGAGGATGTTCGTTAGACGGATGGTGGTATCCAGTTAATGTCAGACCTTTTTTCGAATGAGAAATGTCAAACATTTTACTGAAATTATTTTTTCAAGATGTATTTTTCAATTTACATTTTTTTTGTTTTGCGAGTTAAAAAAAAGGGGGCTGAGGGGGGGGGGGGCTGGATGGGGGGAACCTCCACCCCCCCATTGCGAGCAAAAGACGTTTGACTTTTTTTCGATGACCTGTTTTCGACATTCTGATATCCGAAAAAAAATCATTCGAAATACTCACTTGGAACCACGGATGGTATGTGCTGGGACTTGAAGGTTTTGCCTTGCCTCCTGTCCTGGATGCCAAGGACCAGTGAATGCATTCTCTTGAGAACTGGCTATTGGAGAGAAATGCTGTGTATAGTGACACTTGGTGTTTACAGGGCTTCTGCTTCTCGCTTTGTACTCCTAAATTGCAAGCTGTTTCTGCTTAAAGGCTGGCTAGCCTTGAGCTGGTCTCCCTTGGCGGAGTGCAGGGGATATGGAAAGGTGTGGGGCCATGGGTGGTTGGGTTGGTCATGTTGATGTTGTACAGGAGTGCCTTGATTGCACACAATGGTGGAAGGTTTACTAGTGTCAATTATTCTGTTGCAGGAAGTGCAAGTAACTGTTAAGAAACCCCACATGGCAATCTCCATGCTCTCCAGGGAGCTGAAGTTGGGATGCTCCTTCGTGTCTTTTGCTGCCATTGTCTTTGACTCCGAAGAACTGCAATGGGAGGTGGATCAGAAGCTTTTCATAATCCTAGAACCTTTCTTTGTTTATAAACTTTTAAATAAAAATGTTCACACAATTTTATCGTGCCTTGAGCTCCAGACTGTTAATGTTGTGTGCCCCGATGTGGTGGATGGGTTAAAGGAAGGCTCTGATAAATGTGGGCCACTCGTGGTATGCCTGGTGGTGGGGGAGCTCAATGCAGCAGCAACACCACTATTCCTAGATTTATGCATACTTTTCTCAGTGGATACAGCAGTAAGGACATAACCCTATGAGACACGGTTCAGTTTGAATAAAGAACTCCTGGTCTTTGTGCCCCCAACCTAAGGCACCAGAAAATCCTCCCATGAGGGTTTTTAAAGATTGCCTTCAGGATCTCTGTCCTGGCAGTACTCTGCGAGATGAGCACTGGGATTGTCCTCCAAAATGCAGTGACCTCATAAAATGGCTGTGAACTACCATCCACTCCAATGTTGGGCCTCTTTCCTTGCTGCTTTTCCTCTTGCTATTTGCATTCATTGGGACCAGCTCTGATGAAATAATTCCTGACCTGCAGGAGTACAGGGAGGAGCAGTGTCTAAAGCGCCCTACTCTGCACCACACTACTAAACCAGTGATCCTAATCGAAAGGTAAAACCAGGCACAACATAAATTGCATACCTCAGCTCTTTAGGGCAGGTTATTCTTTCAGCAAGCAGTGTGAGCTGGCCCAGTAACAACCAAAACGAAATACTGAATTGCTAAAATAAAAGTAATGTTGTCCAAATTCAAGACCACAACAAATAGAAGAACCACTGATATAAACTGACTACAGATTTTGGAATAAAGGGTCCTTGTCTTTTGACAATGTCAGCAGCACATGTGAGTTAATAAAGGTTTTTCTTCAAAGGTAGTAGGGGTTTTAAGTAATCACCTGCCTTATTGCTGGACAGGACAATCATTTCTTTTCTCTTTCGCTCTAAAATCCCAAATCAAGTACTCCACACACTAGAACCCAACCCCCAGAAAGTGAGTCAGCAGCTGATTGGTGAGCTGGCCAAATGAGTTCCAAGCCGCATCAGCATGTGACACAAGGAGGCTTTTGGGCAGGCTAGAGTTGGGCATATGTCTATCAAGCAATTTGAGGCGGGAACCAGGATTGTTCCTCGACCTCTGGGTCAAAGGGGCAAGCATAGTCCTCGTTCTGCATTTCAGCACCAGGAAGGTTACCAGACGTGAGTAGCATGAAATGCTACTTCTATAGAGCATGAATCTCAGGTAGCAGGTAAGGTCTTTCTTGAACGTCTCCAGTTGTTGCCTCTCTGGCAGAGGACTCTAGCTGACTCTGCCCAACCAGGTTCCAGGTAAAACCTCTTTTCAATAGTACAAAGAAACCAATTGGAGGATGCTTCGCCCATAGGTGAAATGCTAGCGTTTGGCCCACATTAAGCATGTTGGGGGTGCAGTCCTAGTTGCTGTAACAATTGTCCTGCTTAAGTCCTACGCAGGAGTGCCTTGTTTGAAGGAAACTTGGTTGACTCCTGCTCTTACCTGACGTTCCCTCCTGAGCTGTTCTAACTCTGCCTTCTTCGTCTGGTTTACTGCAATGGCCACCTGCCGATTGTTTGTTAGAATAGTGTTGAAGTGATGGGGCTGTATTTGAAGCAGCGGTTCCTAAGGGAGTGTCCCTGTGGTCCTGCTTCCCTGAGGAAGGTTCCCCGGGACACTGAGTGCTTCCTTGGCTTAACCTAAATTTGTGTTATGGGTACACCCAGCACAGACTGCTTAATGTGCACCAGGCCCTGTTGTGTTACTAATGGAGTCACTGTCCATCAAGCGACCATGCCCATTTGATCGTGTAATCCCAGTAGTCATTGTATGCTTTGAACAACCTGCTTGGCATGTTCTAAAATAATGTCCAATTGCAGCTGCACATGCTGCTGTCATGCAAATGACTTGTGCCCAAATATCGTTAAAGGGGTGTTCTATACAGATGTTGCTATGCTCATCTGGGTAAGAACCCTTCAACAAAAGTTTGTAAAACTGATTTTAGAAATGGATCCCGTCATTAAGGTTAGATCTGCTAAATGGTGTGCAATTTTGGAAACCTTGGCTTCCGCCCAGCAAAGGGAAATCAGTCCCATCAGTAGCTCTGTTCACTTTTCACAGCTTTAGCCCCCTAGTTTTAATTCATATTTGTGGTATGCATTTTCTGATAATATTCAGTACTTTGCCCACCAAGTCTCTAAGCAGGTTTTGTTAAGTAGTGTGCATACCTTACTTGGCGCTGATGCCTGCAACATTGCTATGTGGTCCCTTTTCCCCATCCCTGTTTCCTTACAGGAAGAATTTGGGGTCCGTGATTGTGCTGGCTACCCTTTTAGCAGAATAATAACCAGAGATTTAATCTGTGGCCATTCTCGGGGATGCCATGTGTTTGTCTGATCTGTTGCTGGTTAAATGTTGGCATGCAGCCCACACTCCACTTTATTTGACGGAACTACACCATTGCCTGAGACACAAGGTTATGTTTAGTTACTACTGCCCCATTTTGGGTGTTCCAGAACGTAGGTCTTTGGCTGTGTGCTGCATCCCTAGCCAACTAGCAGACTTTGGCTCTGCAGTGTTTTTGGACAGAAACTCCTTTTGGCCTGGCACTTGCTTTGTTGGATCGTTATGTGATGGAACTGGCTTGCTGATTGGACATTCTGTGCAGACCATGATTCAGCACTGGGTGAAATGGGTGCCCCCTGACGGGCGATCAGGTATGTTGCCTCCTCGACCAGTTTATTCAGATTTCCTCATAAACTAGCACTTTACCCCCATGGTTGTCTCCCCGGCATCCTCTAAGCCTGCAGTGATTACTTTCTGTGTGCCCTCTGGATAAGCATTTGATGATGGTCATGATTGCAAAGGCTGGGCTCCCTGTCTCGTTTTTACCCTACCTGGTAAGGTGAGCCCTGTGGGGTGCTCACTTCTTGCTCCAAGTGCCTGGTACGTGTTTGGGGAGACCTGCACTGGGGCAGTGGCCGGTGGGCACAGGGAAGACCTCAACCCCCCCCACAGAGCAGAAGGGCAAAAGCTCACCATCTCTAGTTTCAGTAGGGGCCTCACAATCCTCCGTGTTCTATAAAACAATCGGGTGTCCAGTTACCACATGGATAACTGGCTTGTGGCAGCAAAGATGTCTGTTCTGATCCTTGTCTGTTCTTCCCATCATTGTGGCAGAAGTCAACATTGCTTGGATCGTTAGCCAGTCCCATCGACCCAGCATTGAGCCACTCTCCTATCTCCCCAGTTGAATATCAATCCAGTCTTGTATGTTCATTCTAGGACATGTGCGGAAGTCTCCTCCAGGAGGCCAAGGCACTGGTTAAGACTTCTCAGCCCTGAGCTCGACTCTGATTTGGCATGAACAAGGTTACCAAGCAGGCCTCCACTCCCAACCATTCAGGGCACAGCTACAAAGTGTGTTTATTGGGAAAAGCCACTGTGCTCCAATGTGCAGGGTGCCCACATTTTATTGTATAGATCACTAGAATGACGAGGGCTTGTCAGTAGGGTTATTGGTGGAACGCATTCAACTTTGTGTAATCGGTTGAGTGCTTGTCCACTGTATTGTACCGTTTCATTCTGGTATAGTCAACTGGGGAAGGTGTCGAGGGTGGAAAGATGTTTGGGTATGCCTTAATTATGATTGTAAACTTCTGTTCTCGGATTTCACCCAACCTAGAAGGGTATGGCTGGCCCTTTTGATCCGTCATATAAAATGATCATATTGTAACCTGCGCCATGTGACTCTTGTGTAACTGTTCTTGGTGGGGTGGAAAGTGTTTTGAGCTAAGAGATCAAACCATTTGGGTGCATGGGCATGTAGCTCTGTACAGTTCTAAGCTTGCATACTTGAAGTGTTTTGTGGGACTTTCTTGCCTTGATCTTAGTAAATGATGTTGAGGCTTTTTAGAGTTGGGGTATTTGCACATTCATTTGGTGGTTTAATCTCCAAATAATGTATCCATTTCAGAGGTACTGGTTTGACATCCCACAAAGGCAGCATCACCCATTCTGTACCAATGTTTTTGATGTTGCCACAGCTTTATGAGTTTTGCACACTGGTACTAACTGTTCATGAAATCTCTGAGTTATGTACCCCTTTTGCCAAAGTTGGTAAAATAATGTTGGATACGCCAAGTGACAATCTTCCCCTGGAACAGCTGAGTTGTAAAACGAAATCCTCTTGCCACGATGAAGCTGCATTTTTTTTGAACGGATGATAGGCTGAACACAACACATTACCTGCATCAAAGCCAATCGTCTCAATATTTGTTTCGAGTAGGATGTCCAGGGTGGCTACATGCTGCCACCACTATGTTTTGTGGAGTAGGTTGCTGAGGGGGTGGGAGGGGGGTATCGCAGAGACACGGGGTAACCTTGCCCTAACTGTTCTGCAGGGGACTGTTAAATTGTGCAGGGACATGCCCCCGTATCAGTAAGAGTTCCATGCATGTGAATAAAACGCCATCACCCTTGCGTTGCAACTGTCCCAAAAAAATCGTCTCGTACGAGGCCCAGGATTTATGTCCTAGGTGTTGGCAAGCTGTCTAAAGAAATGCTGGTCACCCAGGTAGGTTTGTGGAAGATTTGGCAAGCTGTCTAAAGAAATGCTGGTCACCCAGGTAGGTTCGTGGTGGTTATGCTGATAAATTAACGTTTTAAATGTTATACTATAACGCTGAATTTTAACTTTTTTTTTCGTTCAAATGTAATTTGTTTATGAAATTTTGTCACATAGTGTGGTTTGTTAACCATATCGCAATTAAATAAGGTGAAGTATGAACAGACCAGGTAGTTCAAAATTAAGGACAGTCCTTGTTGGTGAATAAGAAAGGATGGAACCATGAACTGGACACTGAGTAATTACAAAAGGTGTGTACACAGGTTGGATTTGAGACTACCCACTCAGATGAGGTAAGCTTTATGGACCTGCAAGTTACTCTTGCAGGCCCCACATCCTGCAAGGTCATATAAGCGTGAATGCTGTAGCTGGACCCTAAGCCACGAACAAGGAGTGTACTTGCATGAGACAAGCTGGTGTGGGTCTAGCTGGAACATACAGTGGATTCTTTCTTTGGGAATAAAATGTAACAGCTTGTATGAAATGCACTACAGATGAAACTAGACTATGGAAGGGGAGATTGCTGTCCAGGGGGAAAGGAGCCCTTCTCTGTACAAAGGAGTACACTGAAGCATGGGTGTAGATACTATAACAGTCCCTAAGAGCCCCAAAAGGGAAACCAGAGTTCAGAACAGGAACTAGAATGCAGAAAACTGTAAAGTTAGTGGGGGCAGGGTACGGGGTGCCTGTTCAATGGGAGATGGGTAAGGATGCTGGGTAATGTATCCTAGGTAACAAAAGCAGGGTGGAAGACTGTACACACATGACTGGAAAACAGGACTATAACTAGGGAGTAAAGGTACCAACTGAAGCAAGATAAACTGATTGATTAAAGAAGCATGAGAGTAAATGGAAAGTAAGGAAAGGGCCGATTAGATGAGTGAATGCCAACTGTAATTGAGGCTGAAAGCTGCAGGGACACGGTACAGTGGCTGAGCGTTGCAGGATATATCTACCAAATGGGTGTTCATTGCTGAAGGGCGACCACACAAAGGGAGACCACACTGGCAGCAGGAAGAGGGTGCGGGACTGAGCTGGCAAGGCTTTAAAAATTGGAGCGGAGAAGTATCAAGGGTGACTCCCAAGGCAGAATAGCAATCAAGGCTGCAGGATTCCAAATGGGTTGCAGCGGCAAGAGGTGTACCATGCAAGAAAAAGCAACTTCAGCATGTGGCAGCTTATAAGCAATGCTTGCATGGAGGAAAGCCTGGGTGGAGCTGCACGATTGGACTACACACAAGCAGTCACAGGTGTTGGTAGTGGAAATCCCTGGCATGGTCTTTGGAAAGGGATGCAGTGCTGACCAACAATAGGAGCTTTTGTATAGTAACAACTACAATTGCTGCTGCGGTCCATTGAAATTGGGGCTTGCAGTCACCATGAAACCAGTGTGCATGCAATTGATAGGGTATCTTGCAGGTGCATTATGAGAATGGAAGTTTTTGAAAATACAGGTTTATGAAGGAATATTAATGATGCAGGGCCTTTTCTGGTTATGGTTGCTAATGCACCATGGGTCTGCAGACTATGCCACAAGGATGCAGCTAAGTGACAGTTCGCCAAATCCTGCCTGCCAAGGTTATGCTATTCTGGAAACACTGGGCCCACTCTTACTAGCATGTGCACCAGCAAAATTGGATATTTTAATCATGATTTGCAGTGTCTCTCCTGTGGCTTTCTATTGGTACTTACTTTGCCGACAATTAGTGATTTAGTGTCGGTCATAAATGTGTAAAATCCAACAATTAACACAATATATCCTGACACCTAAATGAAACGAACTCAAAACGGTCCAACAAGCATATTGCCTAACCTTATTGATACAGCTCTTATTTATTCAAAGAGCTGAGGAATTTGGTAATCAGCAGGATTACATTGTTAGACATTCGTCAAATTATGATAAGCACCAAATTAATTGGAGGTGAACAGCTTTAAGGTTTGTAGTAGTTATGTTCAATAGCCTTAAATGGATTTAAAACCATGGGAGCCAAGAACCTGACCAGTTAACTGCTTCTAAATATCTATTGGTACTTTGTTTCGTAGTTGCTTACCAGTTTGGACGAGTTCTTCTTGCATGCTTTGAATTAAGTTTGGTGTGTTTGCGGTCACTTGTCTTTTTGTTTATGAAGACCCTTGGTAGTGACATCACATCATGTGACATGCATAATGATTCTATGTAGATATTGTTTGTGAATGTTTCAAAATATGCTTCATTGTTTGCAATATGCTTCGTTGTTGATATTTTGCTTGTGCTGTAATAGTTCAATGTTTCTGTGGTATTTGTGTAGCTCAGTATGCATTTGGCTTTGGGTAACTTCACGTTCCTATCGTTGCCAACCAACTCCTTCAACCTTTTTGTCTCATACTTGCGTGTTGCTTGTAGAAATATATTCTTTCTCCATAATGCCATCTCACTCTCCTTTTCTTCTCCATTTCCTCCCTATTCTCCATCTCTGCCTTTTTTGTCTTTCCTCCCTCATGTACCTCTCCATTAAGTCTCTTTGATCCTTCTCCAACATTGCCAAATGCTCTCCTCGCCTGTGCTCCTGCAGTTCCATTTCCCTTGCTAACTCTTAACGCTCGCTGTCCTCCTACTTGCTTCTTCGTCTCTCGGTAAGTGCTACACCTCTTCTACCTGTGTTGCCATTCCTTGACATCTGTGTCCCAGCTCTAAGCCTGCTATTGCGCTTGTGCTTCCTGTGTGGTGACCCCTTTTAGTTACAGTAGCTGGGCCGCTAACCACTCCTCCGGTCCTAGTCCTGCAAATTGTTTTCGTGAATCGCAGCCCTGCCTCATTGAGTTTGGAACTGCCAGCCATCTACCCTGGGCCTTGCTGTTCCGTTTTGACATATGGGGTGGTTTGTATGTAGGGTTGGAGTATCCATCTGCTACTTTGATCGTGAGGATGAGTGGGCGATTAGAAGGGTAAGGGATGCTATAAAGGAAAAGTCTAGATGAGCAATAAAGGGAACCAGGCACATCTAAAGTAGGTCCCATAGGCAGTACGAATACACTTAAGGTAAGTACAACAAGGTGGAGTAGTGCACATGGGAGTATGGGAAGAGGAGAATAAGTGCAAATTAACTAAAATTTTTAAATGGGTTCTGTAGCGATATGGATGAGTCCGACCAGGATGGAGATAACCGTGACAAAGAGAGGGGCTCGAAAAAACTCTACCTAACACGAACGGGAGAAGGGACCTTGTGGGAGTGCAGGTCACAAGATCAGCAGAATACAGACAACCCAAATGAGGATGTTACAAAGGGTAGCCCCACAGACGCCATACAACAATAGGCTTGGGGAGCTCTCAAGGTGCAAAAGGGACGGGACCATGCTAATGGAACATCGGGGGGTGGGGTGGGGCTGATGGGGGCACATGACACACCACAACAGATGCATGCAGTAGAGCGTGTGGAAATAGAGGCTGAGAGGGGGCCTGTGCAGATAAGGCAGCACAGACGGACACCAGAGGAATGGGCTGCATACTTGCAGATGCAGTTTTTGGTAAAGGGGAGGGACAAAACAGTACATGCCCTGGAATCACACAGAAAAAAGTGCAGGCTACCCTTAAGTGATGGAGCGGAGAAATGGATTTATGTGATGGAGAAATTAATAGCGGGACACAGGTTGGCGGTTGGCAATGTCAAAGGGTTACTGGTCTCAATGCTTGGTGATGCAGCTGATGACATATGGAGAGGGTGGGGTTCCTGAGGGTGACTACCCAGAACACAGCACACGACTGGTCATCATTTGCAAATTGCAGGGCTGCAATATGGCAGGTGCTATGAACACAATACCCTGACACGTCAGACATAGGAGCAATTACTTGCGTGATGAGGAGGATCCCGTCAATGAGATTCAAGAGCTTTGGCACCTCGCAACTCCGTTGGACAAAATGATAGCAATCATTTATCATAGCTTGATGCAAGGCCTACCAGAGCCAGTACAAAAACATGTGAAAAAATTGGTAGCAATGGAAGAAAAGGCTTGGCCAGAAATGCAACTCGCTGTAGTACACCATTGCAGGCTATGGCAGGAAAAGGTAAAACAAAGAAGCAAAATTGATCCAAAAGAAATTGTCAAAATAGTCACTAGAAGCAGTGTTAATAACAAGCACCAGCCCACAGATGCAAACAGTGACTCCTCTGCCTCAGCAGCCACAGTACAGCACCATGCAACAATATGCACCACCCATGGGAAGAGGTTACACGGGAAGGGGCGGATACCAACAAAATTCGTGGCAGGGGAGGGTTCCAATGAGGACTAGGTTTCAGCCCACCGTCACACCACCCCATGGAGGGGGGCTGTAGGAGGACACACACAGCGTATGTCGCAGGGACCTGGTGAGGAGGATGGAGGATTCCCATGGCAAGCAAGGGAGCCACCCTAGTGCTGGACCTTGCATAAGGGTGGCAATAGGTGACAAAACTGTTTCCTTTCTTGACACTCCGGCAACTAGGTCATGTATCTGGGAAGGGACGTTTGCATTGTCAGGCAATGCCATGAACAGGATTATCTGGGGCTCGAGGTGGTTCCCTTTACTGATAAGTCATGATTGCCTATGGATAAGGAGACGTTATCTACTTTACTCCAAAGAAGCACCTGTAAACCTATTGGGGCACGACATAATGAGCAGAAAAAGCATGAACATCTCATTTACAGACAAAGGCATAGTATGCTCTACACCAGGAATATGCATGCTCACTGCAAGACACATTCTTCAGGCATATTGTGGAAAAACAGTACAGAGAGGGGAGCCAATTGACCCAGAAATATTCCAGTATGGGACATACCTGGCATTCGCATGGCTGCCCAACATTACAGGGAAGGTGTGGTCAGGCCAGGTGAGTACCTATTAAGACGAGACACCAGCGGATGAGAAAGGGTGAGAGTTTGTATCGATTGACACCGGGAATTGTGGCAAGAGATTATTGGGTTGTTGAGCCCGCAGTTGACGACTATGGAATGGCATGGAGGGTATTAATTGCAGTGGCAGAAGTATGTTGATTAACACAAGTATAGGATGACCTGTTCTCCTGAAAGAAGGGGGGGGGAGGAGAAATGATGTTGGAAATGAGCGTGTATGTCTGGCTGCATATAACCTACAGAGAAATTGCACAGAAAATTGCAATGGCTTGTAAATGACTCCAATCAAGCAGTCTCACTAAGTCAGTGCCTTGTCTGGGATTGCTCAAGGGAAGCCCTTATTTATATATGTTTATGTCCAGTTCGTGTACTCTGGATGACAACCCTTGTATAACACCCCTCTCTTAGAATACCCCTGATCCCACTGAGCCAAGAAGTAAGTTTGTTTTGCAAATTGAAAAGGTTTATTTGAGAATTAAACAATATATATATCACACATAAATAATTGATATCACACTTGTGAATATGAGCAGTAATTGGCAATAGGTAATCTTACAATAGCACAGTTCTGGTGACTTATGGAATAAGGTATCAGAATGCTTTATGGTTTAAGGAAATGCAAGGTGGGACAGAATGCAACACAGAAATAATTTGATCTGACTTCAGCAAAAGATAATGATTACTTTTTCTTTGACAATTCACTCCGCTCCCCCCTATGCAATGTAAGGTGATGGAAGTAACACACACAATTCTCAGGAATACACACAAATGCAATACAAAGTTCCAGTCCCCCCTGCAACCGCCCCCGCCCCACCGAGCTTAGAAGAAAACAGATATGATTATAAACACAGGCAAAATCATTTTAAAGGTGGTGGCAATGAAGTGAAAAATATACTCCAATTGCTTTTAATTCCCTCTAGGAGGTTCAGGGTGAGTGATGACTACTTTAAATTAGTTCAGGATCACTTTAGTAATGCTCTATGAATGATTGTCAGGTTGCAAACGAATTTCAGCAAAGGAAAGCCAGGACAAATATTTTTACACGTGGCTGAAATGAAGCAAAATGTCAAATCGTGGCAATTTAGTCACGTGCGTTGAGCGGACTTACGGAGGAAGTATAATGAATAGAAAGTCGGTTCTGGGTTTGTTGGAAAGCCCAGAATCTTAGCTTTAAAATGACAGTTAAATTCCGTTCCTAGCACCAACGGTTCAAAAGTTAGACAATTTAGTGGAGGTAGATTTTCAGAATTGAAATTGCAGTTTCTGACAGATGCGCTTTGGAAGATTTTGAATCAACAGGATGGACACTATTTCTATGATGCAGTCCTCAATAGGTTAAAATAGTTTCAATTAGATTATTTTAAAGTAAGAGATTGGTTTTGCACAGTCCTGGCTGAGTACTCACACCATATGTTGGACAGGAATGCGACTTCGTCACGGATCGGGTCAGGATTGGCTGCGGTTCTCTGGTACTGGTTCCGCGCACAGCGATCTGGGTCAGCTCTCAGCACTGCACAGCGATCTGGTCTGGTCTCTGGATAATTCTGCCTTCTGGGTCTCTGGTTCTGGCAAAAGTTCTTGTCAAAAATTCAAACAGCTCGCCCGGCTGTTGAATAGTTTGCAAATGATTTGGAGGCCTGCTGAAAAAGGATTCAGCTTGTGGATTCAGGCCTCTCTGCTACAAGTTCTGGAGTTAATTTCTGGTCTCTGGAGATTGATGGATTTGAAGTCTGGATCTTTGGATGTGAACTCTGGATGTGGAGTTGTCTGTCAAAAAAGTGTCTATCTGGCTTCCAGTGGCTCTTTTTATGTGTTTAGAAAGTGGGTGGGTCGGCTAATTCTGCATGCCCAACCATCTCAAGATTTGATGGGTCAAAGGATTCTTTGAAACACTTTCCTTTCTCAAATCCGGGACCAGAATGATGACAGCCATTTACGATCTATTGAAGAAATGCCCCTTTGCTTTTACCTTAGAAATCATTTTTCATAACTACACATTTCCCGGATACACAGTTGTTTGACATTACATGTACATATTGCTTAAGGTACATTCTGGCCCAACTCTGATCTTCCTGGGGGCTTGCATTCAAAAGACAACTTAGACATTTACCAAAAATGGCACACATGTACACTGCCTTTCTACCCATATTCCAGTAATTTACTAGGTCTCTAGCATAAAAAGTGTCTGTAGTATTAATAATTAGCGGGTTTTGGCTCAGAACATCACAGAGCGACCAGCCTAGTTTTGAACTGGGAGTGAATGTGTCAATTTAAAGATCCCAAAGTTGTACATTTCTGTCATCTGGTTACAATTAGTTATCAGTGTTTTTATAAAACATATATATTTGCCTTCAATTCACAAAGTGTCTGGGTCTGCCCCCAGAAACTTGGGAGTCAGGGACCACATGTCTCTTCTGCCTGGCAGAGTTCTGTTTACCGTCCACACCCAAATTAACATCCATTCAATTGCAAGAGTCTTTTGTGTCGGCTGAGGTCAGCAGGCCAGGGGGCCACTCTGCATTTGGTTAGCATGTCCATGTGATCTCCTGGCTTCTTGTGTGTAGTTCTGAGGTGAGCAGGTTTCCCAGCCTTTTGCAATGTTAATTGAATCAGCATGTCTTCAGGGAACAGCAGGTGTTTAAATTCTTAATTAACCAAAAAGGCTTTGAAGTTTCCAGCTGTCTCAGCAGGCTGGCAACTCCTGAAGTAAAGTTCTACTGTCAGAGTTTAGACCGCTAGCGCCGGCTTGTGTCCAAAGCTGGTACTGCAGCTATTTTTTTTTTTAATGAGTTGAATTCGTTTTGTTCTGGGAAAGAATGATGGGTGGCAACAGCTCATCCCCCCCCCCACATCCCCCACATCTACCAGTCTAATAATTCAACATGGGTCAAAACCCTTGACAGGCTCTAGAGGCACTTCCCCCCCCCCACCCCCCTTTCTGTGACGATCTGGCGAAGTAGCCAACACCTTGTGGACAAGTCCGTACGACGTGGGGTGCATAAAGCATAGGGGAAGTGAAGATGCAATTGAAACCCGGAGCAATCCTGCCAAGGGTGAAACGATACACCCTGGTTAAAGAAGCAGAGGAAGGCATTTACAATAGTGTCCTCATTGACAGTCATCTGAATACCATCAATCCCCTTGCAACACTACAGTGTACCATGTCACAAGGTGAATGGGGGGGGGCTGCAGTGTTTTAATTCAAGATTTATGCCCCCTTAACCACATTGTAGAAGCAGAGTTCCTTGTTGCAGCAAACCCTGCCGTGATCCTATGTGGCATCCCAGCTGAAGCAACATGCTTCACTGTTATTGACCTCAAGAATGCATAATACCCTTGCACCCAGATTCGACAAGTTTCATGTACCACAACCAGAAATGAAAACACTAGACTACCACAAGGGTACTGTGACGCCATCCATCTTTAAAAGAGTAATACAGATGTACTTGGGGGTATGTCCAGACAGAAAGCACGGTTTTACAGTATGTAGATGACATCCACATCTGCAGCACTACTGAGGAAGAATCCAGCAAGGACTCGGTACACATGCTCCGTGTCTAGCAGAAAAAGGCTACAAGGTAGGCCAGGTACTACCAAAGTTAAAGTACTATACATTGGACAGTTGATACCTAAAAACGGCAGACACATAGCACCAAAAACAGCACAGGCAATTCTTGACACCCCACAACTTAAAACAATATGGGGGCTACAGCAGTTACTTTGATTGTGCAACTATTGCAGAGCATGGATCTTTGATTACAGTCCCCTTCTCACAGCTCTGAAAGGAGCACAGAGAAACAAAGCAACTAGATTGGGCTAGGGAAATGATGGGAGGCATTCAATGAGCTGAAAGGTGCGATGAGCACAGCTCCAGTTCTAGGGACCCCAGATTACAAAAAATGAATTCTTCCTGTTCTCACACTCTGGCGTGGTCATGAAAGCAGTACTGATGCAGAAAATAAGTATGGGCCACAAGCAAATTGCTTATTACAGTGGACAACTTGATCTAGTAATGAAAGGACACTTTTCGTGCGAACAACACTTGGCTGCTGCAGCTTTCACAGTAGAGAAGGCTTAATCAATAACAATGGGGTGCACAATCATCCTTTATGTGGACCACACCCTCAGTGCTGTAACATCAACAGTACATTCAGGGCTAGCAAGATGGCTGAGAAGGGGGTAGAGTAGCTTGAACACCAGTACAGCATGCTTTACTGTTAGGAAGTTATACATACCCATTGCAACTAGCATTAGTAAAATGCCAAGCACATACTAAGGGGAAGACCCCATCTCCAAGGGTAATGAAGCAGCAGACTATCACGCAAAATGTGCATCATATTTTGGAGAAATGTGGGATATGAAAGAGAATCCAAAACAAAGGGGAGGGCTGAGACAGATGCTACTGAAAGAGGGGGAACAATTACCTACCAGACACTCGGATAATGGAGCTACAGGCAGCTGCACCAATGGATGAAAGAACTCTGGGTAAAAAGAGGTTGTTCAATGTCCCCTACTGATGCCCTATGGTGACAAAATAATACAGGAACAGTAGTGATGTCACTTGCATTATTAAACAGCACTGACGCAACTGCATCATCCTACAGGGAAAGAGGTAATTGCAGCATGCATTGGAGAATCATGGGTCTGCCCCCCCATAAATGCACACGTTGCAAATTTCATCAGCAATTGTTTAATGTGCCAGCAGTTCACTGCTGGACACACTAATGGTTATAAGAGGAACAATCCCCAGACCCAAAGGCCTGTTTCTACATCTTCATGTTGACTACGTGAATATGATCCAAGTATGTCAAGGTTACCACTACATGATTGTGGTGGTCTGTTGCCTTCAGGGCTGTTCAATTTCTGGTCCAAGAAGTATTTCCAAGATGGGGTGTTGAGGTCCTGCGGTCTGACAATGGTCCTCGCTTCACCAATGAAATGTTCCAACACAACTGCCCTACTAGGAATAAAACACAAATTTGCATGTGCATATGCTGCACAAGCCAATGGGGTGTGTGAACGCCATCATGGTCTCCTGAAAGAGCATAGCCGAAAATCAGCAAAGCACCTAAACGAGTTGGCTCCACTGCCTGCCCCTGTTTGATCAGTGAAAGAAACCAGGGTCTGATGATCATTTAATGCCCCACGAGGTGGTGACAGGATGCCACATGCACCTCCCACTGGCTCCGCACATGAGGGCAGTGAAAGACAGAGTGTGTCTGATGTTTTGGGACATGAAATGCATGTTTGTCAATTCACTTGTTTCTAGCACTTTTTATCTCTTGCCAGATACAGCAGACACAGGGGAGGTCGGTAAACAGTATAAAAGTAGATGGCAATATTACAGGTGCATAAAGCCGCCTATCAAAATAGGGGACCAAGTCCTCCTAAAAATGTTTATGAAGTGCTGGCGCATGCCCTGCTTCACTGGTCCCCACCTAGTAGAGTTGGTCACAGAAAGAGCTGTCCAGCTACAAGGGAAGAGTGTCTGGAACCATCTGCAGGACATAAAGTCCTAAAAAGCATCGGCCTCCACCCCCCCCCCACAATGCACCACTACAGAAAACGGGGCCATTGCTACAGCAGCAAATGGCCCTCAAGAAAACAGAAGTGTCCCAAACACCCCTGAAAGAGACTGTCCCAAATGCACATAAACAAGAAGGTGCTGGCCACCCTATGGTCAGATGCTCCCAAGTTCCTGACATTCCCACAGTAACACTGGTGCAAATTGACCAGTGAAAGAACATTGTCCCCATCCCCAAGACACTCAATACTTGAAAAGTGAAAAAAATTGAATTCCCCAAAACCCTTCTGACAACCTGGAACAATAACAAAAGAATGGAAGCAACTTGATTTGAATTAACATTCCACATGCACAGTTCATACTACTGAATACACAGAATCAGCACTGTCTTAACATTTTTTCTTATGTGCACATGCAGGGTTCTGCGACTGTTTATGTTCATTGTTAGGGTAATTGCCAGTAACAGAAGCTGCTTAATGTTGCCTCCTGTTGACTGCCCAAGGGGTTCTTCAACCAATTTGTCAACGCCATCAGAAGGCCCAGACATTTTAGAGCACTATCACCCGAGATATACTACCAAGAATTCATAGAGTACCCGGCCCAAACGTACCCCCAACTTGAGCAAAGTGCATATCCTGTTCTGCCCACACTATGCGATTCAACCATACATGGGATTTGGGAAGAGCTACTTGCATGGGCACTAAGTGATCATTTAGTTTGTGGAGCTTGAAAGTACTCACACATAGTAAAATAACGGTTTTTATTGCGATTTTTCAGGTGGGCAACTCATCTGTTCAGAAGCAGCATAAGTAAAAATGGTACTGTTAATAAAATGCTTTACAATAACTGTGTGGTTACTATTATCTACTGGCCTCTTAGCCACTGCCCTCTGGCAACTATATCTCTCTTTGCATTTTTCTTCTCTATCGCACATTAACATTTCCCTGACCCAAGCTGCATGGATTTCTATGTCGGGTGGCACAGAAGACACTGCTGATAAGGTAAGTGCAGTGTTAGCACAGACATGAAGATAGTTGGTACTTCTCGCACAGACACTGCACACAGCAAACAAAATGTGGTATACGCACATGTCCAAAATTGGTTGGGACACAACGAGGGAGAGCTGTTTAAGTCTGCTCATTGATCCCCTATGCCATGAGCATCTCCAGAACCTTTGTGGCAACGCAAGTACCAGCAGCAACAGCACAATTCCTATTGTACTGTGTGATGTTCCGAACATGAGGAAGGTTCCAAGAGAATACAGCAACCTTAAGATGGATGTACAAGGCAACCTTCCCCTATGAAGACCATTTACATTAAGACTTTACCGATGATAATTACTAGCAGCAAGCACACTGAAGCAATACAATACATTACCGAAGGTCCACAGAAAGGAGAAACGAAGGCTGTAACAAATTGAGGGCAAAGCAGATGGGTGGAGAGCCTGGCTGCTGGGAAAGACCAGAGATACTGATGGATGGAAAAGTATACAGTATCAGGATGGATGGGAGGATGGAGTAGTAGGAAGCAAAGCACTGACATTAACGAAGTCTGCAGTAAATAAGGTACAAAGAGAGTAAGTGCTTCAAGGAATGGGACAAAGGTGCAGGCTTACTGACTTGGGTGAATAAGGTAAATGGAGCGCTCACTAGAATTCCCCTGATGACACCTGCCCTGTGTTGCCAGCATGACGGTGATGACGAAATAGGAGAAAATGAAGGTTGCCGAAGAATAGAGAATTCCTGAAATGGGAACAGGAACTGCAGTGCTGATGGACCACTATTGGGCCTGTAGGTCTAAGGCAAATGATAAACTGCCACCAAACTAGGGAGGAATATGCTCTCTAGCACATGTCAACATACTCTCATTGTTAGTACCTAGGAAAGATGTGAAAATTGACGACTTCCCTAAAAGGAAAAGTTGGAAAAAAAGGTCATTGCAACTGGCACCACATCCCCAACATAATGACACTGACCAGAAAGTTGACTTGAAAAGAGGTGGGAACTACTTGTGGAGGCGATCTGAAGTTGCTCTGGATGAGGTACTCTCATCACACAGACTATTCAGCAGGACACACATTGCTTTACTGCTGCATCGTGGATTACAGAACTATGCAATATTGCTGCAGATCACCTGCTGGGAGCGAATTATCACAATACATTCAAAGGTGAATGGATTCAACACAATAAAAGAGCTCAGAGCAATAGGGTGGCTCTACAGAACAGATCTCACCGCCATGGAAGGAGTATATGCAAACATAGGGAGTTCCTGTTGCACATTCATACTAGCAAATGACTAGGACAATGGGGCACTCTCAGAAGCAGTCGCACAATTATTTCAGATGCATGCCAAGAGGGAAGAAGAATCAAAGGGGACGACGAAATATAGGAGTTGGTTCTCTTGCCTCTGGTCATGGATGCCTTCCTGGCTGTCTGATGGTCTGAAGGTGATCGCAGGAGGACTGACAATAGGTGTAGAATTGCTGTTTGGACTAAGGATATGTATGGCAAAATGCAACAGCAGAAGAGGTGGTGGGAATGAAGCTGTTAATGGAGCTGGACAATGTGCGAGCAATGGATGATGCAATAAAGGAAAGAAATCGAGACAGAAAATGGCAGAATCTGACATTCCCACTAGGGAAGATAAAATCTGTGCAACCCTAAGAAGTATGTAGGGAAGTGGGTCTACATAAATCCCGAAGATGCGTCTACATGTACTAGTTGTTTGAAGATCATGTCAACTACTATAGACCCTTGGCCGGAATAACAAAAGTGTGGCATTTGGACTGAAGAGGGAAAATCAGAATATGCCTTCCATCCAGAAAGAGCACCCAACCAGAAGCAGCAACAACATAGCCACCGATCATATGAGCTCACATCAATTCCCACTGCTCCTACGATGGACAATTACCACAAAAGGTACCCTGCCAGAAGACCCTACAACCCTTCAGTAATATGCACTCTACCCACAGTGGATGAAGAAACATAAGACGGAGCAAGAAACTGCTACATGGACATACTCGACTAAAGGCACCAAGAAACCATGCCTCCAGTCATTGGAGACATTGGGACGACATAGCTGTATTGGACAGGAAGCACACGTGCCATCCACACATCTGGGACACTTGCACACACCAACTACACGAAGAACGCGGATGTACAGCTCTTGAGTTAGAGGACAGTGACATACTTGTATGCACATTTATTATTTTGTCATTACGCTTATTGCAGCAATGAAGGAACACAGAAGCATGAAGAGCTTGTGTACATGCTTGCAGATGCTTACATGCAACTAACCCTATGGTATGAGGGGAACACTCGCGGGACCTGGCAGCCATGACACACTAACCTATGGACTTTATAGAAGACATGTAATAAAGCCAGACTATGGCTTAGGAAGCCTAGTAGGCCGTGATCGTCTCAAAGAAGCCTCACAAGATGCTGCACAAGCAGAACTGCTGTGGCCTCAATATTGCAAATGACATTCAGCACGCTGAGCCAAGGTGACATCGGGAGCAGCAAAAGGATATTCCCTGCAAAAGCAAATCAATTCGAAGCGATTGAGCTCGTAAACGTGGTCTCCACGTGACCTGGCCAAGCTGATACTGTGTCAAGACTTGGAAGCTTGGAAGGAGCAGTCTTCTCGCGACCAGACAATGGTTGCAACAATTTGTTGCTCTCCAGCTACTCTTGTCAGTTGGGAATGGAACACTCTCATGGCAATAGTCATCCACACACCGTTGTAAACGCTGACACATAGTTGCACCTTGCTGACAGATAGTATACATGTACTATGAACCGGTGTCTAGCGGGCTGGGAACAGTGTTTGGAGAGGGGTGTGGCCTGACAAATCGGAACCTGTGGCCCTAGGGGTGGGTAGTGGGGGTCACTGACCAATTGCAGGGCCTGTTCACTAACAATTTTGGAGTTAACAGTTTTCGGGCATGGTCCTAGCATACCACCTAACACAGCATTGTCCACTAACCCCATTCCTCCATAGGCTCCAATCTGGGAGCTACCACTGCGTGACCTATCACGAGTGGTAATAGGTTTTGGAAAAGAGCGTAGTGAGTAATGCAAAATGTGATGTCACAAGCTATGAAATCTGGCCGGCGATCCAGAGTTTGCTGAGACGTGCATGGACTTACCGCCACGCATATCATCCCTGTGTTTGTTGGCTATAATAAACCACAGTGACACCTTGCTACTAGTGTGGACATCAAGTTCTTTGGGACAGGGGAAGGAGTTAGCCTTCCTCGAGCTGGATGTTTGCAGACTCCTAGCACGGCTCTGCCTGCCTGGGGGTACAACCTAACAAGTGGTTGGCATCTGCTCACAGATGTGTGCTCCAGGAGAATGTACATTGCACATCCTTGCATTGCTTTTGTGCTCATTCCAGGGACCCTTTGCATTGCGTGTTCATGCCAACATTAATTTTTCCACTGGAACAGTGAATTCCATAAAGCAAATGGAGTCACAGCTCACCTAAAATGTACATCTTCTGGCTAGTGCAGGGATGATGAAATGGTTAACCATTACTAACATGACAAACCTGGAAATGTTCCCTTCTTCTTAGTCTATTGAGCTTTTGGTGGCATATTTTATTCTGCAATTCAAATATTCAGTGATGTTCAGCTCACAATTTTCTGTCTTGAAGGCTTGCACATTATTCACTCCATTACTGGGCAAACTCCTAGAAAAGCTGGTCATCTCCCAGCTTAATCTCCACACTGATCTGTTGATTGTCTTCATGACCATCAATCTGTCTTCAGAGCTTCCAGAAGCACGGAAACCTCTCTCCTGAACATCCATGTCGACCTGCTCTCCAACCTTGATTCTAACACCCCCTCTGTCCTCATCTTCCATGATCTCTCTTCTGCCTTTGACACGGTAAACCATGCCATCTGCTTAAATGTCTCCATGATAACCTGGGTATCACTGGTCTGGCTCTGGCGTGGCTGGCTTCTTGCCTCTCTGACCGACCCTCCGAGGTCCAACTTGGGTCCTTCCTCTCCGCTATCTTTATCTACCTGTGGGGTCCACCAGGGGGTCTAACCTCTCTCCCTGGCTGTTAAACCAATACCTGGCACTTCTTGCCCACCCCATTGCTGTGCTCTGCCCCAACTTTCAGTGCTATGCAGATTACTCGGCTCATTTTCAGGCTACCTTCGGCCACCTCTCCTCCGTCTCTCATCACTGACTGTCTGTCTGCTATCCAGGAGTGGTGTGCCCCCAATGACCTCTGCCTCAAGTAAGACTGAGATTCTCCTCATCGGCACACCCACTCGCTCCTTTCCTGTCACTCTCTGGCCGGCCTCTCTTGGCACTCTTCCTGCTCCCACCTGCTAGTTAAAAACTTTGGGGTCATCTTCGACTCCACACTCCTTCTATCCTCGCATCTGACTTCTCTAAGAAGTGTCACTATCAGCTCTTCAGAGGTATTCTTCCTTTCCTCTCCTTCACCCTTTCTAAGCTGGACTATTGCAACAGCCTCTTTCTAAATCTGGCTGCCTCTACTCTCTTCAACTCATCCAGAACAGGACTGCGAGTCTTGTCCTTGGCCTCAGGCCTCAAGCCCAGGGATCGTATCTCTCCAGGACTGCAAGGATTAAGTTCTCCATTGTCCACAAGGCCGCCAGGGGCCTAAATACCTTCAACTCTCTCTTCCTAAATATCTTCCTTCTCAAGCTCTTCGCTCATCTTCCTCCAACTCCCTCAGGGTCAGACGCTTCTCCAAGCAACGAGTCGGTGGCAGATCTCTTCGGATAGGGCCTCCCTCTGGAACAGCCTCCCCGTACCCAGAAACTTGAGGAGAACCATCTCCGGTTCCGGAAGCACCTCAAAACATTTCTCTTTGCTTCTGCTTTTTCTACTCCTCTCCCCTGCTGACCTCCAGTCTGAAACTGACACTGCACTGGTTACCTGGTCACCTTCTGATCTCGGAACCAGGTCCCTGTCTCTCACCAATGCACTGCCTGCCTGGCAACCCCTGCACTTGGGGACAGTTTCTGTATCCATACAGTCCCACTACCAGCACTTCACACCTGATTTCTGCACTTACCTTTGCACTTACCATCTGCTGGCCGTTACTTTTACTTATTGTTGTATTCTATTCCCCTATACTGCACTCTTTCCCTCCACCCCCGCACTTTCCCCTTTTCCCATACCATGCACTTGCACAATCTGAATAACACTTATGATCGTTGTCTGTCCTCCCATCGTCCCCCACCCCCCCCCTTGACTTGTCACACCTTGAAACACTTGTGTATAGGTGCATTATAAATGCCATATCATATTGTAGCCTATTTACACTTTGTGCATGTATTGCATCTGTTAAAACCCCTTACTTACTCGCCACTACATCTTGCCTGTACTGTTTGCCTTGGTGTACTCCTTAAAGGTGTGTGGGCACGTTGAGAGAGGAATATATATATGATTTGAGAGATAATTGTACGGCGTCATTCTCAAAATATGCCAATGCTTTTCATGGTATATAAAATGTTGCTTTCGTTGGTTAAACCCATAACCAGGTTGATTATTTCTGAAGTTACTCCCTATTCCTCATTTTAGGAGTTTAGTTCTTGCTGTGATTCTCTTTCCTGTGGCCTTGATCTATAGTATGCTAGTGATGACCCCTTTGTCTGAATCATGCCTCAATAATATACGTTTCATGTGCATTCATATTTGCACCAGATATATTGTGTTCAGTTGGATTTTGATGCTAAATCCAGTAAAAATTGACTATCCTTGAAAGCCTGTGAAATGAAACGCTAGCATGTGCACCCAGTGTGCAATAGAACTGGCAACAACTTGTATCTAAAGTTGGAAGGACTGTGTTTGTACATGACGGACAGCGTTGAATTTATTTTTTCAATTTCAAGGATTAAAGTTATGTATATGTATTGCTTGGGTAACCAGGTGAACGTATCGTATCAAATACATGTAATAGACACATCCTAGTGGAAAACAGTAAAATGTGTTAGTAAAATAAACCAGGTGTAGTGAACCGCTAGGCCCTTTTAAAGCGCGTCTCTATCTGGATGGGGATGCAGAATAACTCTTAAACCAATAACAAGATCAACTCAGGAAATTGGCAAACGTAATCTGTTTTAATCTCAATTATCTAAAACTGGGAATTCAACGGATTTCTCGCAATGTATCGCATACAAAATAATGCTTTTATAGCAAACTCGTCATTCGTGAAGTCATACTAGGTGGCAAACTAAAAACCTATTTGGGATTGTGGCAGATCTATGGGGAACATCTAGGTTTACTTTCTGTAGGGGATTGGATTGTGATTGGGTTTCTATAGTTGGGCGGTCAAGTTATGCCCACCGCTTGTGCAAGTTACCCTCCATATTTGTTAGATACATGACGCACCATTGGTTCTCAAACTATAGGGCTCTTTAATACATGGCCCTCTATAATTGGTTGGCACGCTTGCACCCTTGGAATATTTGACTCGCTAGCAGCACACAAGTTGGTACCTCAGGTGCTAGTGGGTGGACTTGACTGTGCCTCCCCACCCAATTAGCCCACCTAAACAAATTGGCTTCACTGCCTGCCTTTGCAAAGTATCACTGCTCCTGAGAATAGAAGGGAGTGTGAGCATGTTCTGATCTTCAAGTCTCGATGTAGCTTGCCCATTTTCTATTTCCATCCACCCCATGTGACCGGACACCGTGTTTGAGCTCCTTCTTCGCATTTAATGATATTAAATGAATAAAACTTGGCACTCGTAGTGTCTTTCCATTGCATCTTAACAAGAGCTCTGTCACGGTTTTATAACATGGCACACTCCAGCCTGGGACTCCTTGCCTGACAATGAATTTGGCGCACAATAAAAAAAAGCCTTTTTTTTGTTAATAGCCCACATGTTTTTATTTGAGTAGGCCTCCAACCCGTCTGGAAGCCAACCTTCATAATCACCCTGTGACACAATGGACTAGAAACCAGGCCACTGTATTAATAAGGTATTTATTAAATAATACAACAGCCACTAATATGTGGCAAAACAGATGCAATGATTCCTACAAAATAATCAGTTTCAGATACACAGACCTTTAATGGCATAACAGGAAAATAACCATTTTTAATCCAGTGATGGCATCAAGGTTTAGCACTACCACCCCTGCCCGCCCCATGCAACACTCGCCCCCAAACATCAGTTAACTTAAATCATTTCAATGGAAGGCAGTGGCAAGGAGTAAGGATAGAGAGAAAAATTGGATTTGGAATATAGCCCACCACCCCAAGATGGGAAGCCAGAAAAGAAAGTGAAAACCTGTTTTTGGAGCAAAATGGCAGATTCTGACTTGGATTATTATTCACACCCCTACTCACAACTGCGGTGGGACAGAATAAAGGACATGTTTGTTGCTACATTTGAGGATATGGGGAAGCTTAGACTACTAATTAGTAAACGGAACAATGTGGAAATGAGGTAAGAAAATCGATTTTTGGGAGAAAGCAAATGCAAAAGGAAAAAATACAAATGGCAACTTGGTTACACAGGATTTACAATGACAGGCAGCTAAGGAAAGGGTTTTGCTTTCAAAATCTGAAAAGACGAGGACATAGGCTCATAACAGGTTTCTAGGCAAAAGGGAATACTCTCAATGGGACTACGGTTTAGAGTTTTCAATAGGACAGGTGCACCTTAAGAGTTTGTGGGGTAATGTACACAATACACGGGGACATTTGTTTTTCAGTACACAGACTAATTCTTTTGAGGCAATATTTTAATGACTAGAATAATTCATAAAATGTTTTGTGAACATTCTCAAAAACATTCTAAAAAACTCGACCAGATTGTTGATTTCAAATGGCAACAGTTTTGAACGTGAATTCTAATGGGGGAATTCATTGATTTATTCCAAAATACTAAGGATTTATACAGACAACTGAAATATGTATCGAAGGAATACACTAACCTACACAGGCTAATACAGATTCTTCTATGGAAAGGTGTATGAATTATACTGGCAATTTGGGATTTTCAATGGGGTTATCTGTTACTTACAAAGGAAACCTTGGTTTGGGATTATGGAAAGTCAGCTGGATTCTAGGACACTCTGGACTGGTAGGCAAGGGGTCTGGTCTCTGCACTGGCTTTGGTATGGTCTGCCTCCTCCTTCTCCTGTCTCCCCGGATTCCTGTGTCTCTGTGTCTAGCACAGCCCCCCTTGATACAGCCCAAATTACATCATTTACTTTACAATCTAGAGGGAGTACTCTAGAATTACTCCTAACTTGGGCTAGGACAGCCTATCGTTCCTCTCTCCACCCCCCCCGGCATCATTGGTTCAAGGGGAGGGAGCACCATCTGTTTGTTTGGCATTTATTACATTTCTTTGTTTCTCAAGTCAACTTTGTAGCAAAACTGAGTTATGTTTCCTAACTTCATATTTATACTAGCCACCGCCATAAGAAATAGATAAATGGTTCAGTTAGTCATAGGGAATTAGGTAGTATGGCCCTTTTTGTGCATTTTCTGTCCTTTTCATAAAATGTATAACAGTTATAACTCTGCAAATGATTCAGCATGTTCATAATCTAATTTTCCATCTTGCCATCAAATCTCACACTTGTCACATTTTTGAATCAGTCAGAAAATAGTCTTAGCTGGCCATTTCAGTCCACAATGTCCTAGGAACATGCACTTAGTCTCTAAACAACCGCCTGGAAATCCTATGGAAAAATAGCAGAAAACAAAATTACTTCTTCTGAGTGCTGCAAAAAATGCCTAAAATGAATCAATTCTGTAAAGTCAATTTGGAGGATCTGTCACATATCAGAAGGTGGTGCTTCATCCCCCACAGCCAACTGCCTTCCCCTTTCTCAGCCAGTGACCAAAGATTTTCATTACACCATTTGAAGTTTCAGTTTTTCCTTGGTAGTGGGTGCAGGAGGAACTCTCACTTCCCGGTCAAGCCCTAGCCACACTTGCTTTATTTATCCTCCCTGCTAGTACTGCCTTCAATTCTGGCAGAACAGGCAATTATAACGCCCTCAGTCACTTCACATGTCATTGCAGAATAGTTAATTTATAGGTGTGACTTCCAGTGGGAGGCAAGGCTTTCAATTGAGATTGGTGCCTGAGCTTAGAAACGGATTTTCTGCTATTCTGAGCCTCTTTCAAGGTGATTGACGTCTTGTGGGGGTGGGGGGGGGAAACATAATGTGGGTGGGGTGGTGTCGAGGCATGTACAACATATTTCATGGACATTTCCTGTGTGAGTAAAGCTATCCCTTCACGGTGGAAGTATTTTTTCTTTATTACACACGTGCGTGTGCAAACAGTTTTTCATCTACCGTTTGAAATGCTGTTCTGTAGTTCATGAAATTCTTTAATTTGTCCTTTTTTAAGTGAGGTTGCATCTGCTGTTGGTCCATTGATCTGGAGGGGTAGGTCCCCTGCACAGGATTCTTTGAATTGACACAGAATAAAAGCAAAAGTTCAAATGAAGGGGAAAACAAAAGCTGTGCCGGGTTGCAATGTTCAAATCCTTGCCCCTCATATGTGAATTAAGAGTAAGACAAGGCTGTTTATGGGTGTGGTGCATCACTTTTTTGTATTCAGACGAAAAAAAGCAAACACAGAGCCGTGTTAGGCAGAATTGCAGGCAGTACCCTCAGGGACCACTACACACAATTAGGACTAGAGGTGTTGGCCAAACCAACCTTTGGTATAAGCCTGAAACACAGTTTTTGGTAGCGAGCGGAGCAGCCAGGCTTATCTCAAGAGTGAATGTGAGCAGTACAAGTAGTTACACAAAGGAGTTTCACCCCCAGTGGTTTAAGTAAAATCGTATACTCAAGGTTTCTTGGTAAAAACACTTATTAATTTACTACACAATCATTTAGAAAACATTTCACTAGTAGAAGTCAACTTAATATTATAAACCGACACACTTCAATACAAAATTCTAAGGTTTTGAGACAGTTTGAGCTCTCCTGAAATAGGAGCCAAATAGCAGTTCAGTACTTAGAAAAGGAGCAAAAGGCACACGGTAAGTAGAATAGATCACATGTACTTTTTAGACAGTGCAAATAGTTTCAGTTCACCAGAGGAGTTCAATTCAAGCCGATGGGTCAGGCCAAAGTCAATGGGCTAGTGTTCTGGATCGGAAAGAACAGTTCTTGTATCAAATGGTAAAGTCTTTGCAAAAGTTCTCACAAGTAGTTTAGGTGAAAAAGAATCTTATGCTGGTCACAAACTGATTAGGCCTGCAAGTTGGGAAAGTTTCACACAATTTTCACGTGAGAGTGGCCTTCTCTCAATCCGGTTGGCACAGTACTTTTGTATGAAGAAACAAATGCTGCTGAAGTCGAAGTTCCCGGCAGGTCCTGCAGATCTTACTGTTCCTGAGCCGTGGGGACAAGAGGCAGGATGTTGGGGGACACTTGCACTGCACAGGATGGTCGAAGAAAGCGAAAAAAAATGGAGTCACCTCAGTTCCAGTAGCTGTAGATTCAAGAACACAAGCTGGTGTCCCTCTCCCTGGTTAATCCTAACGAGCCTTGAGAATGATATGCAGGTGTTTTACAAGTTGATTGGTCCCACCAACTCAAAGGAAGCCGTCCTTGAAGGAGCTTCCCTGTTGAATGGTGTTTGGCAATTTGGACCTGCAGCAGGGCTTCACCGTGCAAACCAACGGTCCAAGAGTTGCAGCAGCCGTTCTCTTCCAGCTCGTCTTCGGTTCTTTAGTTCCCGTGGTCGACTCTGCCTTACAGTCCTGGAGATTCACTTTTTAAACAGTTTTCTCTCATTCATTCCTGCCTAGCTGTCACTCACCAAGCAGGGTGGCTGTCCTTGCCAGGCAGTCAGCCAGCCAATCACGCCAGAGTGCATTTGGGTCTCCAAGGAGACTAAGCACAGGGAATTTTGGGCACCTCCCTCACTTCGTGCCCACACCAGACACTCGGACGCAAGAGGCGGTCTTCAGGCCTGAAGCCCGCCAAAGGCACACAAAGGGACCAAACCTGGTTTGGCATGCAGAGACAAACGCTAGAAGGACCTTTCCAAAATGAAATGGTGAAAAAAAGAACACCGGGACCTTTTTAAATAAAGGGGTTTAAGGCGTCATCTTGAAAAACATGGCAGACATACATTTTAGCTACCGGTGTTAGCGGTCGGGAAAAATCATGTTAGTTCATTTCAAAACCACTGTCACCAGCCTTTTCAATAGGAAAGGGTAGCATTTGACTGCTACATGAGTATTTAGACACAGGGGATACTATGTAACCCCTCCAGCACTCCATTGTAAGATGGTGTGTGCTGAGTCTATGAATTTGGAAAGACTAGTAAAGTCCATTTCACTTTACATTCTCTTGGAAACAGTAGTTTATCCCAGAAAAGGTATTTAAATCTTTGGGAAGTCTAAAAAGACAACCCCGTGTCACTGCATTGAGGGTGCTGCGTAACACACAGGAAAAGATGACTTTGGGAACTATCTTAACTCCAAAGTCAAAGAATACAAATGTAAAACACACAGAATTTAAAAACTACACAGTATCAAAGTTCAGCAAAAGAACTGGGGGTCTCTAAGGTAGGGAGGAATTAGCACAGTTTGAAAATTCTCCTTAACAAGCCGTTCTTGGTAAAATGTACAAATGCTTACCACACATGTCAAGGAAGCAAAGCAGAGCCATTTTTGGTGGTAATGTTTTTAATGCAGCTTTTCAGGTGACGGTGATTTCTGTTTAGGGCCGTAAATCCACCCCACAGCTCGCCTTGCTTCTCACATTCTTTGTATCTCCTTGAATAGATAACCAGTTCTTGGCTGCCCCAACCCTTGACACAGGGCCAGACAGCCTTCTCAATCCTTCCTTAATTTTCAGCTGTTATTCTCTGCTGCGCCACTCTCTCCACCTCTCTTCCACGGGCCCTTTCTTACTAAAGTTGCAATATTGAATATCCATACTCTATACATATATTGTGTGATCAAGTGCCTAGAAGGGCGTGATCCGTGTTGCTGACTGCCCCTCAGCCTGATCTTTTTACTGAAATTTTAATAAAGATGTCTATTTGTGGATTCCATCTTTAATTCTGCTTGAATTATGCTGCCTTTCTTGTGCGACCCTCATGCCGCTGGTGTCTTTTTTTTTTTTTTTTTTTTTACTTTTTTTATTTCTCTTTCAAGTGTATATATAATATATATTTTCGGCACCACCTGCAGTCTATTCACTACGTATAGACAGCCTTCATGATTACTTGGTCTACTTGCATTGCAGCATCTGTACCATTATAAAATGGCTTGCATCTTCTTCAGTGTTCTTTGCATGTGCAGTCTTCATTTCTCACACAAAAGGTCACTTGATTCTTAAGCTCGTCATCGGATTCAATAAAGTCTATGCATTTTCTTCTTTGTCATCTCTTCTTGATGTGTTGTCTTTACTTCATGTGATGTCACCAATCTTTCCTTTCATTCATCTTTACACTTCTTCAAGGACCTCCCCTAAGAGACTGTATTCTCTTTGTGGGTACATTTTATCGGTCTTCTTGATGCATACCTTGTTTCAAAGATCTTTTGTGGTATAGATATTGTTATAAGTGTTGTGCATGTCACAATTTCCGGCCTTGATACAATAATGGAACAGACATGTCACACTCTCCTATGGAGACTGGTAATTTGTCAGTAAAAGGAAGTTGATTCATAGCTCCAGAGAATCCCTGAGCATTTATGGGAATTCCCAACATTGGTTATTGTCCCTCTTGTATACATACAAGTAGCCCCATTGTACTAGAAAAGGATTTGCCTCCTATCATCCTATCAACCCTTGGTTCCTCTTCCAGGGTGGGTGTTACTAAACGCATCACGTTGCCCTGTGCTCTGTCCTATTGTGGATACATGCATATCCATGTACCTGTGAAAAGACGTCCTCCCACCTCACTGGCACCCCATATTCTAGGTGCCAATAAATGTCCTGTGTTTGCATTTTGCTGTATCTGCATGGGTGCATGCTGCGACTGCCCTTGCAGTGAATTCAATGGTGCATGCTGTGGCTGCAATGCCTGTTGTATTTGAGGTGCTTGTGCTTGATACACTGTCTGATCTTGGGCAAACCCATCCCTAGCTTGTGAGCTATATGCTGGTGGATAAGATATCCCCTTCACCCCCCTTGAGAATTCCCCATTTTGGACATACCCTTGGTTCACACACACACGCGCAATGTGCCCAGTCATCCCACATGTCCAACATGTAGGAGGACTCCTTCTGACTAGTCCCCCTTGGTTAAATCCTCCTTGTGCATTCTGATATTATACTGCATATTCTGAAAACCACTTTTGATTATTCTGAAAACCACCCCTTCCTCTGTAGCCCATTGCTCTGCCTCGTGGCACAAATCCATTCCCTCCTTGATCCATTTGGTGTTGGTTATTCACCTGTGATGTACCCACTGCTTGCTGTATTCCCAATCCTTCTCCACTTGTTAATACTGCCCCTTCTATGGCATAGTTTGACAACTTCTGCACTAACTTGGCTTCCTCAAGTTTTCTGGCATCTTCCTTCTTATTTTTCTCTTCTAAGAGCTCACAATGCTGCACTATAGTCAACTGTATTTCTGCCCATGGCTTCGCTTCCATTCCCACTTGAGCTGCCTCTGTACCTGATTGGGCAACCCCTGACATAAAATGTGGCAAAGTACTGCCACTGTGTTCCTCCACAACTTGCAAGTTTCAAGAGTCCAGCGTTCTGAATGTAAGCAAGTGGATCCTTCATCTTCTTTCATTTTACATGTTATAATTGCACCCATGTTTGATGTGTCAGGATAATGCACCCTGAGAGCTCTCCAGACATCTGCTCTACAATTATTAAATCACACTCCATCTTGTGCTGTGTTCTGTGCCATGACACTTGAGTAGCCTGCTCTTGTCCAAATGTCATCAGCTCTTTTCACAAGAATGGCTGCTAGGAGACCCTTAATGTCCCCTATTTACAGACTATTTCCCCCCTATCATTTTCTATAATTAATAAATCCATTTTCATGCACCTGCCATTAAACTAGGAAGTTTGCATCTTAAATTATTTGTGGCCACAGAATATACTGCGTTTTGGCCACTCCTTTTGCCAATAAACGGAACTGCATGAACCCTAACCCACTCTCTGCTCCCATCATCTGCCTATCCATAGTGAGAACAATGGTTCCTGATCACATTCTACCTACCAATGAACTCATCCTGCTCACATATGGTGGAGACTCTCCCTTCTTGCAATACGATTGTCCACTAGGACGCTCTGGATATGCTACAAGATCTGGAGTCCTATCTTTGGGTTGCTCTAAATTGGACCATCTTACTTCTTTGTCTGTCTGCAGACATCCCTCGGGCTGCATGCACTTCCTCCCTCCTCCCAACAGAAGGTTTCTCTCTCTCTCCATCTGACATATCCAGCCCCCAGCTAGCATGGATCTCATCCCATGTATCTTTATCTAAAGTCAGCCTGTCTAAGGACAAAGCCCTCTGCTTGAGAATAAATGGGTCTCTTTCTTCGCTTTGTGATTGAAAGACCAGGGATCGATCTCCCTTCCCTCAGCTTCCCGATTTGCTACCTTGTCTTAACTTATCGATCCTATCTCCAATGCTCTCTCCAATGCTCAACATCAAAATTATTTTCCAGGGCTAGTCTAGATGGCCCTGCCATTGCCTCCTTCAATGGAAGAAACTCCTATTGTCCCATGGTATTAATGGACACTGTTCCATTAACTACTTCTGAATGCGATCAGTATCGCTCTCCCACGGCCTCTTTTTTTTTCGTTCCTAATCTTCATCTAATTCTCTTGGCTTTCTTGTGTGCCATCTAACTCTTTACTCTTCTTGTCTCTTCTCCATCTTTCGTTTGCACTTCCCTTCGTCTCTGCATCCTCTTATCCCTTAATTTCTGCACTTCCTCCTTTTTTTCCTTTCTTGCCAGTCTCATTCTTCATTTTCTTTTTACCTGTTGTCATACTTTCTTTGCTCCTCTGCCCTTTCTTCCGTGTTTTGCTGTTCTTCCTGATGCATCTGTTCTCGCCTCTGTCTACTTTCTCTTATGGTCATCCTTTCAATCTCTTTGCTTGTTCCCTGTCTTTTCTGTCCTGTTCGTCTTGATCTTCCCTTTGCCTGTCCTCCCATCCATTCCTTGTGCATAGGCGTTACCTCGTCAGCTTTATCCTGCTTTCCTTTACACCTCTTAATCTCTCGTTATATCTGTTGTCGTATTCAATCACTCACTTTTCTCCTCCTTGTGCTGCACAATCTTAAAAGATCTCCTCTCTTCTGAACTATCGTCACCACTATAAACAGGTGGTTCATATATTGGATTATTACATCCTGTTGCTGCCTTCAGTTACTTTAACGGATACAGACCTACGTCTTCAGTACTATTGCTGCTCACTTCTGGTGAGGTAAGGGGAAAAGAAGGCTCAACACCTTCCTCCCTACACCGAGTAAACCTCCGCTCCTCAGGTGGTGGATCCTCTCTTGTCTTGGTACATCTTCCAAAGCTCTAAAATAGCTAACCTCTTCTCCAATTTATTTTCCCGTCTACGCAGCGTACCAGTATGTGGTCATGTGTTGCAATACCGCTTTTGACAGTGATCTCCCTTGCAGCCATGGCATGAACATTTTATTTTCTGTCCCCTTTACCCCCTCCGCACTGTACTGTTTGAGCTTAGTCATATGTTTTGACAATGTTTTACACAGTGCATCAGTGGAGTAATATCTCCCATTGTGCTGAGTCTCAATTGGCTGTCAATACTTACCAGTGTTTACACAAATATGTTTATAAAAACAACAAATATGAGTGCACTCCACCACTCGCTGCTCAAAACCTGTTTTTCAATAATCTCAACCTACTTCTTGTACGGCGCCGACAATGACTTTAAATCGGCAATCTTTTTATTTTAACTTCAAATTTGCACAACTTATTCCTGTCACTCTTCGACACCTTTGTAAAATAGACTCATGGACAGTTAGACTAGTCGACTCTTAGATTTACACCATGGTACTCTTAATTTGTTTTTCTTTATTTATTTCTTTCCTCCTCTCACCCCTAAAATACTCAGACTAGAGTTTAACTTGTCTCCTAACATAAACCTGATTATGTGCTGCCTATTTTTACCCCGATTGGGGTGTGAGATTAGTTCTTCTGAAATTCCTTGAATTAGGAATCCTGGGCCTTACCTCTTAAAGTGCTCTTTGTTACTTTTGTAATCAACCCTGTCAACTTTTCTAAACTACCACAATCCCATCCCCACAATTTGCCATTCCCCTCAGTCTACCTGCCATTTACTCATTCTGCTTGAGGCCTTCAGTATCGCCTCCCCTCTCAACCGACCACTTTCACCTTCCGTCCGTGAAGCGCCTGTGGAAACCAGGAGGAATTCCGTCAGTGGCACCCGTCTCACCTTTTCTTTTTTTTTTTTTTGTTTTTTTGTTGGCAATAATTTTATTATCGACTGCTCTCCAGAGGAAACCCTGTGATCTTCCAGCTATATGGCGAAGGGTCCTCGATCGCCAGAAACACTGGAGTTCTACTTCATCAATGGTTTTGGAACCATCTGACATGCTACCATGTGAACCTTTTAGACCCTTTTTAAATGAGATAGCGTGTCTCTATCTGGATGGGGATGCAGAATCACTCTTACACCAATAACAAAACCGTCTCGGGAAGTTAGCAGACGTAATATGTTTTAATCTCAATTATCTAAAAGTGCAATGGATGTCTGGCAGCATAATCTCAATGAATCACATACAAAATAATGCTTTTATAGTGAAAACTCATCGTTCGTGATGTCATAATACGTGGAAAACTTGATGGGTCTATGGGGAACAGCTAGGTATACTTTCTGTAGGGGATTGGATTGTGATTGCATCTTGATAGTCAGGTGGACAACTTATGCCCACCCCTTGTGCAAGACATCATCAATATTTGTCAGATACCCAACACATCATTGGCTCTCACACTAGAGGGCTCTTCAATACATGGCCCTCTATAACTGGTTGGCATGCTTGAACCCTTCTCGAATATTCGACTCCAGGTGCTGGTAGGTGGACTTGACCATGCCTCCCATCCAATTATCCCGCAATCCATCACTCATGCCTTCTGTCATTTGAATTGTGTTTGAACTTGGCCTTGCAAAGTATCACTGCTCCTGAGAATAGAAGGGAGTGTGAGCATGTTCTTATCTTCAAGTCTTGATGCAGCTTTGCCATTTTCTATTTCCATCCACCCCATGTGACAGGAGACTGTTTGAGCTTCTTTGTGTTTAATGATATTAAATTAATAAAATGTACTCGTCTTTCCATTGCACATTAACAAGAGCTTGCCTTGCTTCTCACATTCTTTGTATCTCCTTGAACAGATAACCAGTTCTTGGCTGCCTGTTATGGTAATACATGCACAGGTCTCCTTAGAACCTTGTGCATGTAAATTCCATTTGAGAGTGCCTCGCCAGTTGATGCTTCCACTGCAGCTACCTGGGGGGGCCTCAAATAAAGCTCTTCTCTTCTCCCATACTTTGTGCCTCTTTATTTCACTGCCCCAACCATTGACACTGGGCCAGACAGCCTTCTCGATCCTTCTTCACTTTTCAGCTGTTCTCTGCTGCAACACATTCTCAGCCTCTCTTCCATGGGTACTGGCTTACTAAAGTGGGACATCGAATATCCAAACTCTATACATATATATTTTTCTATATACATATATATTTTGGCGGCACTGCCTGCTGTCTATTCACTACGTATAGCCAGCCTTCATGATTACTTAGTCTGCTTGCGTTGCAGCGTCTATAATTTTATAAAACTGCTTGCATTTTCTTCAGTGCTCTTTGCACGTGCCATCTTCATTTCACACATGAAAGGTTTACTAGATTCTTTGGTATCTGGTCAATCCATCGAACACCCAAAGCATCTAATACCAAACCATTGGATTATATGCAACGAAATTCCATTCCATCGAATAGCCATTTTGTTGTATATAATTAAATGGATCCATCGAAATAAGTGGGGTTAGGGTTGGGGCTAGGGTTAGAATAGGGTTTATGTTAGGGCTGGGCCTAGGGTGGGTTAGAGTAAGGGTTGCATTGGGGTTTAGTGTTGGGGCTAAGGGTAGATTAAGGGTTACATTAGGGTTGGGGCTAGGGTTAGATTAAAGCTTACATTAGGGATAGGGTTGGGGCTGGGTGTAGGGTTAGATTAAGGGTTACGTAAGAGTTATGGATGGGGGTTGGGGGGAGGGGATCCCCTCCAATATACAAAAAAAGTAAATGTTACAAGGAGCTGGCCAGTGCCGAAATTTCAGCACTGGACAGCTCCATGTAACGTTTTAAAGTTACAAAAAAGCATTGAAATGCTATCTTTTACATGTAAAAGTGCATTTCCATTTAAATCAGTCCATTTATATTTTCTATGTACTGGCCTAGATGGAAAGGCACGTTTCCATGTTAGAGATAGACTGTTGATGCATTTGGCATACGATGCATTTTTTTAGATGCTTTGGTATGTCGTTCCTTTTTTTTGACGGAATGACTATAAACCAGATTCTTTGCCTTCTTCCTTTGTATCTCTTCTTAGTGTGTTGTCTTTACTCCATCTGACGTCACCAATCTTTCCTTTCATTCATCTTTACACTTCTTCAGGGACCTCCCTTAAGAGACTGTCATCTCTCTGCGGGTACATCTTCTAGGACTTTCTCAATGGATACCTTGTTTTGAAGATCTTTCGTGGTATAGGTATCATTATCGGCATTATGCATGTCACAATTTCCGGCTTCCAACAAATGGGCAAAATAGGGGTGGGATTTCTGGTAGAGGCATTTGGCTCCTTCTTTACAGCAGGGCGGGTCCTCCACAATTAACTGCACCATGATATCTTATTGGTCTCCCCTGCATATAATACATTTGTCATTTTCATTATCAGAATTTTATTTGCGCAATACTCCAGGATCCCATGGATTGACTTTTGGAAGGGAGGTAAGAAGAGACCAGAGAAAGGTGGCATATAGTATACAATCCATAAAACGAATGGCTGAGAGAGGAGATCTGAGTGTGTGGCAAGGTAGAAGTGAGTGATGTGGCAGGAGGGAACAGGAGGTGCAGAAAATGCCTCATTAGGCATAAAACTGCGACTCATTGAAGGTAGTTGAGGATGTCGTACTGAGGAGTATAATTGGGACCCTAATATAGGAAGGGGTGCAGAACCCAGTCTGCTTAGATGTTCCAGCCCATCTTCTGTCATTGCCCAGACCGACTATGCATCTAGGTCCCGAGGGCACAGGTGAACTGGTCTTCCCAGATTCCAGAACAAGAAACTGGGGACCTGAAAATAAAGAAAGGTGGCAAGAAAAGTGCAGTGGCCTTCGAACTCCTATAAAAATCGTGACTGACGTGAATATGCTTCCTGGGAATGGATCTTGGGATATGAAATTCAGAGACTTGGTTGTGTGGACACACAATGAGAAGGCATACTGATTTCTAAGTTTTGCTTCAAGAGATCACCTTGCAAATAAAACATGTTTGTCCACGCCCAAACCCCGCCTCCTCCCTCCCAGGGATCTGGTGGATGGTAGCATGGCATTTCATTATGACTAAATGCTTCAATCGTTTGAATGTACGCCCATCAAGGTTTGTTTTTCCTACTTAACTTTGTGGAACATCACTGACTCTAGCCCAGCCCTACTGTTTGCTTACACCTTGTGCACAAAAAGTTCCACCGTTTCCATCCTGGGAACCTCCACTGGGAGCAAAACATTCATACCATTTGCTAATCTAACAAGCATTGGCAATGCCAGTAGTTTTTGCTTTTGTATAGGCATTTGCAAGATACTGCTGTAGTTGTGTAACTGGCCATTGATGGTAGCAGCTACAAAATGGTGTACATAAAATAAAAAATGACACCATTTTGTCCCTGATTTAGAAAGGCTGGGATGTACATGAACAAATGTAGACTAAAAAAGGATGTTGCTGTAAATGCATAGTTCCAAGGGAAGTGGAGGATGCAACGAAGCTCCCTCGTGTCACCCAATTTTGTCCGATTTATGTTAATGACTCGTCCAGTTCTAGATGATTTCCTTTGCCTCTGGCACGTTTACTGTTATTTACAGCTGGCTTTTTAAGAAATGTTTTTAAAGCAAAATACTATCTTCCTGAGAAGTTGGCTTTATTAGAAAATAATGTTTTGGCTGCTTATTTTCAAGAATGCACTGGTTTCTTGTCCAGGGTACATGTGGTCCTAAACACCCAAGTACTTGAAGGCATCCCATCGCAAAGGTTTTGTTTTTGTGGTTTTTCCAATATTTTGGAATGCTCTATATGCTTCAAGTGGACTTCAAATGTAATTTCCTGGATGGATTTGACATCTGGTATGGGATAATTTGCAGCCACCCCATAAGCTGTCGCCCACCCTAGTGGTAGTTGGAGTCTGTTGAAGGTGTACGGTCTATACTTTTTAGTTGTGGCTCAAAGGTCACTTTAGCAACACCTCTGTGAAACGTTTGGGGTGGCACTCTGGGATGCCATTTAAGATGAAGTGCTCAATTGTTCTGTTTTGGAATGCACAGCCATGTATGCTGTATAATTCAGAATGCCATTTTTAACCAGTCTGTTATGTCACTGACGTCATATTATATGGGTTTGTTGTAAATGCCCGCTTCCAGCTCGACTTATCTGCACCACATGTTTTATAAGCTGAACTTTGTGTTGGTCTTTCCTGTCTACAAAAGCAGTTCTCTGATGGGTAATGGGTTAACTGCAGCAGCCATTTGTTTGAGTATTTGCTAGATTAATGTCCTATTTAAGTAACTTGAAGCAGACATTTATGCCTAGCAACAATTATGCATTTTCTGTTATAATTCGAATCCTCAGCCATGTGTACATCGGATGCTTGATATCATGCAGGATTCCATTCATACAGCTGTGAATTCCATGCATCTTTCTAATGGGAACATGTAAAGACTATTGTTTTGTGAAGGGGTAAAGACCAGTAGTCACATCTTGTTCATATTATTACATCATGTGTAGGCAGTTGATATATCCAAGTGGTAATGTGAAAAGTATCTGAATGAAGGAATGCAACTGTCAATAGAAGAGAAGTCAGAACGGTTGTATTTGCTATTGCTTGTTTGTTACTTGCTTTAGGAATTGCTCAGAAAATAAGCTAGTCAATGACCCAGCCCTTTAAATGGGGCTCGCAAGTGCAACTTTAGGTTTGTGAGGCATACGGTGCAGGTGTGCATTAAGAACGCAATGTGCTTCCATGTGTCCAGCTGGCCTAGCCGAAGATGACCGATGCAGGTGTCCTTGCATTTGACATTGTGCTACATGATTCGCCCCCTAAAATGGCATAGTCATCAGAAACGGGGAACAGATGCTCTGGATGCCCATTGATTTTATTTCTAGCCCTCGTACACAAGTGTTTCAGAGCGAGGCATGGGAGGGGAACAGGGGATAACAAAACAGCGATCTTACTAGACCCAGTGACATTGAGAACGCGCAAGTGCATGGGAGAGGGAGAGGGGAAAAGTGCATGGAAGGGGAGATGGGTGGAAAGTGCGAAGCAGAGGAGAAACAGATAAATAACAATAAATAAATAATAAAGGCAACAAACAGTGGTAATGCAGCCAGCAATTTGCAAGTGCTAGGTTTAAGGCAGCAGACAGGGTAGGTCTGATAAGTGCAGGAAGAAAAAGGGGGGCTGTATGGATACAGATACAGACCCCAGTGCAAGGGGTGGCCCGGAGGCAGTGCGGGAGGGTGGCACCGCCTTACACCTGGGTAAGGGTTTGGTGTTGCACCTGGGCCCTATGGCCTGAAAGTAATGAGACGACCATGCACATGTCAAATAATACAATGACTACTTGCTATATGAACTAGTGATGCTCCATGTTGTCTCACGCCAGCCGGGCTAGAGAACCTTCATCCATCTCTGTAGGATATTTTAATGGGGTTACATTTAATTCAGGGTAACTTTCCAACCACCCCAACCAGGCATGCACAATTTTCCTTTATTTAATAAAGTTCCTTTTATGAATCTGGCACCCCCGATTTAACAATCGATTCATTACAGCCTGTCCTCTTTTGAGACAACAAACACAAAGGGGTGCACAGAAGGTATATTTATTATCCAAATAGAAATAATTGAATTCATTTAAAGAAACAAATTATGTCAATGATGGTAACACTTTAATAACGCACACCACCACTAATCTTTTTGTTTACCCTGGATGCGCATGCACCATTGATTTAAAAATAAATACACGAGAACAGAATAACACTTTTGCTTGCTAAAGGAAAAACAAAATATTCAAAACCTCACTACCTATCCTGGTCTCAATTTCTCTTTATGCAAATTGACCCCACCCCTTAATCAATAGAAGTGTCAGAATTTCAACACCATTCTAAAAACTTTTAACAAACTATTGGACCTTGTAAGTAAATGGCTTGTCTTAAATAATGTATGTACGATAGATATCCTTCAGTGAGGTTTGTTTTTAATTACTGCATAAAAGCTTACTGCTCCCTTTCAATGGGCAACTTAATGTGTAGCAACGATTTACCTGTTCCCTTTTTGTCTGGAATAACATGCTGTAAAAATGAAATTCTGCTTGATGGTACACCCTGGACTTACTTCAATTATATTCTATTGTCTTGGTATGTTCACAAAAGTCCCTTCAACACCCCTAATGCTCTGTGCTAGATGTCATTATATTCAGGGGATCTCACTGTAGACACACCATAGACCTAATCTATAAAGTAAACCTTTCCAGAAGTACATATCCTTCTGAAATGTTCTTGGAATGAACAATCAGTCTATATATTCCCAATCCCCAGTACTGACAAATAACATGAACAGGATTTGATCTAAATTCCCTTTATAGTATCAATCCCCTCAGGATTAATTCCCCTTTCTAATATTTATGAATTTCTTTTGTCTGACTCTTCTACAGGTGGGCACCCTCTTATGGATTGGTTCAATTTGCCCCCTCTAGGAACAGGTCGGCATCAGTCAGCAAAATGTAATCCATTTTCATCTGTAGCCTGTCTGCCGGAGGAGGTCTGGGACCTTTAACTCCTATGAGGCCTAACTTATGGCTCTGACGATAATACACCATGGATCCAAAAGGAGAGTACTCTAATCCTTCTACTTCTGGTTATCAATTCTTCTCCCACAGTCATTTAGCTTTCCTAGTGTGTTGAATCCTTTAATACACAACGAAAGACCCACCTTTCTGAGTTGTGTATCATTTCCCCAATCTAAGCTGCCAATGTATGCAATTGCAGATTAACAAGGGGGGTCCTGGGAGTCCCTCTGCCAGACATTAGTCCTGGTTACGAGAGACTTACCCAGAGTCTTTAGCTCACTATCTTTCACAAAGAAGAAATATCCCAGACATATCAGTCTTTGTCCTGCCCTGGGGCAGTCCAGCACCGAAATGCTAGGCAATTCTCCTCTGAACAAGAGTACCAACAGAAACCCCAGACACGTGTTTCGGTCTGGTTGGACCTCATCAGTAGGGTGGATCTGTGCCTCTCTAAGAATAGTGAGCAAGGGGTCCACGTCTGGATTCCCCTAGTAACTTAGGGTGAGACCCAAAGTTACTTAAATATGCAGATTAACAAGGGGGGTCCTGGGAGTCCCTCTGCCAGACATTAGTCCTGGTTACGAGAGACTTACCCAGAGTCTTTAGCTCACTATCTTTCACAAAGAAGAAATATCCCAGACATATCAGTCTTTGTCCTGCCCTGGGGCAGTCCAGCACCGAAATGCTAGGCAATTCTCCTCTGAACAAGAGTACCAACAGAAACCCCAGACACGTGTTTCGGTCTGGTTGGACCTCATCAGTAGGGTGGATCTGTGCCTCTCTAAGAATAGTGAGCAAGGGGTCCACGTCTGGATTCCCCTAGTAACTTAGGGTGAGACCCAAAGTTACTTAAATATGCAGATTAACAAGGGGGTCCTGGGAGTCCCTCTGCCAGACATTAGTCCTGGTTACGAGAGACTTACCCAGAGTCTTTAGCTCACTATCTTTCACAAAGAAGAAATATCCCAGACATATCAGTCTTTGTCCTGCCCTGGGGCAGTCCAGCACCGAAATGCTAGGCAATTCTCCTCTGAACAAGAGTACCAACAGAAACCCTCTCTCGTAACCAGGACTAATGTCTGGCAGAGGGACTCCCAGGACCCCCCTTGTTAATTTGCATATTTAAGTAACTTTGGGTCTCACCCTAAGTTACTAGGGGAATCCAGACGTGGACCCCTTGCTCACTATTCTTAGAGAGGCACAGATCCACCCTACTGATGAGGTCCAACCAGACTGAAACACGTGTCTGGGGTTTCTGTTGGTACTCTTGTTCAGAGGAGAATTGCCTAGCATTTCGGTGCTGGACTGCCCCAGGGCAGGACAAAGACTGATATGTTTGGGATATTTCTTCTCTGTGAAAGATAGTGAGCTAAAGACTCTGGGTAAGTCTCTCGTAACCAGGACTAATGTCTGGCAGAGGGACTCCCAGGACCCCCCTTGTTAATTTGCATATTTAAGTAACTTTGGGTCTCACCCTAAGTTACTAGGGGAATCCAGACGTGGACCCCTTGCTCACTATTCTTAGAGAGGCACAGATCCACCCTACTGATGAGGTCCAACCAGACTGAAACACGTGTCTGGGGTTTCTGTTGGTACTCTTGTTCAGAGGAGAATTGCCTAGCATTTCGGTGCTGGACTGCCCCAGGGCAGGACAAAGACTGATATGTTTGGGATATTTCTTCTCTGTGAAAGATAGTGAGCTAAAGACTCTGGGTAAGTCTCTCGTAACCAGGACTAATGTCTGGCAGAGGGACTCCCAGGACCCCCCTTGTTAATTTGCATATTTAAGTAACTTTGGGTCTCACCCTAAGTTACTAGGGGAATCCAGACGTGGACCCCTTGCTCACTATTCTTAGAGAGGCACAGATCCACCCTACTGATGAGGTCCAACCAGACAAACACGTGTCTGGGGTTTCTGTTGGTACTCTTGTTCAGAGGAGAATTGCCTAGCATTTCGGTGCTGGACTGCCCCAGGGCAGGACAAAGACTGATATGTTTGGGATATTTCTTCTCTGTGAAAGATAGTGAGCTAAAGACTCTGGGTAAGTCTCTCGTAACCAGGACTAATGTCTGGCAGAGGGACTCCCAGGACCCCCCTTGTTAATTTTAATGTATGCAATTGGACAGTGTTCCAAAAGTCACATTGTAGACCTACCCCTCCATGCTTATTGGGCATATCACCAAAGGGGGCAGTCTGATCAGAGTAACTTCAGTTTCCTCTCGCACTTGAGATGTCATCTCAGATTTCTTTCATTAAATATTGTAACATTCCGAAATAGTGAATTCCACAAAAGAACACTCTGGTAATTGGCTCACCAGATTTCTCTGGCACAAATCAAACACCACCATTTTCATCAAGATGGCATAAATGATTACTGACCTTTCAGATTTTGTTTTCTTCCATGATCTCCTACATGTATATATTTTTCACATCTCAAAGCCAGCTTTTCACTGCAAATGCTAGGATATAGATATCTAGGGTGCACTGTTTCTGTTTCGACAAAATGCACATTTTCCTAATTTGATCTTTTTTGGTCTCTCTAATAGTCTTTCAAGCAGGACTCTGTACAAAATAAATGACTTGCTAACTTAGGCGATATCACCAGAAATATGAACCCAATGTAGCTTTTTTCTTTGTTCTACAAAATATTTTCTGCATTTAGGGCTGCTAACGGCACATCTGGGGCCAGATACAGAAACCTTGATCCGGTGCAAGTGCAAAGTTGCACAGTATTAGCACTAGGGCAAAGTTTGCCTTATTTTTTAAAACACTGGGACATATTTGAAAACGATTGCATCATGACAAGTGCAGTATGACCTATTAAAAGCACCAGGGCAAAAATTGTGCTAGTGCAAAAAAGATATATTTGATGCATTTTTGCATCAGGGCAATGTTTGCCCTAGTGCTAATACCATTCCGTATGAGCACTATGGCAAACTTTGCCCTGGTGCAAACATGCAGTAGAAATGCATCTTGTTTGCACTAGGGTAATTTTTGCCGTGGCGCTTTTAATATGCCAAATTGCCCTTGTCATGGTGCAGTAGTTTTCTAGTGTGTGCTACTGTTTTTAAAAATGGGGCAAAGTTTGCCCTAGTGCTAATACCGTGCAATTTTGCCCTGGCCTTGGCGCAAAGTTTCTGTAATCTAGCCCCTGGAACCTTTTGCTATTCGGTCGCGGATTGAGATATTATGACTTCATCCTGGTTGCAGTTGGGTCTTTATGAAGTTCCTGGAGTTTGTGACTAATTCCTGCCCGCCTAGATCGGTTCCTGCATCTGGGAGTCTTTTTGTATTAAACACTGTTTTTCCCAGGTATCTTTTTCATCCTCCAGGAGAATGAACATTGACCTTGCTGAGAGTGCTGGACAGTCTTGATTCTATTAAAGACTAGATGGCAAGCATTATGCTTGTCTTTCTTTATAACTGCATATACAGCTATTTCAAATTTAAAGCTTTTAACACATTTTTAAACTGATCAACACATTTTTTGTTCGTTTCCCTTGGAACTAAAAAAGGGTTGTTAGTTTCTGTCCATTTTAAAATGTTTCTTAAGGACTACCATCCCCCAGAACACTCTCCTCTCTTGTAGTTCAGACTTGGCACCAGTGTCCAATTAGGCTCTGCCCCTTGCTATATGTAGTCCTCTCTCTTGACCTTGCTCCTCTTTCTTTGGAAGCAAATGTCCATGTAACTTTTAACACCAACTGTTAACTTTAAACCAACGAAACTGGAGCCTTCTTTCTGGATTCCCAACAATCCAACATAACTCTAGAACTGCACTCCTGCACTTGCTGATCTGCTCATCTCAAGTTTGTTTCTGGTCTTCTCCTGCAACCAATAGAGAGATAAACATAAGGGCAGGTTCTACTCAAGATATGCAACATAAACTATTACAAAGCATATTTCATCTTCCTTATTATGTATCCCTGGGTGGGATATAATGCTCGCCTCCTTGTCTTTAATAGAATCAAGACTGTCCAGTGCTCTCAGCATGGGAAATCTTCATTTTATGTCGAGACAGGAGGCGAGCATTATGCTTGTTCAAAGCTGCCAATCACTGTATTTGCTATCTGGGCGATAGGCTTGAAATAATAGGTTTTGAATGTGGACTCTTTCGACCAATCAGCAGCCTTCATAATATCTTGCAATGGGACCCCAGCTGAAAATGCTCTAGAAGCCATCGCACCCCTTATTGAATGTGCGCCTAACTGTGATAAATCAATGCCAGCCCAGTGCATTAGTTACTGAACCCATCTTGCGATCGTGGCTGTTGCTACTGCGTGAAATGGTTTCCTACATGCAATCAAAAGTTGTATAACCCCTCTGGGCCTAACCTGTGCCATTGCCAACTCGTAGTCTTTGATGCATTGTGCTATGCACAACTTGCTGTTATTGGGAAAATATGGGTAAGAGGATATTGTTGAATCTGACTTTGTCCTTTTTGCCACATTAAAGGCCACACCTTCCGGGTAAAATATCTTTCTTTCCACCTCTAAGGCTTTCACGTCCGAGACCCTCCTGCAGGTTATGAGGCAGAGAAGCATGGCTAGTTTGCCAGATAGTTGTGATCGGGAAAGATCCTTATTCTCTGGCCACGATAGGAATAGCTTCATAACTTACTGAACGTCCCAAAGTAATGTATACTTGGGTTCCAGTGGTTTACGCACTTTAATCCCTTTGAGGAGCCGTAAAATAGCTGGGTTTTCTCCTACTGGTCTGTCGTCTATTTTCTTGTGCCCTGCTGAAATAGCGGACCTTTACATGCCTACTCTCCTCTATGCAGCACCTTCGGCAAATTGTTGAGCTAAGAAGAAGTTCAGTATCTGTAATACATGGGCCGAAACGGGATCAGTATAAGCTACTGCGCAGTATGCGCTCCAACGCTTCCACGCGGCACCATAGCTCCTGATGGTAGATGGCACCCATGAGTCTCTGATACACTCAGCAGCGAACTGCGAAATTCCTAGCAGCTTCCATCTCTGCTGGAAACCCTGCACGCCATAAGGCGCAGTGTGCGTTCTACTACTAGTGGATGGAGTTGAACGTTCGGACCGCGAATGATATCTGCCAAGTGAGGAATCACTCTCGGGAAATCCGTAGAAAGTTCCATCACTACTGGAAACCACGGCTGTGACTTCCATATCGGGACTACCAGCACTAACTCTGCTTGCTCCGTGAGGACTTTCGCCAGAACTCTCATTAACATTACGAACTGGGTAAAAGCGTAATGTACTGCTCCCTTCCACTGCTGTAAAAAACACATCCGTCCCTGCTGCCGCTGGGTCTATCCTCCCGCTGAAAAATGTGGGGATCTGCGCATTCAGCCTGGATGCAAACAGGTTGGTATCTAGGAGGCCCCATAAGTCCTGAAACAGCTCGAAGACATCATTAGGGAGTCTCCAGTCGCTGGAGTCTATCAAATGCAGAAAATTCCAGTCCACTATTGTATTCTGAACCGCTGGCATGTATTATGCTGACACTGATAGTTGCTGACGCAGACCATAATGCCACAAATCTTTTGCCAGTTTGGCTAACATCCTGTTGGAGGTCCCTCCTAGTTTGTTGATATATCGGACTGCCGAAATTTTGTGCAGTACACCGCATTTGGCTCAGTCCTTGGTGAAGGTCTGCACTGCACTGCGAGCGAATCTGCTAGAAGCTCTAAGCAGTTTATGTGAAGAGACAACTCATCTTCAGACCATCCCCCCCCCCCCCAGTTTCCAAAGAGCTGCATCGCGCTCCCCACCCGGCTCTGCTCGTGTCTGACTCTATCACGACGTCCGGATTGTCTCTGAAAATGGGCCGGCCATTCCAGGCTTCCATGTTTTGCAACCAGCATTGAAGCTTGGTGACTGCTTCTTGGTCCAGTGACACTAATTGATGATAACCTAGACCTCCTCTAAGGTGTCTGATTTTCAGCCTCTGAAGAGCCCTGTAGTGCAGAGGGCTGGGAAAAATGGCTTGTATGGAGGCTGCTAATAGCACAACTATCCATGCTAGACTGCGAAGCGACACTACTTTCTTCGCTACTACCACTCTCAGCTCCTTCTTTATGGCCTTTATCTTTGCCTCTGAGAGCTCTAACGAAGCTTTCTTGGTGTCTACCACGAGCCCCAGAAACTCCATCCTCTGAGATGGGCGTAGTTTGAATTTGTCTTCATTCACAACGACGCTGAGAGAGGATACGAGTTTGCACACCCAATCCGCGCTTGCAGTGCTCTGCCCTAGGATGAGGATGTCGTCTAGATACAAGATAATCCTGATTCCCCCCCCGCCCCCCCCCCCCTCTTGAATGGCTGCCGCCAGTGGATGCATAATTTTGGTATATGCCCACGGCGAGGATGCTAGCCTGAACGGGAGGCATGTGAACCTCCAAATGTCTGTCCCCCATTTGGAACCGTAGATATCTCCGATGATGTACTGCTATCGGGATGGCAAGATGAGCATCCTTGAGATCCAATCTGACCAGACAGTCTCCTGTCCTGAGCAGGTCTTGCAGAAGGTGTTTACCCTCCATTTAGAAATGACGGTATACCACCCACTTGTTCAAACTCTTCAAGTTGATCACTGGTCTGATCTTTTCTCCCCTGTGTACCAAAAACCTGTTGCTGAGGAACTCTTCATCCTCTTCCCACTCTATCGCTCCCTTGTCTGCTAGGCTGCGCAGTTCGCTGTATATTAGATGTTGCTCTTCCAAGGGCATATGTATCTTTGCTGGCTCCTGCACTTGCACGGGGGTGCCTACACATTCTAACTGCATGCCTGAAACTGCCTGCAATACCCATGCTTTTCTGGACAATTTTTGCTGTGCACTCAAGAACCAAAGCGTTCTGCCTCCCACTTTCGGAAGGGCTGCTTGCTGGGTACACAGCGCTTGGTGTGTTTGACTGCCTGTAGGCACCTCTCCCCCTGCGATTCCTAGGGAAACGTGCTCTGGTTGGGAAAAGTATGTCTTGTTGGTGATTCTCCCAGTATTGGGCTCTGTGTCCTTTGTCTTCTGTACTGGCCAAAACGACTGGATGCCCGACCTCTCTGCCGTCCGGTCCCTGCAAAACCCCGCCCTGGGAAAATTCTCCGGATGGAGCACTGCGCCTTTTCAAGAGCTGAGTATGTCCCAACAAACTGGGATAACTCCTTAGAAAAGGGTTCTCTGGAGACCCTTAGCTTCTCCGCCTGCCTCGCAAGAGGCCAGATCACTCAACTTGCCATCGATCTTGAGCAATACTCCTCATCTCCTCTCAGCCGAGAGGGTGCAGTTAGCATTGCCCAATAGACACACTGCCCGTTGAGCCCAATTTCCTAGGGCCACTATGGCCACTGGTTCGCTCCTATCCAATGCTCTTTCTGCCAGGTCATTATCTTGGCGAGTGGGCCTGCCAGGGCTAGGACTCTGTCTTGACACCCTCGCCACGCTCTATCTACTCCTTTTCTTATGTCTTTTGTACCCTTTGTGACGAATGTCACCATTTTCGGGTCCAGCTCTGGGGTATCTGTGACCTTCCCTGGCAGCAGCGATCTGGGGCATTCCGCTCTCATTTTCGCTCTGACTTCCCTGACTAGTGGCTTCCGCAGGTGTTGTGCCATATATTGGGCCTCTCAGGGTGATGGCACCCATTCTGAGGACCTCGGATGTGCTATCGCCTCAGGGTCAAACACATCCAGGAGACCTTCATCATCATCACAAGGCTCCTTTATCATTTTGGGTTGAGGCATAACAATATCCTCCTCGCCCTCATCTGGCGAGTAGCCTGCATCCTCCTCCCCCTCCCCCTCAATGTTCACCCCTGGGAAAAGGGGTTGAGAGTCCGGCACTGCCGCCCTCATCAAAAAGGCTTCCTTTAGCCTACTTACTGGGTCGGCTGGCTCTTGGGGTGTTCAGCCCACCCATTAAGTGGTCCTCGGGGCTGTCAGAGGTAGTTCTCTTCCAAGCCTTTTTACAACCCTGGTCAACCCCAGATTCACGTTGTCTCGCTGATGTTCCCTCCCCCGGGTTCAGTGCCCTCTTCCTTTTGGGTACCTCACTTTCCGCCTTGTGCTTATAAAGCATGGCCTCCAGGTGGTCTAGCCTATGGGCTAGGGGCATCATGCCCTCAGTAACTGCCTCTGATAAGGAGTCTCCCAGAACCCTCTTGAAGCTGAGGGAGAGATCCTCCTCTTCTGCAGAAGGCTGTTCTCCCCATTCCTCAGCATTCCATTCTGGAGATGTGCTCTGCGAGGCTTTGTGTCCTTTTATAGTGTGCCATTGTAATCAATTAGCTGCTATGAGCTGTTGAACGGAACTGTGCTGATGGGTCATACGGAGTGGTCTCTCCTTTCTTTTTAAAAAATAAATTGTTTTTCTGCATCGTATTATCTGGGAAGTCAGCCCGAGTGAAAGCGTGAACAAAATCTCTGATGAGACTCGTCGCTCTAGGCAAGATGGGAGGGAAAACCTCCTTGTTCGCAGGCGCCCGCAGGGTCCTAAAGACCTCTGTTTTATTTATATAGCAGGCAAACAGCCCAAGGGCATTGAGGCGATGTTACTTGCAAGAGCTTAGTTACAAAGGTACAAGAGTGGTAGCAGCCATTGGCACAGTAGTCCATACAGAAATCTCATTACAGCTTATGCAGTTGGTCATTATAGCTTATGCAATGGGTCATATGTTTAGTATTCATGCTGATACGAGTGGCCTTCTATGAAAAGGATGGTTTTCATAGCTTTCCGGAAAGCGATGAGGGAGGCCTCACCTCAGATCGTGGGAGGTAGAGCATTCCAGTGTGTGGGTGCGAGATATGAGAAGCTGGATCCGCCCTCTCTGGCTCTTTTTACTAGGGGCACACAGAGCATGTTGGTATAGCGTGATCTGGTTGGTCTTGTAGAGGAGAAGGGGTGGATCCTTTGTGAGAGGTAATCTGGAGCGATGAGGTAAATTCACTTGTGGGTCAGTGTCAAAGCTTTGAAGATGATTCTTTCCTTTATTGGCCTCTGAGATATGTTCTCTTTTAGCAATGCCTTGGGCTGCACGGAGAGCACTATTCTGTATGACTTGTAGCCTCTCCAGGTTTTTATTGGATATACCAAGAAATAGTACATTGCAGTAGTCTAGCCTAGAGCCAGTGATGGCTCTGGCTATGTTTGAGCAGTTCTCTTTGGAGAGAAAGGGCCTGACTGTGTTGATTAGTTTAGCATGAAATGCGGCTGAGCACTGTGCACTGTGCGCTGATGCCTAATCCCTGAAGGAGGAGGTGGGGCCATCTGCCTAACGTGGGTGCGTTCAACCGTGGCTCCGGCCCGAGCCTCTGAACGCTTGATGTGGAAACGCCTCCTAATAGCGAGTACAAACGGTAACACGCGCCCACGCTAGAGTGCGTATCAATCCACTTGTCACACACACTGTGCACGTTCTTCCAAACGGTCTGAACACTCGCGTGTCAACTGTATTTAAGGCAATCACATTTGCGTGTTGCATGTAAAGCAATCATACACGCTCACTGCTATGAATAAAAGGGTACTTCTCTCTTCATGGAGCAACAAAGAAAGAGGAAGATGGTTAAGAGAGAGGACTACATATAGCATGGGGCAGAGCCTGATTGGACACTGGTGCCAAGTCTGAACTACAAGAGAGCAGAGAGTTCTGGGGGTTGGTAGTCCTTAAACAATTTAAAATGGACAGAAACTAACAACCCTCTTTTAGTTCCAAGGGAAATGAACAGAAAATGTGTTGATCAGTTTAAAAATGTGTTAAAATGTTTACATTTGAAATTGCTGGATATTCAGCAATAAAGAAAGACCAGCATAATGTTTGCCTCCTGTCTCGACATAGAATCCTGGGAGATTGGAGAAAAACGATCCACTGGTGAAGCTGAACTCCTATTTTTTTTTCTTTTTCTTTTTCTTTTTTTACTTTAAGGTGAAGCTCCCCCGCCCCCTAAACAGATCCAAGTCATAAAGAAGCCCCCTTATAATTAATTGAAAATGTGGCTGCCGAGTGACTCAACCTCTTCAAACAAAATTCAATTCCTTTAAAAGGCAAGGCAGATCAATTCTGTTTTGCTGGGGCTGGTGAATGGAACAGAATACAGCCATTGCTTCCTTTTATTTTGGCCTAATTCCTGGTCTCCAGATTTTACCTTATCACCCAACGTGGCAGTCTATCCATTGTATTAACTTTTAAAGTTCCTAACAAAGGTCCATTTTTTCACCATCTGTAGATTTCACACCCATAACCCTTGATTTCTGTAAAGGAAAATCAAAACAAACTGCAGCAGAAAATGAAAATTCGTTTTTCTGTCACAATGCTGCCATTGTTCTCTTCAGATAGATCAGTTCTCCATGTTTATAAAAGTTGCAGAGTGCTTTCATTGTCCTTGGAAAGGCTGTTCTCTGGCCTTGTCACTGTGTTGATTTGAGTGTATTTGAAAAATACTACCTTTTTATTGACTTAAATCCTGTGCATAGGTGGCAGCTTGCATGTTTGGTTATAACATGGCATGTTGATCTGCATGTTTTCTTTGATTGCCCTACATCTTAATGTTATGTTATGTTACTTTGCATTTATATTGCACCTTATGTACCATTGGTTTGATCTCAAAGCGCTGGTAGGTTGAACGCCAGTTCAGAGAGAGAGAGAGAGAAAGAAAGAAAAGGTGTGTGGGTGCACCGGATATGTGTGCAGCTGGTGTGGCACTTGTGTGATAGCTGCTTCTTAAAGGTAGGTGTGGTGGTTGGGAGGTCAGGAATATGTGTTCATTCTGGTGGGTTGATACCCAGACTGATTTCTGGCTGCATTAGGCCTGAGGAGACGCCTATGCTAGTGGTGTGTGCTCACCCAGCTGTGTTTAATTAGGATGATGAGTATGTGGCAGGTGTATGTATGAGAACAGCTATACCAAATGTGTCATAGTATTGCTGTTTTCTAGTTGAGTGGTGGTGTATAGGAGAGAGTAAGCCCGGTGGTGTGATATGGTGGTTTTCAGTAAGGCGCTTGGGATTGAGCGCTCATCTGTACTATCTGTTTTATTCACTATGTCCATTTATTCAGCTTTGTCTGTTCATACATTTCGTCTGATTCATCATTTAGTTTACTAGTCTTTCCATTCATTCCATCATTTGATCCTTCATCTACATAAACTACTCCATCCAATCTGTTGATCCATTTCATCCTTCCCATCTGTTTAGTGTGTTCCATCCTTTTTATTTATTCAATCTGTTCCATGTGTTTTACTCACTTCATCCGTTCCATCCACTGCATCCTTTCCATCTACTCCATCCACTCTGTCCGTTCCATCCACTCTGTCCGTTCCATCCACTCTGTCCGTTCCATCCACTCTGTCCGTTCCATCCATCTGTTCTATCCACTCCATCTGTTCTATCCACTCCATCTGTTCCATCCACTTGGTTTGTTCCACCCGCTCTATTTGTTCCATCTGGTCTATCAGTTCTATCCACTCCATCTGTTCTGTCCACTTCACCTGTTCCATCTATTCCATCTACTCCATCTGTTTCATCCGCTCCAGTCCGCTCTGTTCATTCCATCTGCTCTATCCGTTCTATCCATTCCAACTTTTCGTTCAACTCCATCAGTTCCATCTGTTCCATTCACTCCATCTGTTCGTCAATTTGATCTGTTCCATCCATTCTACCGGTCTTATCCACTCTACCTGTTCCATTCACTTCATCTATTCCATCTACTCCATCAGATCGATCCAGTCCAACTGTTCCCTCCGCTCCTTTTGTTTCATCAACTCCATCTTTACTGTCTACTGTATCCGTTTCATCCACTGCATCCGTTCCGTCCATTTGATCTGTTCCATTTTTTGTTAAAGCTACTAATTTTTTCAATCTGTAGTCTTATACGTTCAGTCCACTCATCCGTTTTATCTGTTCGCCTCCTACCATCCGTTCAGTCTGTTCCATTCATTCTACACCCTCTATCTATTCTAACCACTCTACATGTTTCGTCTGTTACATTTGCTCTGCTAACCAGTACATTTACTCAGCCCCATCTGATTAGTCTGCTCCATCCTCTTCATCCGTTCGTTTTGACAAGTAGACTTATTCCTGCTAGCTCTTTGTTCCATCCTTTGCATTCACTCTATCCATTTGATTCATTCTGTGCGTTCGATCCGCTCTATCCGTTCTGTCAAGTCCATCTGTTCCATCTACTCCCTTCGCTCAATTTAGTCATTATTTCCATCCATTTCATTCCTTTGTCCACTTTATCTGTCCACTCGATCTTTTCCACACGTTCGATCTAATTTTCTATTTCATTTACTTGGTCCGTACTTTATAAATCATCTGATCGTTACATTTCATATATTCAGGATACTTCTTTTAATCTCTTCTTCCATTCTATACAATTCTTCTTCCGTTCTGTCCACTTTACCCGTTCCAACCACCATTTCCATTCCAACCTTTTCTTCCGTTCTATTCACTTCTTTGGTTCCATCCATTTCATTCTGGATCAATCCCCTTGTTCCGTACCATCCCCTTGTTCCGTACCATCCCCTTGTTCCGTACCATCCCTTCATCCGTCCCATCCACTTCATCCGATCCATCCAGTTCATCCATTCAGTCCACTTCATCCGATCCATCCGCTTCATGCCTTCCATCCACTTCATCCATTACACCTACTGCATCCGATTAATCCGCTTCATCGGTTTCATACGCTGCATCTATTTCATCAGTTTCATACACTGCATTCGTTTCACCCACTGCCTCTACTTCATTCCTTTCATCCACTTCATTCGTTTTATCCATTTTAATTTACATTAGCAGTTTTAGTTTTCCATTTTTCTCGATCGGGTCTCGATGCTGGATTGTTATTTTTTATACAGTAACCATGGGCTACTGTTTATTGTTGCTGTTATACTGTTTGTTTTAAGAGTCGATTTTTAGGGGAAGAGCCATGTGAGAATGATGATCCACCTAACCTGACTGAGTTGGTTTTTAGTATTACTAGGAGACGGGCAGAGCTTGATCTTAGAGTGCGTGGTAGATGATAGGGTTTCAGTTTGTTCTGAAGATATTGAGGTCCGGTTTTATGCATTTCTCGGTGAGAGATGCATAAGGTTTTTAATGTCACCCTTCGCTAAACCGGAAGCCAGTGCAAAGTTTTGAGAGCTGGGGAGATGCGATCTCTTGGGCCAAGTGCTAGTAGCAGTTTGGCTGCAGCATTTTGTGCTCTTTGTAGTTTAGTCAGGTGGTACACATGGACTCCGAGGTAGAGGGTGTTAGCATAGTCCAGTCTTGACATAACAACTGATTGGACCGCAGAGAGTCTGTTGAGAAAGGAGAGGTATGGAAAAATGCACCTTAGAATGTTGAGGTGGTAGTGGCAGGGCTTAGAGACATTGTTGACTTGGAGCGAGAGGGTTAGGTCAGAATCGAAAGTGTATCCAAGGTTTTTTTACTGAGTTTGAGGTTGTCTGGGAGTTGCCCATGGCAGATGGCCAGAGTAGGGGGTGCGGAAGAGGTTCGGTGTTGCCACACACCATGATTTCAGTTTTGGAGGGGTCTAACAGGAGGTGGTTTGTGGTCATCCAGTGATCTATGTCAAGGAGGCAGGCAGCGAGGTCGGGTTGGCAGTTTGCTTTTGTATTAAGGCGTTTTAGGATTAGTTTGGTGTCATCGGGGTAGTTGTAGCACAGGATGTTGTGCGAGCAGATTATTCGTGGGAGGGTGGTCATATAGAGGTTGAACAGGAGGCCTGATAGGCATGCTCGTTGTGGAACTCCGGTATTGAATGGTCGGGCAGGGGAAGCATAGGAGAGTAGGGTTATTTGGTTCCTATTGTTGAGGAAGGATGCTATCCATTTGAGAGCATTTCCACGGATTCCCAGGGAGTGGAGGCGGTCGAGGAGGATTGAGTGGTTGATTGTGTCAATGGCGGCGGATAGGTCAAGAAGGATTAATGCAGCACATCCCGCAGAATCTGCAGTGTTTTTAAGGTCATCCTAGATTGACGTTAGGGTGGTTTCGGTTCCATGTCGGGGTCTGAAACCTGATTGAGCGGGGTCTTGGAGAGTGTTGGTTTTGACTAAGGCATTTAGTTGGGAGTAGGCTGTTCGGCCAATGAGTTTTTGGGGTCGAGATGGTCCAAGGAAGTTTTTTTTTTTTTAAAAGAGGCCTGACATGAGCAGTTTTGAACGTGTCGGGAAAACTTCCTGAGGAGAGGGAGTCGTTTATGATGGTTCTTGCGTGGTCTCCTGCGCAGGTAGAGGCAAATATTTCTTTGAGGGTTGTGGCTGGGCAGGGGTCTAGCGGGGAGCCGGATGGTTTGTGGGCAGAGAGAAGTTTGAGAAATTGCTCAGTTGATATTGGAGTGAAAGAGTCGCAGGTCAGGTGGGTGATGGTTGCAGGCAGTGGGATGGCAGTTGGGGTGGGTGGACTGGTGGTGGGTGCAAGAGGGCCAGTTTGTTGGTTAGAGAATTTGTTCTTTCAAGAGCAGTGGTGTAGAAGTGCAGATTGAGTCACAGAGTGATTGAGAGGGGGTCGATTGGGTGGTGGTACATGATGGTTTGGTGAGTTCGGAGATGATTTTGTGGAGTTCTTTGCTGGGGTTTTCACAGTTCAGGATTCGGGAAGATGGAAAGAAGAAACTTACATTATATATTTGCCAAATATCAGTGCTAACAATTTGGAGGACAGCAAAGGATGGTGGAGGGCAAACATAAGTTCCAGGTTGGGGAGGAAACCACTGAGGTTCCTTGAGTGGGGGTAATGCGTTTTATTTATTTGGTCTTGTGATTAGGCAGCCTGGGGAGAGATTAACCACATTCAGTAGAGCCAGTGTTGCGTCTAGAACACCATCTACGTGGTAGGGCACCAAGGATTAGATGACTGGTCAGAAATTCAAGGTTGGAATAATTGGCTTGATCACCTGGAGTGCTGGTACCAGGATGTCATTTATTTTCTTTACAATGTAAATTAATAAATGGCGGTCATATTTGATTATCTTGTGAATTGTATTACATTATGATGCAAAATAAAGAGGAAAAAAAAAGCAAAAGCTATTAAAGGAAATGTTCCCCTCCCAGTAACTATATCAAAGATTATTGACCCACAGTCCAATGGACACAGGGGTCCCTCAGTTGTTACCCTAATGACCATTTGTATGAAAATACAAGTTAAGGAACTCCAAAAGCATCCACTACTTCTATGAGGAAAGCCACACCGGTTTGAGTACCACTTCATAACTCTGGTCATACATCACTTTCATTTTGTTGTGCTGTTGTCCCTACTACTTCCACCCCGTCCTCTTACTACTTGCAATGTGGGGATCATTTTGGTGCATTTATTACTTGCACCCTGCTGTCTTGATTGTGTCTTGCAGAGCTCTGTATTTGGTTGCTTCATGTACCCTCCTACACTGTGGGGCATTTTAGGGCACATATGTCTTCTCTGCTACCCTGCTTTGATGAATTGCCATATGTCAAGGGTGTGAAAGCCTTAGCTTTTTTTATTTGTATTAATTAAATGATGCAGGTAATTCCATCTCTGAAAGGGTAATCTGCTGATCAGATTCTCCTTTCAATGCATTTCATGCCAACAACAGCGTGCCTTGCATCAGTTTCCTGATCTGCAGCGCCTGCTCTACCAGTGACACAGAAGGCGTTGGGATGCACGTACAGCGTCTCAACCAGTCAAAAAGGCTCAGGCTGAGAAAAACCTATTAGAAGATATAACTGTGTGAGCAGGACGAGTTTTGCCTGGCAGAAGACGCATGTATTGCTTTAGGTTTGATACATAATAGATACTCTCATATTGCAGCACAGAAAGAGCAACAAACATATTAATGTTGCGGTTGCAGAGGTTACAGGCAGGGCAGTATTATAGACCCTGTGTTTAGTTGTATCTGAAATAATTTTCTTTATTGAGGTGTGTAAAACAGGTGAAAGATGGGAGTCTGGAACTGTGGTGGCAGTGAGGTCAGCATGTTAACATGGCAGAAGTGTTGCCATAGTACACAAACAGAATAGAACGCAGGCCCCGATGTGGAGCTGTGGCTCTGTTTAGCTCAGCTTCTATACTGAGGAACTGGAAAAGGGATTTGTTTTTGGAGCTGAGGTCAGAAGGCGCTGCGGTGCACAGATGCACGCTAATTGTATCAAGCTGCAGGCTTGGTTGTGGTGGGAACAGTATTTTTTACTGTGGGAAGAGCAGGAAGGGATCTGCCCTTTTTGAAGGACACAATTATGAGAATCTGGCATAAGGGTTTGTGATGCCAATGGGCAAGGAGACGATTTAGTGCACTACATCCCCACCCAAGGAGCGGTCATTCTATTTGGATTACAAGTAGACTCCCAACTAAAGCAAATGAATGCCTGAAATGCAGACACGAGCGGTGCCCAAGTCATGTCATAACTGGGCAACTGGCATTTGAAGGATTGAAGGGGGCTGAGCTGTGTTTGGAACATTCCATGATTTGGGATAGAGGTGATGCCAATCAATTCAGTACAAGTTCTAGGGTGCAGCTTGTGAGTGCTGCAGCGTTTGGTGTAATGAGCAGGCCTATTGTCATATCAAAGAAGAGTTGGCCCCGCCAGTTACTTTGAACATGTCTGGATTGGAAGGTTGCACATCACGTGACGGTCACGATTTATTAGTATCAATATGTTTGTATAACCAATCCCGTACCTGGATTCAATAGTGACGGTGTAGTGGACCATGTGTCTAGGAGAATGGGTTTACATAATGTGGCCAATCAGTTTAGGGACTATAGGAGTTTTTGACATGTTCAATAGGTGGTAGGTAGTCAATGAGGTTGGTGGTTTAACATTGTAACTCATGTATTCAGATTCTGCGGTTTACCGCTATATAACCTGTAAGTTCTTGGGGAGTGACAAGCTCGGTCTTCGGGACCGTCAGACCTTTAGGTCATAAATCTAGTTTTCCCTTGCAAAGAAGTGCAGTGATTATTTGCCCTTTTGGATTATTTTTACTGTTGCATTTTGTGTTGCCTTCCTCTTTACACAGGTTCAAAGGTCACATTTGCCCATCTAACAACTGCAGTGACAGCCAAGTCTCTGCAGTGCAGGACTGCATTTACTATACTCACCCCTTTAATTAATCTGTGATTATCATAAGTCACCCATGATGGTGGCATGTCACTCTAAATGTAAGTTATGCTTGAGTTGAGGCACAGTGCAGGGCCCTTCTTGTGAACGGTGTAGCTATATCCAATTTGATATCACACATGTTGGCTCCTATGAGCCCGCTCAGTTGAGGAAGGTGTTGTGTATTCTGGCCCTGCCAAATAACAAGAACATGAATGGTCAGGCCTACTTTTTCCTTTTGGATACATTTGTGAGGGTAGGCAATGCCCTCTGCCACAGACAGCCACTCTACAGGAAGCTGTCCTGGGACCAGGCATCAAAGCAGCAGACCCATTCAAAGGGAGTAGCCTCACACCAGGGATCTGTTTCTAAAGGCCTTTGATACAAAACAATAACATGAGGGGAAATGTTCCAATAAATATGCTGGCATATAAAGGGTGCTCACCTTTTAGACCCAGCTATCTGTACTGAAATATTCCCTGTAAAACATATGAGAGAAGTGCTTGTTGGCTTGTAGGTTGCTTGTCTGCACTGGGAACATGACCACCTCAGCAAAATCCTGGTAACCAAATAATTGAGCAAGCTTGCCAACTGTGTTGCGTCCACCCGTTGAATAAAGTTAGGCTGGGCTGTCCACCCACGTGTCCTTTACGTGTGCCATGAAAAGCGGCCACAATCAGGGGAAAATAAATAACTGCACCAGTGTCCAGGATTGCAACCTCTTGCAAAATCCTTGGCAAATACTCAATTAATCACTTGCCCTTTAATCATTTCCCCTCCCCAGCCCCATGTTTGGCTTTCAATGTTATCTGTTTTATAAAGATAACTTGAAAAGTAAACTTGCCATAGTGTCACTAAAATATATGAATCCTTTTAGAACTACATTAGGCAAACAGTGTAGAGTTGTGGCATTAGTCTCCCCTCGCCCCCTCACCCCCGTCTTGACTGGGAGACTACAAATACCAGAATGCAAGTCAGCAAAATGCAAAGAAATGGTCTTTTGGAGCTCTCGGAGCACTGGAAACCTAGACTATCTTTACATATTGCAGCATAATATGTCTTATTCTAATTTGCCTTGCACATGCAAGCTGGTTTTGCAATTCTCCATGTGTTGGCAGCTCCTTACCTAGAGAGAGCTTCTCTTTTGACCTTTTAGAGTACACTACTTTCAAGGACTGACAGAAGCACACTTTTAAGAAGAAACTAAATGAAAATGTGAATGTCGTGTGCTTCTTTGTGTTATGAGATATTTAAAACTAAGAAAACATACAGCATCCGTGACTGTGTACTCTCTCCCATCCGTGCAGTAACCGGGACCGACCCTGCTTGGCTTCAAAATGAGGAAGGGGCTGGCCCCCTCAGGATGGGGCCAGCCGGGGCCAGCCCCTTCCTTGCTTTGAAGGAAAGCAGGGTCGGTACCGGTTACTGCATGGATGAAAGTCCCTGATACCGTGCAGGGGTCAAGTCTTAAAAACTAAACTGGGAGCGGGGGGACACAGTGGGGTGTGATGTCACCAGAAATTAGCAAATGAAGGTGGCACATGCACATTTCATTCAATTGGCTTTCCATAATCATACAAAATGCACATGTTGAATGGAATTTGCCTTTCATAAAAACACCCACCAAGAATGAACAGAGGATATTTTCTTCTATAGTGTTTGAAAATGTTAAAAGGTTTGTTCTAAACTCCAATTATCAATGCCAGTGACCCTGGAACATAAAGTCCCGCAATATGTAATTTCAACTTTACTTGTATTGTACTTTTTGTCAGGTTAAATGGTGAAGTGCCTGACCTGCAAACCTGGCAACTGCGGTTTGATTCCTCAGGTCCGCATAAAATCAAAGAAGACCGTCAACACACAACCTCCAAAATACCCAGGAGGACTGTCTCTACCCGTGCGGACCCTCGACTTGAACCCTGCTACCGTGTCACTGGACATTGCCGGTGATTTTACTTTTCACCCGAACGTCACTGTAACTGTGAAAATATATATTTTTTCCACTTATCTTTAATAGCTACTGTTGAAAGGCAGTCGTAGGCGCTGTACAGATTGAAGTCAATAGAAAGCCATGCGTGTTTCAATGCAACATTATTTTCCATGCATGTTATCTTTTGTGTTGAATCTATTTATTCTGAGAGTTCAGTTTCCCAAGCTGCCATTGTATCGCTGATGTCCCGATCCCAGCCTCGTTCCCTTTCTTGGCGTTATTCTTTCTCTCATTGCGAGCAGAGATTGGAGGTCAAGTCCTTGCTTCCACTGTCTGGATGCCTACGACGGAAATACATTTTAAATATAATGGATAAATGCATCTTGGATCAGGCCCCGGATTAAATGACGCACTTGGTTTATTGCTTCAGAATTTGACACGCTGTGCCCGACATGTTGCAATTTGGGGACCCAAACAGTGGAATCTACTTCTAGCTGCCCGACTACTGTATGTGTACAACCCAACCTCCTTTGTTTCAGCTCTGTACTGGGGTCTTCTCCCTTCTCTGGATGCTCAAGTTGAGAGTAGTTGTGTGTGCCAACTACTGTAGTGATGTGGGTGGCGGGGGTGGGGGGGACGATACTCGGGGGATGTGAAGAGTTTGAATGTCCTGCCACTTTAAAAATTATGCACCACTACCTTCAAATGAGTGATTTTCACCTGCATTCACTTTTTCTTTTTGCAGTCTGTTTGAAAATTGCATTTAGGTGCCCCAACAGCATGTACGTGCTAACTATCATCTGAGGTCCCTTGCATGCAATTACTGATTTTAACACAATGAGCCTGACTGAGTGAATTGTTAATATAATGATTACTTTTCTGTTTGACAGTGATTTATTTAGAAATTGGGCCAGTGAGAGACCACCTGAGGCCATGCTGAGGAACCCAAAGTACATGTTTGCAGGATGTGGCCCTCCTTTTTGGCAGCACCCATCACTCTTTAGACTACACCCCTTGTTAGAGCCCCTTCAACATCTACTGTAGTTTGATGCGCTACTGGAGAGAACCAATTTTATGGCACCCCCCTCCTTTTCTCAATGCACACGTTCATCACATTATTTTGAAAGTGTTCTTGGTGGTACTCTCATTGCATTACTTGGGGGGATTCCTTACTAAGCTTGGTCACTTGTGCGAATTCTTGGGCGATGTTGATGCACCTCCACTAAGACTATTCAATTGTTGCCACTGAATTTACAATGTCAAAGCCCTCTTGGGTGCCACCTGCCTCTGGTGACAAAAACTGCTTCTACCGCATAACGTTACTGGCTGTGCACACTGGTGGCTGGTATGATTGGATGCTGAGGGCCAGGTGCAGCGCTCTTTCTACACTAGGTGTAAGATGTAACCTCTGATTCAAAAACAAACTTGTATGCCATCTACTGCAGCGCATGGCATTGTTGGGTGTTCTGACCCAGGTTTGGACTATTATGCTGCAACATTTAGTGCTGTGGGTTTAGGAAATCCAAGAGGGCGGAAAAGCCCACATTTGCGCCAGAATCCTAGAGAACCGTGCAGTTTTGTGCACAGCAAAGTGGTCCCCTGACCTGCCACCCACCAGTGCAAGCATGATGGGCCAGGAGGGCCATGAGTGAAATGTGTGCCAAAGGAAAAACAGCAGTGCCGGTTGGCTTAAAAAAAGTGCTTTAAAATCACCTTTGTTTCCCTGAATGCAAGCTCAAAATGCCTATTTTAAACATCACAAGATATTCAAAAGTCTCAATGAACACCAGCAGACATTTAGCAGAATGTATCTTGTGTGCATACAAAATCTGGAAAGATGAAGAGCCCAAAGCAATGTTTATAACAAAACTGGCTGAGCTGTGGATGTCAGCAGCTTAAGTTAAATGGACAGAAAGCCACTAAAATCGAAATGTTTAAAATAAATGAGTGACCTACTTTTGAGTGTAACATAGATTGCAACTGTTAAATGTCATAGTTTTGAACATAGAATCAGCATTCTAGCTGCATGTGCAAAAATTGTGAGTTTAATTTGAATGAAGAAAAACTGGGAACAAAAGTGACATTTAGCTGAAGCCTGGCTTATGAAACTGGATTCTGCCTGACAACTCCCGACAGGAGAGGGAATTCAGCAGCTGTGTTCCCAGGACTGGCTACATCCTGCTGCCCCTGCCAAAAGGAGATGACACCTCTCTGATTGAATTAGGGGAGTGGCACCTGGGGACTACAGGAAACTAAACAAAGCACTGTCCCTGGCTCAGGCAAATGTTATATTAGGGGGGTCGTAAATGGCTTCCTCTTGGAAGGAGAAGTGTGGGGGCTGGGCGTGGCCTGTGAGAGCAAGCTGAGCTTGGGGGAAGCGGATACACCAGACATTCTACCATGTGCTTTGGAAAACCACACCCCTTTGGGGCCAGAGCATGATTTTAAAAAGATGGATAATTCATAATGCGGACTTGTAAAAATTATATAAATAACATCATCATTCTTGTGATTTTTCTGTGCACATTTTAAGAGGTGTTAGGACCCTGTGGTATGTTCTTGGGGATAGTAGTGGAAAAAAAGGTTGTTACTCCAAATGTATGCATTTTAAAAATCTGACACTTTATCATCTGAAACCTATATCCCTGGTGCACATTTGTGTAAAATCTGGAAAGGTTTAGAGGTCGTTATCTGGATGAAAAGGGGAGAATTCTGTCATCAGTGGACACGACATCGTACAAAGACAGGGATCGGATGGTTTGGTGCTACAGAAACAGAAAATATGTTAACTGGACCTATAATATTAGAAAAATGGTACATAGATAAATATGTATTTGGGTCAGAAATAGATTTGTGTGCAATTTGACAAGGGGAGGTTCCTCTTACCATAAAACCTACAGCATCACTCTGACACTCCATTTCCTTCCCCCAATCAAGGGAGAGAGGAAAGCTTGGCCAATGATAAGTGAGAGGGGCAGGCTTAGCTAGGCCCAGGCACACACCCATTTTCAAAACACATAAAAGGAACATTGAAACCCAAGTACAAGTAGAGACATTCAGTTTCCACTTTCTTGCGGGACGCTTTGCCGGGAGACTCCAGACTTCAAATCCAGTACTCTAGGGATCCAGAACTTTACTTCAGAACTTGTAGCAGAGAGGCTAACCCACAAGCTGAGTTCTCTTCAGCAGGCCTCAAAAATCATTTGCAAACCATTCAACCGCCGGGCTGTGCGGTTTGCTGCTTGCTAAGAATCCACTTGATCCAGACCCGCAGAACCAGAGACCGCTGTATCCGGAACCGCTAGCAGAACCGATAACAGAACCAGAGACCCAGAGACCAGATCGCTGTGAAGAACCGCTAGCAGAAGTCCAGCCAATCCTGACCCGATCGGTGACAAAGTCGCATTCCTGTCCAAAATCCAGTGTGAGTACCCAGCTAGCACTGTGCCAAAACCAATCTCTTAGTTTAAAATAATCTAATCCAAACTATTTTAGCCTATTTAGAACTACCTCCTAGAATTGTGTCATTCTGTCATCTTTAAAACTGAAAACTCATCTGTCATTCTGAGCTTTAAAATTTCAAATCCGAAAAACTACCTTTACTAAATCGGCCGTATCTCCGGAACCGTTTGTGCTAGGAACGAGATTTAACTTTCACCTTAAAGCTAAGATTCTAGGCTTTCCAACGAACCTAGAACGGACTTCCTACTTATAGTGCCTTCGTAATATTTGTTTTTGCTTCCATCCCTGAAATCTGTTTTCAACCTAATAACCATCCCTGAATCATTATTAGGGCTGGCCTGAACTGATTCAAAGTATCTATCAACTACCCTGAACCCCTATAGGGAATTGAAAGCCTTGTTAGCATATTTTTCACTTAACTTCAACCACATCAAAGTATATTGCCTGTGTTTAAAACTCCTACCTAATGTCCTCTAAGCTTGCTAGGGGGGAACTGAATTATATTTGATTGAATTCCTGAGAACTGTGTGCTTCCTTCCATCTCTTTACATTGCATAAGGGGGGGGGGTGAATTGTCAAAGAAAAGTGATTACATTGGCTTTTGTTGAAGTAAAATCAAGTTTTTTTTCTGTACTGCATTTTTCATTCATCATTGCATTGTCCTTGAAGCCATAAAAGCATTCTCAGCTACTTTATCCTCTCTATATCACTTCTAAGCCATCAAAAAGAGTGTACCACTGTAGCATTATCCATTGTTGATCACTATCATCTTCACAAGTGTGATATCAAACATTACTTTATTATAAAAGTGTGATATATTGTTTAATTTTCAAATAAACCTTTTAATTTGCAAAACAAACCTACTTCTTGGCTCAGTGGGGTCAGAGGGATTCTAAGAGAGGGCTGTTATATAAGGGTTGTCATTCAGAGTAAACGAACTGGACATAAAAATATATCAATAAGGGTTTCCCTCAGCATCCCAGACTAGGCATTGACTTAGCTGTAGTGTTGAATTGAATCCGCTTACAGCATGTCCCTGTGGCAGCATGATTGTTCATGCATGATATCACAGGCTGGCTATCGTACAGCATGTTTATACAGAAGTAACAATGCTCTTTTGATCACAAAAGAACATGCAATAAATGAATCAGATTTGATGGGAAAGCAGTGGGCTTCTTACAATGGGGTGGGTTTGAGGGACAATCTGACCAGGTTGTGGAGCGAAGTAATTGGAACAGTCACTTGGGACAATAAATAAGTATCCATACATAATGGACCACCAACATTGGGCATTTCTAAGTGCTGGTAGTTGGTATGGCCAGCTGTTCTCTGTATGTGACCATGATGGGAGAAGTGTTAGAGTGGAGGCAGAGGAAGTGACAGACGTAGGCAGGTTTGAGGCAAGGGTAAAAATGATAGCAGGCAGATGAGAGGCAGTTTAAGAGGGCACATTTGAGGGGAGGAGGTAGGCCTTTAGTGGACTGTTTCTCAGATGTTCTGGGGAAGAGAATTCCATGCAAAAAGACGAGCGGAATCAAGAGGAAGCACGGAAGGCAAGGAGCCACAAAGGTAGTTGAGGCAGAGCGGAGATTACACAAAGGCTTGTAGAGTTGAGGATGATGGATGCAGTGATGCCTTACCATGGAAAGATTTATGAACCAGAACACCTTTAAATCGTGCCCTCTTCTGCATAGTCACCCATCAAGCCTGGTGAAGGTACAAGGAATTTGGTGTAAAGTGAGGGAGTTCAAAGAGTTCTGGTAGCAAAGTTAATGAGCTTGTTGAGAGGACAGAAAGCCTAGTTGGGGCGACTAAAGGGAATGATGGCACAGTAGTACAGTTTAGAGAAGACAAGAGTGGTTAAGCAATGCTTAACAATGTTGAAAGAAAGAAGGTGCCTGATTTTTCCTAATATTTGGGAAGTTGAGGCAAGCTGCTTTTCCAGTTTTGGAGATGAAAGCGGAGAAGGTGTGAGAAGGGTCATGGATGATGCTGAGGGTTCTAGCTGAAGAAGAGTAGGGTAGAGTATCAGGTGGGAAATGGATAAGCAGAGGAAGAGATTAGCTTTTTGCAGGTAAGAGGAGCATGTCTGTTTTGGTAGAGTTTAACATCCGAGAGTGTGAAAACATCCAATATTTAATGGCAGACAGTTGGAAATGTTAGAGTTCAGGAAATGAAGATCTGGGTGTTGTCCAAAAACAGTTGATATGAGAACACAAAGGCGGAGATTAGTGCCCAAGAGCAGAGGTGTAGAGTGTAAAGAGAGGAGCAGACCTCAGATTGAGCCTTGTGGAACACCAACAGAGGAGTGAGTTGAGAGGTGTTGTTTCTCCACGAGACGTAGATTTGGCAAGGTAGGATTCAATCCATGCAGAGGATTGATGGTGATTCCTAAGAAGAAAGAATATTAAGGAGATCAATCAGATTGAATGAGAGTGCCCAAGGCAGCAGACAAATCAAGGAGAATTAGGATGGAGGATAGGGTGCAGTGCTTAGCATAGGTGAAGTTGTACATGTTCATGAGAGCAGTTTGTGGAGTGACTGGAGCAGAAGCCTGCTTGTCGGGGTGGGGGGGGGGGTCTCGCCGGTTGTCTAAAGTTCTGAAAAGGGTTGTTTTTAAGTCTTACCAATTTCTTAGAGTACTTTAGACTAGTGTGGAAGGAAAGATACCAGGTGAGTTAACCGGTAGGTTTGGGTCAGCACATGACCCTGGCTGTTTTGAAAATGGAAAGCAAGAAGAGCCTAAGGACATGTTCAAGTGTTCAGTGAGGTGAGCGGCCACTAAAGGGGCCATAGGCTTGATTAGCTGAGGAGCAAGATGGTCTGAGGGGGCACAGAAGGGGCTAGTCTTCATCGGTACACACATCATCAGTATTAGTGTGACTAAAGTGGTTGATGGCGGCAGAGGATGATAGTAGTGCAGGTGGAATGTAAAATGTAGGCAGAGGGAGTGTGAGGAAGGTACATAGTGTCTAATTTTGGAAATGTTTGCAGCAAAGTATTTAGCTAGGTCATTAGCTGTGAGAGTGGAGTTGATATTGGTCGGAGTGAGATTAAGGTGCCCATTAGCCGGAAAGGATTGTTGTAGTGAGAGTTGATGAGGGAAAGTAGAATTTCCTGCATGTTGCTTTGAGGAGCTTGGGGGGGGGGGAGTTTGGGAGGGAGGGTGCTCAGCAAAGCTTACAGCCCCTCCCCACATTGTGAAACAACACTGGCTTTAATCTTGAGTGGGGTCCTGAGCAGATCTGGCACTATCATGATGATGGGACTGTCCATATCTGCTATTCTTCCTTGCAACATGCTGCTGCATATATTTGACTTTTGGTAATTCTATTACTTAGACTTCGATTGCCACAGCTCGCTGTTGCTTTCCAAACTCAACTTGCAGCATACTGCATATGGTTCTGACCCAGGTAAAATATATGCAAATGTTTGAGCTGGGCAGCCTCTCCAGCGCAGTCTGACAGGCAGGTGCAAGCTGCTGGCATCTACCACTGTGTCGGCCCACTGAGCCAGAGAGGCGGTGCCCATCAAAAACGAACTAAGAAGTGAAGCCATATCCTGCCCGACATCCACTCAACCTTGAGCTGAAAGTCGTCCCACCTTCTGAACCCTTCAAAGCACCACCTGAGCCAAGCAGCCCTCTCGCTCTTTGTTTGGGAAACCATGAGATGCAAACAAATCCTTTGGGAGTTCTCGCAAGCAACATCCTTTTCTGCAGTATGATTTTCTTTGTTTTCACTTCACATTTTTCTCCCAAAACCAAAGCTCATAAAATGCTCACAGCCCCAATGAGAGGTCAGCGGATAAAGCAAGACAGTAAGGATAAGTTGTGCCTTAATTGCACCAAGACTATTCAGCTAGATTGGACTAGAGAAGTCCATGGAATGTGATGCTGATGTATAAAGGAATGGGGTTATGGGAAGGGGTGTGCAGTGTACAGAAAGGATGAATACTATAAAGAGGTGGAGGAAAGTATCACACTGGGTTTTGCTTTATTTCCTCTTGTATCAAACCAATCCCAGCAGAGTTCACATCTTTAGACGGAGGCCAATGAACGATCAGATAAACTCAATGTGAGGACACCAAGAAGAGCCCAAAAGAAAATGGTCCGTTTTTTTCTTTAGCCTTTTCAAATGGTGGGGTGTTTAGTTAAGCAGTCCCTTGCATTTCTCATACATGTATCCAGTTTTAATCGGGATGGTGTTCATATCGATTTTGAGCCTGGACTCTGCTCTGAATCCATCAACTCTCAAAGCGATGAAGTTCGGTTTTTGTGTTAATCATTGGTCCCTTTCCAGTGTTATTGAACCAATCTACTACTTGAGATTAACAACTTTGTATACCTGCTCTGATCCATCCTGCACTGAATAGGAGTGCCTCTGTCCCTGGGCTAATCGCTGCATCCCATCCTGTCTTGAAGGGGAGATCTTTTGTATCCCTGTGATAGTATTGTGTAACTTCCTGCCTGAGAGCTTGGAGGTTGAGTTCTATGTGTTAATTCCAGAGGCCGCCGCCTAGACTGATTTGAGAGGTTCTGCTACACAATTAACAACTGAGGCGGGAGGAAATCGGCAGGACGTTCAACACAAAAACAGCCCTGTGATGGTAGGTATGTTATTAGCCGTTGTGTAATGGCTTTTATTTGTATACCTCAAACCGGTGAAGGATGCGTTGGTTTTGCTGGACTTCGATACTGTGTTCTCCAGACTAAAAACACACATCTGGGGCAAGTGCTTAGTTTTCCAAACAATCCGATAAAGCTTAATACCTAGAAACTATAATTTTTTCATGTGACCATTTCATTTTAGCCTGATTGAATCTTCCAATGCCCATACTTCCTCATCATGTTCTCCAAGGACTGGGAAATGTGCCTGTAGGCTCAATTATTCTGCGGACGACATTCCCTATCCCTGTATGAACCCATCCTTCCTAGGGGCGACCATTCCAGCAGCCTTGTGAACTCATAGAATCCACCTTTCCTATAGTTCACTAGATGTATATCTTTGTGACCACCTAGAACGTGTCGTTTTTATAGGTGATGTCTGTATTTGGTTGAAGATCTAGACAAGCTTGTTCTCTGAATGACGTGTATAGCGCTGGGTGAGTGAACCCAGAATCCACCCTTCCTACGTGTGAGAGAATGCATTCCCTGTTTCAGTCACATTACCCATTTTTGTTTTTTTTATTTCTTATTTGCATTGTAACGAGGTCTTCAGCTTGTCTATGATACACATGATTGATTAAGCTCGGGGTGCTTTGCAGAGGCATTTGGTCTCAGACTAGGATGGTTAGAATCGAGTGCAATGGTAGCTCAGCTTCAGTCATTAACCTTACAGCCACTCTCACACTTTTTCCTCACATGTTCACGCCCTTTAGCTAAATCCCCAAAAGTTGTCCCTCTTGCACATCGGCAATTTCTCTGACTGATGAATACCCTGAACCCATGCCTCGCACAATTAATTAGCCGGTAATCCTTGATCCACTCCCCAGAACCTATACATCGTAGGGGTGGCTGGCTCACCACCTCTTTGCTTATCACCAGAACCAACACTTCAAACATTGGAATTACATCTGTTTATCTCTTACTGTTGCAGTTTCATATTTCAATGACAGATTGTGTCCTTGTTGTGGACCCAGGAGCCCAATCATTTTACAGGTGCATGTTTCTTTGGGCACTGGTGAAACACACAAACTCATCCTTCCTACAGTTGACTGGAGAATCCCTACTTTCATCCAGGAAAAGGTTGATTTTGTCCCTGAACGAATTCCCAGAACACACCCTTTCTACATGGGGCCGATTCTCTACCTCTCAATGAATCTGTAGAGCCATCCTCCCTTCAGGTAATGGGTCCTGCTTTGTTCAAGGGATCTGTACATTCCTAGGAATCAATTATTTCAACATACACAGCCTTCTTTTGTATGAGACAATATTTAGAATCTAACCTTTGAAATGCAGTGTTTTGCCTCTGGGACAAGTGGGTAGAATCTATACTGTGTAGAGGTGAAATGTAATGCATTCGTCCCATGACGATGCCCAGAAACCATCCACTATGGGTACAAGGTAGTTTGTTCATTAACACATTCCCCTAAAAATTAAAATTCTCTTTGCAAAAACACCTAGAGTGCATCCATTTTTCAGGTGATAGTCCATTGGGCTTGGTGAAAACCCTTCACTCATACTGTCTAAAAAATCTCCAACTCCCTAAATGAAAGGCAGTCCTCAACGAATCCATCCTCTTATGGGAGACTGGTCCTTTCTTCTTTCAGGCTGTAGAAATTCTGTCAATGTACACAACTAATTTCTTTTGCAAAAATGACTATGCAGTAATGTTGCTACACAACTCCAATCCCGGAATCCTAAAGGTACATATGGCAAAATGTGTAGTCCCCCGCGCCCCAATATTTCAGGTTGTTGCTCCCCTGACCAAGAGTTGACTGCATTACTAATGTGTGCTTTATAAATTATCCTACGCCCTCTTTGTGGTTGAAATAAAAAACAAGACATCCTGACTCATTTGTGTTGTATGTGCCCCAGGGAAAATGACACATTCATATGGCGAATACTCTTTAGCGACTGGAGGAATAGGGCACTTTCCTATATTTTCAAGGAGATGATGACTTCTGCAGTCTTCTGAAATGCATATATTTTCCTAGATTTCGCAACACTGCCGTGCCTTGAAGCAACTATAAGGCAACATGGAAGTGCTGTGCAAAACACAAAAGGAACAAGGAAAAAGAAATCCTAATTCCTGGAAGCCACTATTTGTTATAACATAGCACAGGCCTCACTTGCCACAAGGGTGCTGCATTTCATCCTGTAGCCAGGAGATGATATCTTAATGAAAGAAAAAAGCAATTTAATCCAGGGCAGAATGAAGAGGGGGTGTAAACGTTGGAGTCTGCCTACCTTTGATTACTGGGCCTAGTCAGGGGAGTAGGAGACGCACACTATCTGGGGGAGAGGGGTGGGGGACAGGGGACACCTTGTGGACTTGCTACAGACACACACCTTCTCCATAGGCTAGTCCATCCCTGAAACTTGAGGAGACCCATCTCCGGTTCCGGAAGCACCTCAAATCCTTCCTCTTTGCTTCTGCTTTCTCTCTCCCTCTCCCCTGATAAATTCTTCACTGAAACTGCACTGAATCTGCAACTGGGCCACTCTCACCGACCTCGGTCCTGGGCCCAGCCACTCTCCACTTGCACTGCCTCCCTGGCAACCCCTGCACTGCGGGACTGTCTCTGTATCCCTACAGCCCCCCCTTCCCAGCACTTGTCTGCACTTACCTTTCACTTGCCACCAGCTGGCCCTATGTATTTATTTTATTCTACTTACTTGTACTGCACTTTCCCCCCTCCCCCTTCCCCATGCACTTTCTCCCTTCCCCTTACCCCTGCACTTGCGCGATCTGAATGACACCTGGCCTAGTAGGATCGTTGTCTGTCTTCCCCTTGTTCCCCCCCTCCCTGCCTCGTCGCGCCTTGAAACACTTGTGCATAGTCGCGTTACAAATGCCATATCATATCATAGTTGTCGTGATTTGAGTTGCATTTAGAATGTCTCTTTGGGCATGTGTGGTTCTTACCCCTCCTCAAATGCGCAGGAAAAAAAGAATTCTGTACCAGCACCACCCAGGCAGCCAGCCACAGTCGGTGTGATGGATGGCGATGAACAGAACCACCCAGGCTGCCCTCGATGTTTGTTCTCGTGCGTACAGTCCAGCCCTGATTTTACTTAACGCTGCCCTGCTGCTTCATCACATCACTTATTGGAAAAATAAAACCCCTATGTCTGATTGCTGGGGAGGGGGGGATACATGGCATTATATCCCCAGGCCTAAAATTGTGGAGGGGAATTTGATCCCCCCCCTGCCACCCACCAACCCATTTCCTACACCCTTGGGCATGATCCTTCAAAAGAGCTTGCCATTGCCTACTTGCCAGCAGTCAACACACAAAGCCGCAGACTTCAAATCTAGAAGCGGTGAGTCCAGAGCAGGGTGGGTGCATTCTACTCTAATTTGGGGCATTTTGTCGTTGCAGTGCTGTTTTGCTGTATACTATGGCCTATATTTATGTGGTCAGGGTATGCTATCTTTGCTGTGCTCTGCACTGAAATTGTTTCTGGGTTTGGGATGCTGCACTGATATTCAATGCCATGGCATGCTTTATCCTGCAAGGAGTTTTATTTGTATGTGCGCAAAGTTTTGGCTATTAGGATCTATGTAATGTATTTCCAAACCTAAATACCTGTTATCTTGACTATTTTGTATTTACTTATTCCTTCTCATTTTAGCAGCCCCCCCCACAAATACACATCAGGTTGTGGGGTACATTTACCAGCCCCAACAGAACCCCCATACAATTAAAACTGCACTTCAGCAGTCACCCAAAAACGGCTGTGCTTTTGTCTGCCAAGCACATGTGGCGGCAAGCTTTAAACACTGCCACTACAAAGAATGGCTGCATTTGCTTCGTTCATCTAAATCAAGCAGACAATTACCTATGCTCATAACAGCATCACATTTGGATGTTCTGTCATGCTGAATACAAAAGCTGCACACATGACATTCAAGACAGCTTTGCAATTTACTCTTGATTTCATTTTAAAACATCACAAAGTTATGCCCTTCATGGAAACCCATCCTGGCATGTTTTATTTCTGTCGAGTAGCAAGAAGTGAGGCAAAAACATTCCAAGAGCAGCTGATGTACTGGGAAATTACCTTAAAGGCAAATAATTTGGATTTCCATTGAAATACAGCCTGTGTTTTCATTTGCTATTAATCATCAAACTCAAACTGCAGTAAATGAGAGAAATAACGCTGTGCTCCTCTCTCAAGTCAATTTCAAAGAGATGCTTGGCAGTATATCTCTATATGTCCAGAAACTGACCGTGTCTATAAAAGCACTCCAGAAGGCTAATTGAAGCAACTGTGTGCGGAAGGAAAACTGCATTGGTAAACCCAAAATGAACTAAAATAAACACACATGTGAATTTGCTCTTCTGACAAGCAGGATAAATGTCTTTTAAAGTTAGAGGTCAAATATTTCACAGTCGCTCACACAAGAAATGTTATTGTACTTGGGGGTGGGGCGCTGTAAAGACATGTACATTATGCTTCCCCCCCCCTCACAAAGACTTCAAGCAGCATGGTTAAGGCCAGGGATTCCTGTCAAACCAGTTTGGCAGAAAGACTCATTTTGCACCACCCAGTGAATTGATGCTACCAGGGCATGTGCTCTGTTCCTATGGACCTGATAGTGTGATAATAATTACAGGGTCTCGCAGACTGCCAGGCAGAGCTGCTCCCAAGGACAAATGATGGGGGGAAGCCCTGTTTGTCCTCAACACAGGTGGGATTTCCTCTACCTTCAAACTGGAGAACTTCAAAGGGGGAGTCATGGCAACCCTTGACCCAGGGAAGACGTTTTGGCTGTGGGGTTGGAAAGACCCCCCACATTTGGGAACAAATCCATCCCATTTGATTTAAAGACCTTTTAAATTTTTAGGCATTTTTCTCTGCAATCTGAATAAGTAGTAATGTGATATTATGACAGTTCGTTTTTATGGGATTTTTAGACGCACAGAATGGGATTAGGTTCCTCTCTAGCCCATGATGAACTGGAATGACAGAAAAAAATGTATTTCGGTGTGAATCATAAATGGCGCAGACCTGAAACTTGAGGAAAATATGCCAAATCATATTATGCTCATGTGTAGCCATTTGAAGAATTTTAGGTGATCTGTTCTTCCTAAAATAAAAAATAAAAAACAAAAATAAAAAAAAGGAAAATTGTGCCCATGGATGAGGCAACATCACACAGAATTGGCGTTCAAACCGGCATATTCCTTGTGAAATCTGTGATCTGCCTATCTGATTTTTATGGTGCTAACTAGTGTAAATATGAAGTTTTTGTGCCATAACTCAATTTGGTAAAAAGTAACTGTGGTGAAACAAAGCAAGTCATAAAACGCACACACTTAAACTGATATCACTTCCCTGGAACCAATCCGCCCGCAGGCAGGAGGGGACACCCATAGCCTGACCTATCCCATCCAAGGGGTATGTCCAGATTACCTCCGTCCACACTGTAAAAGTCTCTGATGTCAACTTGCCCATATAAGTAGGAGGCAGGGAAACATAAGGGACTAACCTGACTGAACCAGCTGAATTTCCTGACTGACTGATCTCCTGACCTGCTGACTCACACCCAGAACCAGAGACAAACCCCTGATCCAGACCCAGGCAGAACCACCCATCCAGATCCAAGCTGAACCATTAATCTAGATCCAGGCAGACCCACTAGTCCAGGGAGAAAAGAGGAGAGGCTGCTGATTTCCCCCCACCCTTTAGGAGAATCCAGGGACCAGACCCCTTTCGCCCAACTGTTCCCAAAAAGGAGCGCCCAGCCACTGCCCAGTGACCAGATCCTTGCCCCACAGTCCAGAGACATGGCTGGCTGTCCAAATTGCCCGACTGAAGTGCAATTTGTAAGTATTAACCTCCCCAGTACCCAAAACACTGTATACCCCGCTATGTTACCTTGCATTCAGTTCAAATCCCATACAAATCCCACAAGAACCCTAATTCTATCCCAAACTGTCAGTATCGCCTGCTTATCCCTTCCTTAGAAGAATATGTGTAGTATATATCGTTAGCATATTTCTATTCAGATTATTTCAGTTATCTGTGTAAGTCCTTAGTACCATTCTTGTGTAAATGTATTAATTCCCCTATAAGGAGCTGGTAAAATTGCAAATTAACCCCCTTGCCTGCAGTGTCTTTCTTTAATGAGCTAGCCATTAAAATATAGTCTCACTAGAACCTGTCATTGTTCAATCAAAACCGATTTTTGCCCGTGTATTTGCTTTCCTTAAAAAAATCGGATTTTCATTTTATGTAGAGAAACCCATACGGTCACCCCATAAAGATTCATCCTTTCATTTCAGTATCCTATCTGTTCTGTGTCTTTGTTCCCATCCCAAAAATCGATTTCCTATTTTTACTGCTAACCTATTTTCTTAGCTGTTTGCTTATTTAAAGTCTGTGTAGAATAAAGAGATTGCAATTCTGCCACATGTGATTTTTGCTGCATTTGTTTTCCTTTCCCAAAGTCGATTTTCTAACCTGTTTTCATGTTGCTGCTAAGTAGCTTGTCAGCTTCCCTGTCTCTTTAGTACAGCCACACAAATTCCTGTCTTATCTATCTTACCGCAAATGTAAACTGACCTCTAAGTATCCAGTGAACTCTGAGTATGCCATTTTGCTCCTTTTTTGGGTTTTCATTTCATTCTGCGATGGCCGGTCAAATTTAAAAAACAACTTTTCCCTCTTATTCCTGACTCCTTATCACTCACTTCCATCCAGACAGAATTTACTCAGCAGGCGTTTGGGGGAAGTGTTGCAGGGGGAGTGCATAACGTAAGTGCCATCTATGAGTATGACATTCATATTTAAAGTTCATGTATCTGAGGTCAAAGTTAAATTAAGTGTATTATAACATTTTGCTGTATATTATCACCACACTGGTGATTGCTGACCTAAGAATTTGTTTTGCTCTGATTTTTCACTTGAATTAAAAACAAATATTTAATTATTACACACCGGCCTGGTTCATGGTCCATTGCGACCCGGGGTATTTGTCAAGGTGGGTGTGAGACGGGTTGGCTGCCTTCTCAAGGTAGAATCAGAAATTAATAAAGATAAAAAGCGTTTTTATTGTGCGCCACATTTCTTGCCAGTGGAAAGAGTCCTTGCTTGGATTGTGTTGTGTCTTAAATCCGTTACAAGGTTATGTATTAAGTTAACCCTTTTTTCTTGGACCTGATGTGGGTCTATGTTCTACTAGTTGGCTAGGTCCTATTATGTCAGGATATAGTATGTGACTTTTTATGTTTCACGTTGTCTAAAGTTAAAGCACTTAGAAACAGCCAAAAGGTGTCAGCTAGCACTCCCTAGAACATCCAAATGCATGCATAACACAGGAATAGCACTCGGTTCATGGAAAGGGCCATAGTGCCAGAGGAAGACCTGAAAATGTAATCTGTTGAGCATAATCCCTATCCCTGCTTTTGGCTAAGATTCGTATGCAGGGACGCAGGAAGGACATTGACGCACTGTTGTCTTGGTTATGGTTTCAGCATACCCAGGCTCACAATGATACCCTGGAATCTTGGAAAACTTAAAGGCCTGATCACTGAACTAAAGATAGTGTTCTGATCCTTAAATATTTTGCGTGAAAGGACATGCATGGGTCCTCCGACCTACTTAGGTGGTGATCTGGCACAATGTAAAATTTTGTAGCAGAACAGGAAAAAAAATTAAGTTGCTCAATTTTTCAGAAGGTGCAAACAAGGCACAAGGTAATTTCTGATGTACTACTCATCCAAGGTTGTTCTTAAAAGGATTTTCTGGTGTAAAAGCTGCTGGGATCACCATTGATCTTGCATGGTAGTCTGGTTTAGATCACATTCATGCCTTTCATGCCTATTCTGTCAACTCTGGTTGGCTGAGAGGCCCCTTGTTGCTGATTGTTATATGCACTGGTACTCACGTTGTTGACTTGGAACCTGAAGATTGCCTCTCTTCATCAGGCCTGTAAGGTAGAGATAAGGTGATACAAATTGCTGTACAAGTGGCAAAGCCTGCCATGCCCTTATGGTAACATTCAAAGCATAGTAACATCACAGAACAGTGTCGACTGTTGCTGCATGCAGAAGGACCAGCATCTGGCATTTCTCTCCCTGCTTACACTGTGTTGCACATGCACCACCCACTTTCACACAGTCTAAGGAACAGTCTCCACAGGGTGTTCACTACAGAAGGCTATGTATTACTAGTCTATGATGGCCAACTCCCAAGTGAGGCACCACCCGGTCTCATTATGAACTAAAAGACTAACACTACATGACCTGGAAAAACCAGTGAATATTCTTTCGAACATCAAGGTGCCAAACCTGTTTAATTTGTCTGTATTAATGTCATTATTGAAAAGGAGTGTGATAACCCCTCTACTTAGAATGAACATGGGCCAATTACCCTTTTCTATGGAATGTCTTCCACTCAGGAGGGTCTACAACCACATTTTAGCTCCCTGTACCCTTCACAGAGGGGAAATACCAATTTGCATATGTCTTTGTCCCACCTACAAGGGCAGTCCAGCACTGAAATGCTAGGCAATAGTCTTCTGAACAAGACTACCATCAGCAACCCCAGACATGTGTTTAGGCCATATAGGGCCTCCTCAGTGAGGTGAAGCTGTGCCTCTCTGAGGCACAGTGAGCAAGGGCACCACGTCTGGAATACTCTTGGTTACTTAGGGTGAAACCCCAAGTTGTACAAAATTGATCTACCAAGAATGAACATGGGTCAATTACCCAAGTGGGCACCTTCCCATAGAACAGGTTATTTGGGTGTGTTTGTTCTCGGTAGAAGGGCTCCCAGACCTCATTACTCTGTTGCCTTACATTCTGTTAACAGCATTCAACTTTATAAACTTTCTCTACGTGACTATGCCACTTTTGGCATAGACTTTGCTGTCACTGAATAAACATTCTGGAGTTGTACCTGGGGTACAACATACAGATCTGCCCAGCCAACTAAGCCACCAAACTTCCAGGATTGAGCAAGCACACGCTCACGCCCCCATGGATCCAACACCTACATTATGTACCAACTTGGAATTCTACAAATCATCCTTGGAAACTCAACTGAATTAGCACAGTCCTTTACAACACATTTGCCTCTGCCCTCTTGCAGAACTATGGTCCACTATCACAAATGTTCTGTTCCTGCTGTTTCTCTTCCTGTGTTTGTAGCATCTGTCTGTTTCCCCATTCTCATTTTCCCTTCACACATTTTCTTTGTCACAGCAGACGGAGGTCTGGATACTCTATGTGGGGCGTGGTACGGCCCTCCATGGAAAAGTCTAGACTCTACGAGACTAATTCAGTGGACACTTGCAGCTGTATAAAAAAGTATATTAAAACACATATTGCCTCCCTCACCATGTACCACTGAGTGTCTAAAGGCCCTTAATACAAAGTGTTTGTCATCCAGTTGTGCCTGATAGCTATGGAAATGTTGGTGGTATTGGTACTTGATTAATGTTTGTTCCCTAGGCAGTACTGATGCTTGGTTTCCTGGCGTGCAAGTCATTGAGAGTTTCAGTGGGAGAATTTGTCTTCCCTCTACCATTTCAGCATTGTTTGAGGGCTGGTGGTCCTGAGTGTTAGCTGATGAGGGAGCCAGGTGCCTTTTAAGAGGGTGTGCCTTTAATTAAGGTGTGCTGAATGATTTGTTTGTTATGTGGGGTGCATTAATTGTATTACCATGCCTAGAACATTCCGTATCTTATAGTATTGAACAGGAAGTCTTTCTATGTCGTGTGCTGTGTTTCAATGTGTTTGTGTTTCAATGTGTTTTTGCGCCCTGATGTCTCCGGGCCTGCTGGTTTGCGCGTTATAAATAAATAAATACAAATACAAATACAAATGTCTTGGGTCTCAGTAGACCATCTTTCTGTTTAGGTGTTGGTATAGACCACCTAAGTGTTACGTAGGGGGGCCTGACTATGTCCATTCATGGAGGGTCGTGTTGACTTTGTGGGATGTATCCTTCTTTCTTGTTTGAGTTGTTTCTTTGGTTTGGTGGGAAGGTATTCCTTTTGTCTGAATTGGTGGGTGCCTGTATAGGACAGAAGTGTAGCTAAAGAAATGCACTTTATGGAAGGGGTGTGATTCCCCTTGGTTGTGTTTTTTTTTAATAAAGAGTGCCTCTTCATTGAATGGTGGAATTGAAGCAGTGGCCCTGCTGGTGCTTTGTATCACTTTATCGCTTGACTACACAGGACTCAGTAGTGTTGTATAACGCTCAAGAGGATAAGCGTGGCCTCACTTCTGGAGGAAGGTCGTCGTCTATGAGGGCTTCCAGCTATGTGATGGTGGAATAAGTTGCTGATGTGTTGTTTTGATGAGTTCCAGAAGTAATGTGTCAGAGAGGTAGAGGAGGCTACTGGAACTGGAGGGTTGAAAGACACAAGGGTATACCACTGTTATGTGCTTACTTTGACCTGGCCATGGTGTTAGCCCTGGGTAAGGATAGTGGATGGCAGGGAGAACCCTTTTTTTTTTTAATTTGATTTAGCTGAAAAGACAGCCTTTCAAAAGATTACAAACAATAATCAAAACAAACAATAAACAAACAATAAACAAAAAACAATAAACAAAGAACAATAAAGGGAAAAAAGAAAGTTCAATCAATACATATATATACTTTTCATAATTACATTATAAAAATATTTAAAAACAGAAATTAACTTTTCTCACCTTTAAAATTCACAGTTTGTAAAAAGAATTACATTTACACACCTTGTAATTCTAAATTCATGAAATTCGCTCGTTTACATTTAGCCACAATCTTTACAATTTTCCAGTTTGACCAGTTCTATAACTACCTGAAGATTTTACTTGAAGTTGTTTTTTCCCAGAGATTACATATCGTCCAGCCTGCAATTTTCGCTGGAATCTTTCAGATTTAAGGACTCAACAAACATAAGCATGGCTAAATTCATTTTGAGCCATTGACTATGGTACAAACTGTCCCATAGGATCTCATAGTCAGTAATATTTTTATTCGCAAATAAATCTTTGAAAAATGTGCATCTCTTTTCAATTAAAGCAGGACAGACAGCAATTAAATGTTTTAAACTTTCAGACTGTAGCGGCGCCTTGCAAAATCTACAATCCCCCTTTATTGTCATCCTGCGTATAAAACGCACTTCATTCGTGAGACATAAATTTAATCTTATTCTCAAAAAGCAAAATCTCAATTTTGGACTGGGAAATAGAGCGATATCTTGTCCAATCTTATGTACTGCCTTAAAAGCATAAGATTGGCATTTAAGCATCTTTAGTTTTTCACACGTGTCCCTGGTCTCAATCCAGTCAAACATCCATAATTTCTTTTTGGCTCTTTCCGGATTATTTATTAAGAGCTCATCAATACCAACCTCTAACATTATTGATTGTATCCACTTTCGCCATTTAATGTTATTATTGTCTGAGGTCAACATAAATTTTCCCATGACAAACAAAACACCATTATTTTCCAAAACCATCAAGTATTTACGATAAAAGTTTAAAACTTTCCAAAATAACACCGCATACAAAGACACCAATCCCAGTTCATGTCTCAATAGACAGATCGGCACTGACTTGGGAAGGCCACAAACTGATTTCCAAAAATCTCCTTCTATTTTAACCCATGTCGGTTTTCTTCATAATTTCTCTTGTTTCAGAAGCATAGGTTAATATAGGAACAACCTTCTGTTTATAGAATGTCACTGCTGGTATCAGCGAGAACTTGCCATATTTGGCTTGTATCATTTTTGTTTGGTTTATCCCAGTAGAGACTTTTTGTTTTAAAACTCTAAAGAAAGGTTTATCCTCTGTATCATTGCTGAACTGGAGGCCAAGATATTTATACTCTTCCACTATTTCAATCGCTACATCCTGGATAAGCCATCTATTGTTATAGTGGGAACCTTTTATCTTGGACCCAAGAGCATAATTTTACATTTCCCTTGGTTTATTGTCAAAAAATGTGCATCTGCATATTTACTCAAGGCAGTCAGTAGTTTGTGCAAGCCCCCTGGTGTCTTGGCCAATACCACCAGGTCGTCCGCATAAAACAGCCACGGCAGAGGACAAACCCCTATGCGAGGGGCATCTGCTCTACAATTCAAGAAGTCATGACGCACCGCTGCCATGAAAAAATTGAAGAGTGCTTGCCAAAATGCACCCCTGCTTGAGGCCTCTGAATGTCGAAATGGGATCTGATAATGTTCCATCGGAGGCTAATCTAATTTGCACAGTTGTTTCAGGGTGCAATTCTTCAATCCAGAATATTAAGTATTCTGGACACTTAGCCTCTCTGAGTTTCTTTATCAACAACTTCCTGCACACCGAATCAAACGCCGCCTGGAAGCTAATAAAGGCCATGTATATTATTTGACCTTTCTGCTGCTGTTGTTTTTTAATGACTTCCAGAAGGTGCAGATTAATAGCTGTCCCCATTCTGGGCATAAATCCGGTTTGATTTGGATCTCTCAAATTTGCAGCACTCAACCAGTCATTCAGGTCTCTTAGCAACAATCTAGCAAACATTTTACTGGGTATGTCCAATAATGATATTGGCCTATAGTTGCCAGGATTCTCATGATTTCCTTTTTTATAGATGGGTATTGTTATTGCTTTCCTCCAAGAACATGGAATACAACGAGTTATAACTATTTTCAGAAATATGCACAGAAAGATTTTAGCCCACACCATTGGATGTTGTTTTATCATATAATTAGACAAGCCATCAGGCCCTGGTGCTCGGGAAGTGGACAGTTTTGATATTTGAAATGTTATATCATCCAGATCAAAGGCGAGATCTTTGGCTTGTATTCTATCATATGGAGTAGGGACTTTGTCTATATTTATATCCGCATAATACAGGGATTTATAGAAAGTCGCCCATACTTCTTGAGGTATGGAATATAGCTGATGGATCATTTGATTTTTAGATAGTTCAACAAGGACCAGAGCATTTGGCTGAGTTCTTGGACTTCAATTTTTCTAGCATATTCTCTGCATCCTGTTGGTACAATATGGCATGTTTCGCTTTCAACCAGTTCTTGTATTTACACTTTAGAGATTTTAACTTGGGCCCCCTATCACATGAATTCAAATACTTTACTTGCCTTTTGTCTTTTCTATATTGCGCTTTCCGAAGTGAAACAGCATGATCATATGTATGTAATGTCTTCTGATCAATAGCTTTGGAGTTATTCTTTTTCACTGCAAAAATGTGCATTTCTTCCACATAGGAACGTGCAACAGAGAGAGATCCATTCAGTCCCTTCCTCTCATTCCTTTCTAACTTAAGGTTCAACTTATATAGAGATTTTGGACACCATTTAAATCTATTTAATACATTATTCAGGGACAGATTTGTTACCAAAGATTTTTCATACTGTTTCTCATGATTACGCTATGACCACTTCATGGTCTGTATATCATGATCGCTTGTTTGGGGAATAATTGAAAATTCTGTTATAGAGTTAAACATATGCCCATCTACAAAAGTATAGTCGATCGTGGCAGATTGAGCACCGCGGTGCTAGGTGTTCTGTTGGGGAATGTCTCTTTTTTTTTGGCACCGTTTAGTTTAAATAGATGACGTTCTTCCATTATTAAATTCCACCTCATAGCGGCTGTAGATAAACTTTTGTCACTCAGAATCTGACAAGTTATATTCAGATCACCAATGATGATTATGTGGTCACAGTTTGGATCAAAAAAGGCCATATTCAAAAGGAGCTCTAAAGAAAGAATTCCTCATCTGTAATAGCTGCTTGGTTCCAATATATATATTTATTAATCCTATTATCTTAGAATCAATTTTTATCTTCACCAATTGGAGGAAACTATTTAGTGAAAACCACGGCTCTCGCTGAATACAACGAGATATTTTTATGGCTATGATTAGTCCTGCCATCGGTCTTCCTTTAACAGGCATAATTGCAGGAATCCAGGCAATATAATGGTTGTCCCATTTCAGAGCAGATGCCAACCATATCTCTTGAAAGGCCAGAATATCAAATGTTCCCAGCAAACAATCCTTGCTTTTTGTCAGGTGTTTAAAACCTCTCGTATTCCAAGAGGCTAGGGAAAGAGAGACAGGATACTGGGATGGTTAGTTTCTACAAAGTCTCTCTTCTCTGTCACTGTAACATCTTTCATTTTCACTTGAGGAATTTATTTGTCGATTCGCGGATTGATTTTGTTCATTTATGGTGGATTTGGACTGATATTGTTTCCTCATTAAAGATATTTGTGGAGGATCCGCTTTAGAGTTGTTCAAGAATTGAAATCCTAGTTATCATTTGGATGTAAGAACTCTATTTCGTCAATGTCAGCTGAGCATATTCCTTCCAGAGCTGATACATCAGCAAAGATGTTCATAACTGACTGTCTATTGAGAGAAACGCATGGAACGGATGCGAGCGGCACTGCAAAATTAAGTGGTGTGATCTCCCTGATTTCAGCGGGGCTCATTGCACTCCTCTTGGTAGAAAAATCATTTTTGAATCACTTTGGTTTGACATTTTGTTTGGAAAGGCAGGCGAATCAAGTTGATTTGGAATAATCCTTTCCCCAGAGTCAACAGTATTAGATTTATTTACCATTGAGACAATTCTTTGGACTGATTTCTCAATTTCTTCTTTCCATTCTTTCATTATTATTGTGTTCAAACCTGATGATTTTGCAGAGTCCGCTGGCAAAAGTTCCCTTGAGGCTTTTAAATCTATAGGATTCAGTAAGTCTACGGTCAAAAGCTCAGCAGATACCGTGTCATTTCCTGACAGAGATGACGCCATGGCTCCCTTATTGATGTCCTACAGATTATTTTGGTTACTGAATGAGACCAGACTATCTAGAGGTTCATACACCATAGACGCTTCTTTGGCCAATTTAGTTTGATTTGCTTTAAACATTAGCACCTCGCGATATTTATTAGCAATCGCTTTCCTAGCCAATGTCGAAGCTGAAATGGGTTTTGATAGCATCTGTATTAACTGTATAGTTCCAGGTATGTTAGAGTTAGGAATTGATTTGACATTTTTTTTTATTTTTTTAACAGCCTTAAGTATAGGAGTTTTTCCTTTTTTTGCTTGCTTATTAAAGATAAGGTAAGTGGTCCCTTTGTTATCTGGGACCACTCCATTTACAATTTCAACTTCCTTACTTTTTAGTTCAATCCCACTACAAGAGGAGGTTGAAGTTTCTATAGTCCTCAATTTTGTCTTTCTTTTTTTGGAACATTGCTGTCCCAGAGCACAGTTATCATTCGAACAACTTTCAACCTCAATAGTAGGAGTAATTTCATTCTTCTCAAACTCCTGCGCTTTCTCTTTTATCCTCTCAACAAAGGTATTTTTTTGCACAAGTTTTTTAAACTTACCTGCATGATGCTGTAACACCAATTGTTGATTTTTTGAGCAATCGATCAAGAGAACATCAGTTTTATCAACTTTGCCAATGTGCATTTTCCCCTGTTTTGCTTCACTATCTTTTATCACATTTGAATTGGAATGACCATGATTGTTAGAACAAACACATGAATGATTGAGATTATTTTGATTCTGCAACACTTTAGTTAATAACACATATTGCTCATTCATTTTTGAATCTAAGGAAAGGGAAAATAAGGCTGCATTCATTGTTTGAAGAGATGTCTCAACACCTACAATAAACGTCCCTTGGGAGGGAGGATGGATTAAAGCCGGCACATGTTGATTGCGCAGAGGAGTGGGATGCGTAAAGGAGCAAGACAGAGGAGATGACTCATTTATTGAAGAGGAAAACATCATTGGTGATTTGGATAGATCATGTGCACTTGCTTCAATATCACACTCCACCACACCCTCTTTACTAGAGTTATGAAAACTCCTCTCACACTCCTCATTTATATTGGAACAATTTTCCCAACTTGATATGTTTTTTAAAGGTAGATCGAGAGCTTCAATTTCAACCACAGTTGCCACCAGATCATCCATTATTGGATTTGGGGGATTTGCTATATGTTCGATTTCATTTACCCCCCCCCCGATGCCCAATTGGTCTTTGATGATATCCAGCGCACCAGCCGCCAACAAAGAATCGGGAGGGGTATTAGTTAGATCAACCACCCCCCTGTTTTCATCCTGTTTTTTTAATTGTGCATTACAAGCCTCTTTATTCAAGTAGGATAGTTGATCCTTCTCACCCCCACCCCCCATTTTGGCTCCCAGCTCGCAGAATTTGCGTATGTCAGCTAGAGGAGCACAAGATCGTATATTTGTGGCAGATTTCGATGCGCGTACTAGCTGAATAGAACGTGAGGAGGATTTTGGGGTCTGAAAAGCTGCAGCTACACAAGCCTTTATTTTGTCTTGTGGCGGCATTCCAGATTTTAATGTTAGCACCCTTATGGGCAGACAACAAATTGCTTTAACAGTTAGGTCACCAAAACCTGCAGATTAAATATCGCTGAGTTTCTCAGTTAGCTATTCAACCAAACCCCCAAAATGGAATAGCAAAAAAATCACAAAATAAGTTCACTTTTGAAGCACTCACCAAACAAAGTCCACTGGTTGACCTATTCAATTTCTCCCTCTGAGCCCCTCAGCAGATAATTTATATAAACAAACTAAAACACAAAAGCAGCAAACAGTAACTTCTTGCACTTTCCGTGTGCGTGCGCGAGTGTGCTGCACACGTTGTATTTGAATAATGAAGGGCGGGCTCACAGTTGGAAAAAAAACACCACAGCCCAATCGCAAAGTAGCTGTAAACAAGGAGAAAGGGAGAAGTTAGGACAACACTATAAGGTTAGAGAAGGGCGTGTATATGTATGCTAAAATACAGACACTAAAGTCAGTGGAATCCCTTTGAATGTTTACTTGAAAAAAGAGCGAGTCAGGCAGCTTCCATGTAACGGGCAAAGACGTCCGCACGGCGATGGTCCAGCTGCTCAGCAAGGCACGGCAGAGCAAGATTCCACAGCGTTCCAAGCACAATCCTCAAATCCTCAAAGCGAGCAAATTCCAACAGTTCAGTCACAGCAAACAGTACTTTCTTGTACTTTCCGTGTGCCCTTTTATATAGGGCCACATGGACACCTGTTCATCCAGGTATTGTTGTCAGAATGTCCAGTATTGGAGGCATCTGGAATTCCATGGTGGGGAACAGTGTAGCATTTGTATCAGTTTAAGTTTAAATCTCTGTGGAGTCTTCTGAAGGGCATGGTACGTCCTTGTTGGACTGGTTGCTGCTTGTGTGGTGAGTGACCCTAGCAGAGGAATGGGGTAGACTCCATGGATAATGAATGCATTCTGAGGGTGAAGCTGACCTTCTGGTTCTCGTGCTGATGAGGTGGGCCATTGTGTAATTTGCTGTGTTGGAAACTGTGAATCAGTTGGAACATTTGCTTTCCCTCGTTAGGTGTACATGCCTGGAGCTGCCAGGTGCATTGTTAGGGGGCAGCAGCCAGTGATGGCTGTATCCCGAGGCCGTAGAGGAGACCCGGGCTGGTGCAAGGAATTTTTCCACTATAGTCAAACTGTCAGAGAGGTGCCCCCCACTTCAGGTCCTCCATCGGATCAAGACTGAAGTTAATTTTAGAGAGACGTATATTTTACCCCAGCCGGGAGAGTGCCATGACCCCATCTGCACTCCCCCTGGAGCTCCCAGACAGCCGACAATCAAACCGGCCTGAGAAATGCAGACTGTGATTTAAACAGGTCCACTATGTCACATAAAGAAGACATTTAGGTTCTAGTGAGTGTTCCAGCCTTATCCCTGGTGTCCTGAACTGACCAACAGTACAGCAGTGCACACAAGACTGCCTTAAGGACTTTGAAAGGTTCTCTCACAACACACATGCACACCCTTTTTTCATTCTTTTAATCTTGCCCCTTCACGTGCCGATGGTGTATAAAATGCACGATGGATTTCTTTATCATCACCTGCTGCTGGTGGCTGCTTACATTTCTGAGGGGAAGACACATCATTATGAAAATAATTCCCGACCACTGCTGATTGTCTATCAAAAGTTGTAAAGCATAGCATGTAATCACTGCCCTCTAAAGCCAATCATATGCACAGGTGAAAGAAATGTTCTTCGGGGGTGAGTGTGGGTTCCCACAAACCTAACCAAGTGCATTTCCAAATATATGTAACTGTCAGCAGGGGCATTTTAATTGCAAATTCCTCATTGAGCAAGATACAGGGGAAGCCGCACTCCACAACAGCTCAAGTGCAAACCAGCCGAGTGACATTTACAACCCCAGCTTCCAGTGCCAGTTACACAGAAAACCTGTACATGTTGACAGCCTTCTTTGGGTGTGTTCTAAGGAAGTTGAGCCCAGACAGCAAGAAGCGTTTTACAGAGGAAAGATTTGCTCAATCATTGAAGGCATGTGGGTGACAGAGTGGAGGGAAGTTGAATGTACAAGGGTGAAAATCTCCCTCATACTCACCCGATGATAGATCGGAGGCCAAGGGAAGTAACTCCATGGTGCTGCACTGTCTTTCTAGTCCTGCACCCTCATTCAATGAAACTAAACTGTGTTCTGGGGTTTTGAACTTGATTGATGCTAACTGGATGTAGCAGCATCGAATAGGCTTTAAATGAGCACTGTCAGCCTGCAATCCGCAAACTTCCACTGCCTCCAATTTGCTCTTTCTCTACTCTATCCTAGTTCATCTATTGCTGACCCTGAGAGGCAGAACAATCACAAAACAATAGGGCAACTCACCTGCCTGTGTGTCTCTGAATCTCTCTCAGGCAGGGAAGCCACTTATGGTTGGTTGCAGGAAGTGCAGGGTGGGCCATGACCGGTCCAGAAGAATAAGCTATTTGCACGAGCCTCATGAGGGCATGTGCAGTTCTAATGCTCAGGTGTGGCCTGAGGCCCTGCGCCCAGCAGAGTCCCATGCCCACACCGGACCTGAACCTCACAGTGCCTACTGCGATTCCTGCTACTGATAATATGTAAACGTGTTTATTGCCTTCAGCGGCATTTGCTGTTCTAACAGTTTCATTTTATAGGCACGTGCCTAACCTTGCCTAGTGGTTGCACCGGCCTTGGGGAAAGGTTGTGGGGGTCCAGAGGTAGTCGGCTAGTTGCACCAGCTGCTTGAACACAATGTGACGGGTCTGTGTGACTTGGTGGCAAATGGGTGGCTGTAGGTGAAGGCTGGGAGAGGATGAGGGGGTTTGCCGAGTGACCTGGAGATAGCTTGTTTAGTGGCAATTATCCGGGCATGGCTGGAGTAAGCGTTTTATAACGAACCTGCTCCATGGCGTGGTGTCAAGTGCCACTGTTAAGTCGGGTTGTACTAGTCTCTTTTTTGGGGCTGGACGACATGGCATCCGTTAAGGGTCTCTGTTTTTTTCAGCAGTGGGCACCTGCCAAGTGATGGGACTGATGGGTGGCAAACTGGGGCACCGAGGCCTATAGAATATCCCTCTAGTAGCAGAAGGTAGATGCCTGTTTTCGGTGCACATACTGCACTGAGTTGAAGGATGTAGAGGCTACCCTCAACCTTTGACCCAAATTGGGTGTAAATTGGTAATTGTTCATGGGGTCGCCACCCTTACTTTATCAATATGGCTCTGGGCAGATCAGCTTAAATAAGGACCCAACCCACAGGTGTGCGAGATGGTCTGGTAAACCTGCACGATGTTGGGATGCCTCTTAATTTACAGCACAGGTGCGCGTGTCGAAGAGGCTGCACAAACACCACAACTGCACGGACTGTGCGCTTGCCAAAGGTAACCTTAATCACTGTTGCTGTTCGAATCCAGAAGCCCGGGACCATCAGACTTGAGCTTTATCGTGACGTTGGTTAGCTATTTCTGCCAATCGCAAACGTGTTACTGACCAAGATGTCAGTGTGGATGTCGGTAGCTAATCCCAGTTGAGCCGAATCTGCTTTTCATCCTTAAATCGATGATTAAAATGCGTAGCATTGAATTGAATGACAGCAACGCGTGCTATAGCCCTGCCACGCTCTGGCAGAATGTGCTATGTAAACTATTTTCCAGCAACTCTTGTGAAGAGGCAAATCGTTGTTCAGGTCTGGCCTCTCACCATCGCCTCTAGATATGAGCTGGAAGTCACTTTCTCATTAAATGTACCTGCACCTTCTGGCTATGCTTTGCAGTTTTTAGTATATTCATTAATGCTGGGAAGGCCATTACGAGTGAGCGCGGGGCCTTAAATGCAGACCTTGACGTATGGAGTACGGTGGGAGACTCTAATCGCCTTGGTGGCCTCTGGCAGTTGGAGGCTATAAAAATTGCTCTACTGCGAGCTCGCGCCCATTGGAAACTGCCATGGGAAGAGTATCTGCTTCACAGCCATTAAAATAAAGTGTGCATGGCGGCAATACGATACGACTTCAGTCGCGCACGTATTGCCAAGGTATGGGTATAGAGAGCATGGACCTACATTGACACACAGGGAAGTGCTCCCGGTGCCTGTCCGGCTGACCTACTTTGCTTGTTGAATGTTGTGTAATTCTATAAAACGGCACAGGTAGCCACTCGCACTCATTGGGAGGAATAGCCTAAAGAATACTCTGACACTTTTCTTATTGGTGGAAAAGCTGCTTTATTTCAAGACATATCCGTTACCATGTAACCTTCATGTCCCGCTCACGCCTTCGATTTCCAACTAACAGACCTTCTTTGCTCCTCCCCCTGTTATATCCCTCTTTTCCTGCTAGACCCATCCAGTCTAAACCTTTCTTTACCGAATTAACTTTTGTCTTTCCCTTTATCAGCCATACCTGCCCCTTGTGGATTGACTCATGTGACCCTCCTCCCACCCACTGCCCATTTCCTGTCCTCCTTCCTTCATGCTCCCAGTAATCCCTGCTTGTCAGGGCAGCCATTTCCTGACGTGGATGTGGTATGATTTCAGAAGGGGATGTTAAAAGCACACAATTGGAGGCTGAGGCCTGCCTGGTTTTAGGCCTCTCAATCTGTACCCGCCCCACAGCTGCACATGCTGCTCAGCAACCTTACGAGCAGCATGTCCCACCTGACCACTGGCTTGACTTGCCCCGCCCTTTCTCTTCCATCTTGCTTTTCCCTCTTTGGTCTTCCAAACCGTTAGTGCGCCCTTCCCATAGACCGGTTTATGGCAAGGCAAAAGAGGAATGTACTCTGGAACTCCAGCCTCTGAGGGTCTCCCACCTGTCTGACTGATGCAAAAAAACTCGGTGCATATTTTTTAAATCATAATTGTATAGTGTGCTGCTGGGGGCCTTGTCCTGCCACCTGCCCGTTCTCTACTGAAGTTGTGCTTTACATGAAACCTATTCTAGATTCTTTTTACCGTAATTCAGCTAAACTGTCCAGCAACAGAAATTACAGGTTCCACATATATACTAATTTGCATACAGGAGGAAAAATGCCCTTGTGATCACAGGACAACGAATAATAGATAAGAAATCAGATTTGCTGGGCAGTGGTGATCATCTTACAATGGGCTGCGTTTGAAGGACATTCTGACCAGGCTGTGGAGGGGAGGGAATGGAACAGTCACCGGGGGCAATACATACGTGGACATGCATAAAATAAGAACATCAAACATTGGACATTTTTAAGTGCTGGTAGGTGGTTCGGCCAGCTGGGCTTGCATGTGTCCATGATTGGTGAAGTTCTATTAGGCAGAGGAAGTGAGGGACAGAGGCAGGTTGGAGGCGAGGGAAAAATGTTAGCTAGCAGGCAGATGAGAGGTAGTCTACGTGGGTAACTTTGAGGCGAGGTGGTAAGCTTTTAGTTGGGTTTTGAACAAATCCATGTTGCCTGTTGATCAGATGTCCGAGGAAGAGAATTCCATGCAAGTGGAGCAAGAAGAGAAAGTGTGGAAGCGAGAGGAAGCACGGGGCGGGCACGGAGCCACAAAGGTAGTCAAGGAGGCAGAGCAGAGCTTATGAGAAGGCTTGTAGAGTTAGATAGAGGAGGATAGATACAGTGGTGCCTTATCCTGGATAGATTTGTGAACCAGGAGAAGCAATTTAAATCTAGCCCTGGTGACGGTATGAGGAAGAAGGCGTGAAGTGAGGGAGTTCAAATAGTCTTTGAAGGTGAAGTGAATGACCTTGTCAAGAGTACCAAAAGCATAGTTGGAACGAACAAAGGGGATGCTGGCACAGTAGTCCAGTTTAGAGAAGTCCAGAGTGGTTAAGAGGTACTTGGCAGTGTTGAACGGAGGGATTCCTGATTTTCCTAATATTTAGGATGTTGAGGTGAGCTGCTGTTAGGGAGGAAGCGATGAGGGAGTGTTTTTTGCAGGGAAGAAAAGCACCTCTGTTTTGGTAGGGTTTGACATCAGCGAGTCTGAGGGCCATCCAATATTTAATGGCAGAGAGACAGTTGGGAATTTTGATAGAGATCATAGAAGAGTTCAGGAAAAGAGAATATTTGGGTGTCATCTGCAAAGAGTTGATACGAGAACCCAAAGGAGGAGATTAGTACCCCAAGAGCAGAGGTGTAGAGTGCAAAGAGGAGCCAACCAAAGACAGAGACTTGTGGAACACCAATAGATGAAGGAGTGAGCTGAGAGGAGTTGTTGCTCCAGGAAACAGAGAATTGGAGAGGTAGGATTCAATCCAGGCCAAGGGCTTGGTCGCGAATCCCAAGAAGAGGGTATTCAGGAGATCAGATTGATAGACAGTGTCAAAGGAAGTTGACGGGCCAACAAGAATTACTATAGAGAGTAGGTTGGAGTGCTTGGAGTCGATTAAGTTGGACACATTCATGAGAGCAGTTTCTGTAGCGCGACAGGAGCCAGCTTCTAGTTGGTCTCGAAAGTTGTGGATGTCTAGGAAATTGGTAAGACGGTTGAACACAACCCTTTCAGGCACTGGAGCAGAGGTGCACATTCATTCAAAATCCTCGAAGCTTGTTTCTAGAAAATGCCAGAATGCAGTCACGGTTCAGCTCAATGAGTTCTGACCATAACATTCTCTGATAAAATGTATTTAATGTGTGCTTCTGTGAAAGCACCACATCCTACATGAAGATGTTTTAATCATTCCATCCCACCAGCCTGTCTGTATATTGCATGTTCTTTGACAATACCTCTTCTGGCTCCATGTCTATCCAAGCATTATAGTCTTGTCACTAAACATTGCATTAACAGTCTACCATGACATTTCTGAAAATATTTAATTGTTTCCAGACATTACTTGGCTAGTATTAATTTTCCTAAATATTCAACCATGGAGGTTTTGTTACTTTGGACATGGTACTTAATGTGACCTGCTCACACTAAGGCTTTTTTCTTTGCCAACACCATTTTAGCTCAATTCAACATATAACATGACCTTCAAAGAGAAATGTGCAGACAGCATCTCAAGACTAGAAGCATGTTTTTGAACCAGATGTTAAAGTATCCTAGTATGAGGAGAATAACAACTCTACCAAATCACTAGCCTCCCACCTAGCCAGAATTCACTGGTGACAAATCGAGGAGGCAACCCATAATGTTGGAAACACATTGGACACCATTTTCTGCAAAGAAAGTCGAACTACAATAGCCCCAGTCAACATTCTCTGCACCAACCACCTTATGATTCCTTTTGTGATTCAAGCTCCAGTTGGCATAGCCCTAAAAAATCTAGCTCCAATCGAAAAATGAAATTGGAAATCCATCAATACAGCCGAAACTTCGAATCCACAAAACCACACAACTCTCTCCTGAACACTCCCACCATAAGAAAAAATTGAGATGCTCCTAAAGAGGATCACAGATGCCCTAGAATCAAGAACACCCAAGAAACTCTTCAGCCATCCCAAAAGAAATTTGCTGCAAGGTGGTTTAGCCTCCACTCTCCCGCCTCACTGTCTACATTTTGTAGAAAACATACTGGCAATTGGAACAAACATGGAAGAAACAGGAGAAAATGCTGAGAAAACAGATACTCCATGAAGCAAAAATCCTAAAAGCAAAGAAAATGCAGTGCCAAACTAATCCACAAAGCAAGCAATACACACATCTTCGACATCATTAACAAGATTTTTTTTAAAACTGATATGCAATAACAGCCCCACTTTCTCAACGTATGTGAAGAACTCACAAACCACTTTAAAAACACAGCAACTCATTAGCACTATGCCCAACACCATAGGCACCAATATCACCACTGGCGCAGCCCGAGAAGCAACCACAATGCTGACTTGTTTCACAGCAATCTCCACAGAACATTGTACTAAACTGGTGAAGGAAAGTAACAAATATGACTCTCCCACAGACTCCACTCACCAGACATCTACAAGACCATCTTCAGCAAAGATAACCTGCACAATACTTCCACAAGCTCATGAACCGCTCACTGGAAACCAGAACCATCCCCAGAAACTTCAAATATGTCTACATTAAACCTCTATCAAACATCAACAGGAAGCATAGACCACCCCAACTACCAGACAATATTACCAAGCCAAACTCCAAGAGACCTATGCATATGGACAAATCCGAATATAGATGGAAACCAACCAACTAGTGTACGAGGCACAAGTCTGTTTCAGACCTACGAGAGGACTACTCTCCACCTGGGATGACCTAAAGATGAAAGAAAAAAAAAAAAAGATCTATTCCAATACCACCTCCACACTGATGCTATTAGACCTTTCAGTGCCCTTTGAACTATTTAACTATGCAACCCTCATCCAAAGATTAGAAGAAACCGGGGTAGCCAACATCATGCTATAATGGACCCTGACAGAAAGGAACCCACCTGACAACCCCCTTTCAGCTCAACCTCACGTATACTTGCACGCGGTGTTCCACAAGGCTCATCCGTCTCACAATTACTCTTCAAAATCTTCATGGCTCCGGTAATGAAACTTATCAGACCACACAGGCCTTCATGTTACACCTACAGAGAGGACACACAAATCATTTCCATATTGCCACTATCAAGGACATAGTTTTAAACCTTAGTCAATTGCCTCTCACAAATCAATCTCTGCATAAATAAACAGCAACCACCTTGAACTCAACCTGGTTAAAACTGTAATCATGATCATGCCCAGCAATCCTTCTATCCAACCGTCCATACCGCGTTTTATGGACATGGGAACAAGACCAGAAGTCTCAAGTGTTTAAATATGTTGTAATCCTGATGGACAGTGAGCATCAGGAACTTCAAGTTAACACTGTAGTAAAGAAATGCAAATACCACCATTAATCTATCAGACAGATATTACCCATTCTCCCTTTTGAACAAATAACACTTTCCATTAGCTCACTTGTCATGTCAAGAGTAGACTATGCCAACAGCATCTACCATGGCATGCCTGACCACCTCACCAAAAACCACAACAAATGTAAAACACAGCAGCAACACTGCTTCTTAGACTTAAGAGGGAACACATCACTCCAGTTCTAAGATGACAACACTAGCTAGTCAAGAAAGGGATCTGTTTCAAAACACTTTGCATCCTCCACAGAGCAATTCAGAGATGAGTAACAGAATTCCTGCCAGACAAAATCTTCATCTACAGACAAAACAGAACCATGAGGTCTAGCAATGACATATGCCTTGAACCCAAATGTTGTTCAAAAGAAATATGGTGGATCAGCATTTTCAGGAATCTCACTGCAACTCCCTCCCCATCGGAATAAGCACACTAGAGGAACACCTGACCTTCAGGCAAGTAGTAAAACATACATGTTTCATATTCTGAGCTAACTCGAGCAATAGGCCATTGTCAAAGAGACCAAACCTAGTGGACCACAGCACACTAGGTTTCAGGCAGCCAACTAGCTACCTGCATGGCTGACTAATGCCATGAGGTTTTCACCCCTTTCCCTCACCACTAAACCATGCTAAAACCCTCCATATTCCTGCAACCATACCACCTACAAACCAACTTTGCCATGCACATATGGCACTTAGAAAATCCCTCCACACCTCCTCCAATAACTCAATTGCAACGTGGTGAATGCATCCTTGTGCTATGGCCACACATGGCCTCCCATATGCTGCTCTCTCACTCCTCCCACAGCAAACCAACCCCTCTTATTTTCAGATCCAGCATAGCACCAGGAAGCCATGCACGTGGTAGCAGTGTGCAGCGTAAGTCCCACTAACATAACCTAATTTAGTTTATCATCTAATATCCGGTTTGTTACATACAAACCTTTTACTTTCCTCAACTAAATTCTTGGTGAGGACAGCTCTGCCATGTTCTAAGTCCATAAGGTATGTTTTTTGACTGCTGACCAAGCTCGCAAAGAATACAGAAAAGCCACCATAATCCCCATCAATATACCCTAAAGTGGATATCCCTAGCATTAATTAATTGTGCAAAATGTCAAAAGCTCTCTGCTGTGTTTTATTAGTATGATGGAACCCCAGACAAGGCTATTCTTGAATCACCTCAATTGCTTGGCCCACTGATGACGGATTGTAGGTCTGATTTTAGTTTTATTTTATTCAACATGCATGTGTTTTTTTGTTTGTTTTTCTTCATTGCTAGTTTTGGTTGTTCGATGGCACTTGCACCAAAGCTTTTGTATTAGAGTACAGATGGGGAGAAATGGCATATGAGGAGGGACACTGACACAGCTTCTGGGTGTTTGTCTATGTGGGCACCCATTGGCTGCCTGTGGCCATGCTAATCCCTATGAAAAGCAAGACCAAGGCACAATGCCATCAGTGAGGGTTTTCACATGGTCCGCTTCCTTGTTTGATGTTCTCCTTACCGATGAGGATCAAGTTACATTCTTGAGCTGGATTGATTTAACCCTGTGATCATTTACTTTTAAGTAGAAGGTCTTGGATTAATACATTGTTCGGCTGGAGCAGATATTTCCCTGTAGACGGACCCACTGTTGTGAAATGCATTGGCAACTGCTACCAGTGTTCATTAAAATCGACAGTTTTGACATGAAGTGAAATATGTTATTGGTACATCAACATGAACGTTTGATCGTGGGAATCAATCCCAAACTAATTATGACAGGGTGTGCAGTCGTCACCAATGGCAGCGTGCCTAGGTCTCGTTTTTGATTGGTAGTTGTGTCGTTTGGTGGAATGCTTTGAGGATATGTACAAGCACAACCAAAAGGTGATGGCCGGAAGGTTCAGAATTAATCTTAACCACAGGCACAGCTCTAGGCAACCCTGCAGGCCATCGTATTTCAGCACCCCATTTACTATGGTTAATGATTTTCTACTGTTTGAGTAACAATTGTGAATATAGCAGTGTTTACCCACACCTCATCCCATGCTAATCCCTATGGACATTCCCACCCAGTTCTGCCCCTATCCGCCCAAAACACCTCTTTGAGTTTGCTTTACTCAAGCCTTACCATCAAACTTGGCATTCAAAGTGCTTGCCAGTGTTCTATTGCAAAGCCCTCTTCTGACAGTTAATGGCTTAATTGGAGCTGTAAACCCAATACTAGTGTAATAAACATGTCTTAACCATGTCTGCCTTCAAACACTCTGAGCATTGACAAAGGTAACAGTTTTGGCTTGTGTATAATTATTAGACATTTGCCAGGCCCTGCTAGTAAATGCCCAGTTTCTCATCCCATTTTGCACCCGCTACCCTCAAAAATGACCAGTTAATACCACTATGGCAGTGCCTGACATGTGTCTTTCCCATGCCTGTGCAAAAGCCCACACTGCTGGCATTGCCAATGCTTGCTTAACTCTTATTCCTGCGCAGGGGTGTTGCTAGATTTGGAAAGGATGCAGGGCTATGCTAATTTTAGGACTGTCTGGAGTGGGGGCTAGCTAGCCTTTTTGGTTGTAACCCCTGAGTTTCTATCTGGGGCTATAACCAAAAGACCCGGGGCTATAGCCCCCTCAGCCTCCCAACCCCCAGCAACGCCTCTGTTCCTGTGCTTAGCTATTTAATGCCAAAATGAAATGCTGTAAACTGATTTGGGTATAACCAAATAACACAATATCATCAGCTGAGTCTTTGACAAAATGACTATTGCTCTGCAGGAGTACAGAGATGAGGAGTTGCTAAACTGCGGTGTCGGCCCCACACTACTACTAAACCAGTAGTGATCCCAATCATAAGTGTGAAACTGGCACTCTCCAACTGGTATATTTCCTTCGCCTCTAGAAACGTGAGCCGACCGCAGGCTATATGTTCAGGAGGTGCGTGAGCTGATACATTTGCAACACAAACCACAATGTCGACGTGGTGCCTAAACAAAACAATGCTGCACAACCAAGGAGCTATAAAAATAGGATTTTTAATTAAACAAATACATGCAAAGGATTAATTAAAAACACTGTAAACTAACCACTGTAGTGGAAACGTGGAATATAGAGTTTGAGAAATAAAGGGCCTTCTGGGTTGATGGGCAAGGGTGATCGGGAAAGATTTCAGCAGTAATGCTCAAAGGATGTGACTTTGAAAGGTAGCATGTTCAGTCTTCATCATTAGGGCCCTCCAATTTGGGCCAGTGGGAAAGCTCCATCAGGCTTAACTGAATGAAATGATAAAGACTGGTGCCAACGGATCCAAGATGGGCTTCAAAACAAGCTTCTTAACATTCGCTCGGTAATGCTTGAAAAAATGTTACAGAACCAGGCTTGTCCGGACATTGGCAACCCTAAGGTTTTCACAAGAAGCTTGGATGTTCCAATCTTTAATTTTCATCCAGTAACCAAACTGGAATTAATAAAGGTCATTGAACAAATGAAATGTTCGCATTGCAGAGGTGATGCTTGTACATCTAGGATAATAAAGAGCTGTTCCCCTTCCATCATTTGTGCAGTCTGCTCCTTTGTTAATGCCTCATTGGCAGAGGGCATAGTACCCAATGAATTGAAACACACTATGGTTACACCAATCATCAAGAAGCCAGGTCTGTCAAGAGATAATACTTTGAATTTCCGACCCATCTCAAACACCCCTTTTCTTCTAAAAATACTGGACAGGGTAGCGTACCAACAAATTTCGGAACACCTGAATCAACACACCATCATACACTCCCACCAGTCAGATTTCAGGCAACTCTATGGGACTGAGACTTCTCTCTTAGAACTTAAATCTAGACTACTCTCACAAATGGATAAAAGTAAGCTCTCACTGATTATATCCTTGGACCAATCAGCGGCCTTGGATTTAATTGATCACACTATATTAAACTTAAGGCTAAAGGAAGTAGCCAACTTCTCTGAGCAAACAGCATTGTGGATCTCTTTCGTTCTTGAACATCGGCTGAGTAGTGTGTGCTCGGACACGGCGGAAGCAGATCCTATTGCGGTACTCTATGGAGTTCCACAGGGGGCTAGTACATCGCCATGCATCTACAATATTTTTATGGCTCCCTTTTTTTCATGTTAGAACAGGAGCAGGTTGTCTTCTCAAACTATGCTGACGACACTCAATGCATAGTTCCATTGACAGGCAATCATGGACAGGATGAGGCTGAAGTAAATAGAGTTTTCAGCCTAATCGAGGGGTGGATGTTACACAACTATCTCGCCCTCAACAGGAGTAAAACGGAATTAATGATTGTAGGGAGTCCACACACATTCAAAATGTTAAAATCATCCTACAGTGCCTTTATGTTAGGGGATGACATCATTAACCCTCTCCCCAAAACCAAGATACTGGGTGTTACACTGGATAAATCTCTTAACATGAAAGCGCATGTGTCCTCTGTGGTAACCTCAGCAGTATACTAAGTAAAACCGTTGTCACATTTGAGGCCTCTTATCTCCCAAAAAAGTGCAGAAACTATTGCTAGGGCAATAATAGGGGCCAAACTGGAATATTGTTGCAGTCTTTTGTTGGGATCCAGTAAGGGGGTCATACAGAGATTACAGGTGGTCCAGAACTTGGCCGTGAGAGTGGTGGTCAGCCTCACTAGACATGAGCATGTTACACAGGCTAGACGAGGCCTTCACTGGCTGCCAGTGGAATCTAGAATTACATTTCAAACATTGATAATTACCTTTAAGTGTCGAATGTTGATGATGCCTCCATACCTTCAATGTTATATTACAGATAAAGCTATTAGGAGATCCTTATGGTCGGATTCAAAAAAATGTCTGTAGCAACCTAGAGCCAGGACAGCTAAGGCCGAACAGGGTGCCTTTGCATTTAAGGCACTAAGTCTATGGAACAATCTTCCAGACTATGGGCCTCATTACGACCCAGGCGGTAAGTTACCGCCTGGGTCATACCTTTACCAGCATGGCGTAAACTATGTTTACGCCATGGTGGTTGGCGGACTTACCGCCCCGTTCCGAGGTCGGCGGGGCGGTAAGTCCCCAATCCCCATTTACCCTTCCCCATTCCCATTTTTGCCCCATAGGGCATAATGGGAGTGGGGAAGGCGTTAATTACGCCACCGTAAATTACGGTGGCGTAATTAACAACATGGTCCCTTAGCGCCATGGATTTTAACATCCGCCATGGCGCTAAGGGACCTCGGAATCAGGCGGTAAGGGTCGGCGCTGTTTACGCTGCCGTAAACCCCTTACCGCCTGAGTCGTAATGAGGCCCTATCTGTGTAATCTGGGTTGCCTTGTTAAATGTAAGAAGGCTCTTAAAACCTTCCTTTTCTGACTTATAATTTCTAGTTTCATCCATTCATTCCTGATACTTCTAGGGCATTATGGGTCTTTGTCTCTCCACTCTTTTTTTTGTTGTCCGCGCCTTCATGCCTCAGGATCTATAGTGCGCTATATAAATACCTTGTAATGTAATGTAATGTAATGTAACAGTACCATTAAGTCTTGTGGTTGGAGCTACAGTGTTCAGACAGCGTCTTAAGTGCTTACTGCAGTCAAACTGATGTGAGGGTTAAGATGTGCATTACCAATGGCGTTAAGTTAGTTTGAGGGATGTGCTTCTGGTCGATTGAGCTACAGTGTGAAATGGTCGAGCTGAAGCCTTCTACTGGTTTGGGTTTCAGCTGTCATTTTGGCAGCAGGACAGGCTTCAGGTGACTCAAGTCAGTGCCATGAGGGTTGAGTTGACGGTTTCCAGCAGGTTGAATTGACACTAGCCTGTTGCTTCCAGCGAGTGAAGCCAGCTATACAATCCAGTCGGGTCAGTATGCTTCAGTGGATCGGGACAGCATCTGCCAGGTAAGCAGTTCCAAAACATTGGAGTACCAAAAGCAGCATTGTGGATTCTGTAGTGCATCAAAGTAGTGTGTGGTCAAGCCGACTCCTTGAGGTGGACAACAGGATTCCAAGCTGCTTCTGGGTTGCTGAGTGACCAAATCCATGGTCACCAGGAACAACGTGAGTCCTAAGAGCTGCACCTTCACTGCAGGACAGGAAGTTGTCTGGCACCAACAAGGGGTTCTTCACCTCAAGTGAGCAGGATCCTGGTTGCAGTACACAGCCAGCAGAGATGTATTGGTCCAATAGAAGTGCGCCCCTACTCACTGTTTTCTGTTGTTGGATGGGACACACTTGCCTCTACCTTGGAAACATCTGTCTACAGCTTTAGGCCAGAGGACTTTGTAATAGGCTGTGCCCCTAATAGAGTTCAAGTTGAATCTGTCTTCTTTCAGGGTCTAAAGATGAACTAACCAGTCCCTGGATGCCTACCCTTATTCAGGTAAACCGCTATGGAGGATTGGTTTAAAACAAGCCTGTTGTCAGGGATCCAATTCAGAGTGTTATAACAAGTAATGTGCCTGCTGACATATCCAGAGATCTTTGTTTGCAGATAGTGACGGTGGATTGGGAATAGAAGAGAGCCCTAGCAAAAAACAAGATGGTGGATACCTCTCCTCAAGCTATTCTAACTCTCTCCTTTCCCATAGCTGCTGACTTCAGAAGGAGTCCATTGAGCAACACCCTATTCTAAGTGTGGCTCTATTATTTGAGGACTGTCTTTGAAGCTTTGGTTCTCAGAGGAACTTCTGGGAAGGGTTCCTGTGCCTTTCTCAGGAAGATCTAATAACTAGCTATCTGGGCTTTGTCCCACATAGCAGTTGTGGATAAGCTGTTTGAGCTGGCTGTCCCCACATTAGCCTTGTCATAGTTGGAGCACTGCTCACCAAGCTAACATTAGTATGATTTCCAAATGCTGTGGCTGTATAATTGTTTGACCTCAGTAGCCACCATGTCCTACCCAGGCATGGCCTATATTAACAGGGTGCACAATTAGATTTCAATCTCGGGTGCAGTGGATTAAAAAGCCACCTCTGCCGGATGGGACTATGTGTTTTATCAGTTGTCAGGAATGGACATTTGACCTTTGAACCTGGCTTGCTGCTACTGTATAGCAGTTGCTGGAGATGGCAGGAGATAAGTTGCAGCAAAGGTACATAAGTGCACTACATTTTTGGCACGGAGCATTATGAAAAGATGATCTGGTTAACAAGTCTCTGTTTGAGTGATGGTTTACTTTTTTAATATTTTATATATAAAAATTAAAAATGCTAAGTCATTCAGAACCAAACTAATTTTAATTCTTCTTAGAGCCCAACAAATGAATGTGAGCTGCATTTATCTTATGCGGAACATCATATCATATACTATATAATACAAGGCCAGATGTATGTTTGGCTGAAGCCATCCTGCCTGCTTCGCCTGTTATCGCTGCTAGAGGGAGCTGTTGCCTTGCATATACAACAATAAGACTTCAAGTTCATCTTCCAGGTGAGCAAAATGTGTATTTCAACAAGGGTAACATACAATTAGCTGTATAAAAGGCCTATGACGGGGGTACAATGTTAACACCATATTTCAAGTTGCATACACTAAGAAAATATATACATTAAAAAAAAAGAAATTCATTTCATTGAGCACTATTTCTCTAACAAAATGGATTTGTTGTGGATTATATAATTATTCATTGTAATATTGCTTGGCATGTATTATATCAATAATACTCTTCATGTACATTTGAAACTTTATTTGACTTCAATTTACTTTATTTTATGATCCCATGTCTACTTTGGATCATGCTGCATGTGAATTGTATCACTCATCCGTCAAAAGTATATATTTAAGTCCAGAACCTGTATGTGGAATCCAAGACAATGAGGAGCAGAAGCAACAATTGAGCGTGTGTACTATGTTAAACTTTCAATGGATTCTAGGAGATTTTGTTTGAAGTTACTACTCCTCCACATAAGGATCAAGATTGTTTACAAAAAATGTTTTGTTCTATTAACATAAGTTACGTTAAAATACACTACATCATATATTTACACTCTGAAAATGGCTTCCTAAACGCACATTAATCTGTGTACTTGGGCTTTTCCACTAGTTTTAATAGAGAAGCGGTTTTCAGGTCTGCTAAATACAGGTTAAAAAGGCAAGGTGCCACAAAGGGACCTTGTTTTAATCGTTTGCTATTGTAAGTAGGTTTCTAGAAGAGGCCCTTGTTATTCAACATGATAGAGATGACCATGTTGGTATGTATAAGAATAATTAAATTTAACAAGCACTGACGCAGACACCAATGGTTTAGTTTAGCTCAGAGTTTCTTCCAATGATCATTATCAAAGGCTGTTTAATAATCAACATTGGCCAAATATAACCAGGGATTACCCCTACTCTGGGCTGGTTTAAGTGTGGTGCGATTATCCAATTGTGCATAGTGCTATAGCTCTGCCCAATACCACATTGAAAAATGTGTTTTCTCTCTCCATCCATCGTTGCAATTCTTTTAATATGACGGATGCAATAACTTGACTTATAACATCTAAGAAGGCTATTATTAGCCAATCACTTTTTGGATCTTGTGCGTCACCTCTTTTTAAAACGAGAATTCATGATGACTCTCTGCATGTTGAAGGGAGCCTACACAATTGCCTAACCTTAATACTTCTACTAACATTACTGTCTATTCACACTTCTGTGCTTTGAGTGCAATGTTTGAAAGTCCATCCAGTACTAGACCTGTGACTTCTTTAATTATCTTAACATTTATAATATTTAACTGCAAAAAAGTGTCATTCCAAACTTGACTTGCAGTTGTGTACAAGCTTATCTCAGTTGTAGTTTCTAGGTAAGCAGTGGTTGCCTCAGACTGTTTCAGATATTGTGTTTAATTGAGGGTGACCATGCCCACTTACACTAGGTACTGTTAACTGTATTCCAAAACTGCCTTCTATCTCTTTTTCCCTATAACATATGATGCCATCTTTCTTCCATTTTCTTACCTCTGGTACGACTTGCACCGTTTTTTTAACCTCCTTTTGTATGCTTTTCTTACAATTAAGATCTTTCTCCCAAGACTAGGTATTTCTTTTCCTAATGGCCGTAAACTGACACATGGGTCTTTTTGAATACCGAACCCCTAGTCGTATACATAAGATCTCCCCGTTGGTATAGGAAAAGGTTTGTTACTAGCCAGCTTCATGCGAGATGACCATTATTTCACAATCTAAAGAAAAATATGCAGGATCAGTCAATATTTTCTATTAATGGCAATTCAATATCCTACTCAACATATTATCTATGTATCGTTGGATAATTCTTCTGTTATAATGCATTACACACAAAGCATTATTAGCCCAGTTATTTTCCATGAATTCAAGAATTCCAAGTGTATCAGATGGCCTTAAGAATCTAAAGAGTCTGACAGATGGTTTTGGAGACTGCAAACCAATTTGACTAATGGGTTTCCCTGAATGGTGCCTCAACCTCGTGTGGGCTCCATCCACCCTAACCTGGGCTTCTCTGTTGCCCAAATTAAGTGTGAAAACCAGAGATGGGTAATCCCTTTTCTGTGCCTAACCCTTTCTGCAGTAGGGAACCTGTTCGATCTTGCTCCTCATGGGACTTCCTAAGGCTCACTAACTTTAGTGCGCCCACATTGATGGATAAAATGAAATAACAGATGGTGCCTGTGCTCTTTTTTTATTTCTCGCCCTCACTCCTCTTCCTGATATGCATCATTACTCCCTAAACCCAGTTCTTCACACCCCATCCCGTCTTTCTCCTCATTCCTTCCCACTGCCTCTTTCATCTTCTACTTCCTCCGGTCTTCCCGCTCCCTCTACTCTCTCCCTTCTACATTATCTCTCATCTTTCTCTCCTCCCACTTCCTTTGCTCTACAATCTTGTCATACCCCTTCTCCTACCTATCTCCTACTTCCTTCCTCCATTAACTACTCTCTCCTACCTCCAACCTCCCCTTCTGCAACTCCTTCCTCTCTACCCGTCATGTATTTCTCTCTCTTGCTCTTTTTACCTTTCACCAATACTCTATCTGCACTTTTCTTCACCCACAAACCTCTCCCCCTACTAAATCTTGCATCCCTCATATACTATTCATGCTTACAACCACTGCCACAATTGCAACTCCACTCTCTCAACTTGGTACACTCTTGCGCATGCAATAGCTCATCTGAACTCCTTATCCAACCTTTCCATATACTCCATCACTTCGCCCCCTCCTCCTGTCCTCCTCCTGGTCTCTCAGTGCACCTCCACACCTCCAGATCTCAACCAAACACCATTTACTGTTTGGCTTTCACAGGTCTTTTCCTGACCTTTGCTCCTTCCTCCATCGGGTCTGTCTCGCACCTGATGCTGGGGCCCAATCTAAACCTGCTCATTTTACCCTGGCATTAGGCTACCATGGTACACCATTGCATTAACCCCCTTTGGCCCTGCCTCCTTTTCATGCTCATCATTTTGAACAGAATCCTCTGGCTTTCCTGCTTGGTGTCAGTTCGGCGTTCCACTTACTCTGAGTCCTGCTACGTTTGGCTTAGCCCGTCTTGATTTGGCAGGAACCAGAGAGTCATCTGCATTAGGAAAGTTTATATTCTTCAGGAATCAACTGGGCTCTCCCTTTACCGCACTGGATTGTTGGTCTTGTAGTTCTGCAATAAGGCAAAGAGAACTCTGGCTAGGATTGACGGTGCATGGAATTGGGGCATTGAAAGTGGTTCTATGTTCTTTCTTCATCAGTTATTATTACGACTTACTTTTAAACGAGTACAAAATTCAGAAAAGGGTCATCAAATTTGTTTGTTTTTTGAGGGGTGGGTTGGGTTCCACCAAAGCCCCCACACCCGCACCTATTTTTAACTACTCCCGACCCCCCCCAATCCCTTATCTGCTCTTTCCTACTCCACCAAAAAATGTTGATTACCTTGTTCGTTATTTTGTACACGTTTAAAAGGAAGTCGTAAAAATAACTGGCGATGAAACAACGCTATACCTTGAAAGACGTATCATCCTCAACAATCAGGGCACATAAAGAAGGTTTGAGGACAGGGGTCCTCCCAATTCCTTCACCTCACCCCTGGGTTACGACTGGCTCTGGCTTATTCCCTTGTGGGCCTTCTACCCCATGCTTGGAGTGGTTCCCTATTCACCCCTGACCCAGTCACAATCCTGTTGGTATCCACCAAGTCCCAATCGGCCTCAAACATGGCATAGAATGAGCACTTAATTTGTTTTTTGGGACACTTAGTGAAGTGATATACTTTAATAAAATACCAAACATAAGCTGCCTATGGACCAAGTAGTACTAGTAGGTATATTGCCAGAAACTCTACCGTTCACCATGATTAATGACCATTCCGAAAACCTCTATGCCCACGCGCAACCATGTTTCCTCTGTTGCACATCACCACCTCATGGATATTCAGAGCACAGGGGTCATGCTACAGGGTGTCATTACACAGGTCTGGACACTGTGCATTGAAATCTCCACAAACTATCAGGTTATTATTAAAGAAAGATTCTATCCATTCTGTTAGAAAGGCATTTGTTTCCTGCTATGCAGCCCTGTTCTCTTGCTTTTGTTGTGAATTGTAAACTGTTAAGAACAACCAATTCGTTTTTTCTTTCTCCTTATTTAGGTTTAATTTGTTTGCTAGGACATTGTCCGATGTTAACTGATCTCCCATCAATGACACCTCAATTGGTTCTTTGCTGTAAATGGAAGACCACCCCTGGGACGGACCTGAGCGCATTTCTTAGCAGAACACAAAGGTTGTGTATCCATTCAAACTGGGGGGGGGGGGCTCCACTAGCCAAGTTTCCTCGAACATTATTGTCTTTAATAATAATTGCTCTTCCATTTTTTGCACTAAACTCTTATAACCTTGTGTGTTCCAAGAAAGTAGGCTTAGAAAGGAGGTTTCTTTTGTTAGGGGCATTGTAGGAATTTGAAATGTAACAGTAACAAATAGGCCCTAATTTCCCACTTGCTGCCAGTAGAGAAACGTTTATCCTTAGTGGGAAAAGTCTTTGGATTTTTTTTTTTAATTTATGACTACCATCTTACTCTGACCCCTTGTGATACTTGTACCTAAATCAGGCTTCACAACCATTCCATTTGGGTTGGATGGTGTAGTTCATCTGGCCGGGAGGATAGCTTGGGGCAACACATTTGTCTTGACGTTCTAGTGTGGGTTCAGCTTCATCAAAGTAATTTACAATGACCATTACTGGCATAGACTGTGGCTGCAGCTTTGTGACAGTCATGCGATGCAGTGCTGACATGGGTTTTGGACACAGGCATGAAAATGTGGTAAAATGCTGGTGTGCTGTTGGTGACATGACATTTTCTGTTATTTCTTTCTTTCATGTTACCCTAGAGAACTAATTGTAACATGTCTGTTTTTTATGCCATTTTTCTCAGCAATTGTGTTGTATAATTCACCATATGAACACATTACCTGGGAAAATCTCCCTCCAATCCCCATCCATTAATTGGAGCTCCTTTGTTATGTCGGTCGCTCATGTTTATGGGGACTGTTAATGGCTCGTCCCTTAAAATATTCGCCTGCCATCACTGAACCTCTTTCTCACTGGCATAGATGGATTTGGCCTGCAACTTCATGAAGGTGATTTAGAGGGATCATTATTGGCATTAATAGAATGTGGTCACAACTTCATGAAGGTGATTTGCAATGCTGACATATGTCGTGGACACAGGCATCATGAAAAAGTTATCTCATTGATATCGGCAAAACATAGGCCAAGCGATTAGGGATGCAGAAACTAACACGGTAGCAATCGAGGAAGAATTCCTTAGGGAAGGGTCTCCGGCTTCAAACGATTTTGCTTCTGAGGGCCCGGGAGACACTTCGAAATGCCTCCCTGGACAGCTCACTGGGTTAAACTGAGCCAAATGTGTGAGTCAAGAGACAAGACGGGGAAAATGCTTGCCTGGCTGAAAAGCAAGGATGAAGGGAGTAGGTACGTCAGGGAAATGATGAACACGAGGGTAGAAGGGCCATTGATGTCATGGGAATAGTGGAGGCATTCGCTATTATGATGAGGTGCTCTATCAGGCTATACAAGAACAAGGTTCACCCACAGGAACAAATGTCCTGCGCAATATTACCCTTCTCCACCTACTGTATCAGCAGAGATTAGGCCTGGATACTGAGATTAGTGAGGAAGAGATAGCCACTGCCATCTCTCCCCTCCATTCAGGGAACACTCCAGGCCCAAACGGTTTCCCAATAGAGACCTACAAGACATTGAGCAACCATACTGTCAAACCCTTACTCAATCTATTCTCACACAGCAAAGTAGGTGTTGGCTTGTCTTTGGATATTCAGCAGGCCTGAATTGTAGCCCTCTGAGCTATGTTCTTCTAATAGACTGATCTCTGTCATTAATGGGCAGGCTCATATTCTGGCCAAGGTTCTGGCCTACCGCCTGCTAAACACTGTATCCTTCCTGGTCCACCCAGATCAATGTGAATTTATGCCAGATAAATCCACATGCATGACTATCTGATGATTACATTGAGTGATCTATCAAGCCCCTGCACTTCAGGACCCATTGTCTCTTCTCTGTCGACATTGACAAAGCTTTTGATTCAGTTACATGGGAGTGCCGGTGGGAAATTATGATTGGTATGTCCTTTGGTGGTAACTTCCTTTGCTGGACCTGTCTACTCTACAAATCGTCAACTACAAAGGTTAAGGTCAATGGGGTGACATCCAGATCCTTTCCTCTGGTGGGAGTGACCAGGAAGGGGTGACCTTTCTCCCTTGCTGTTCACTTTGACCATAGAACCTTTAGCCATACTATTAAGTACTGATGCAAATTGTTTGCGGTTCTGGTGGTCATCTGTGTGGAAGGACAGTCTCCTTACACGCTGATGACTATACAAAAAGTGTTTAAAGGCGCAACAAGATAAGGGTTGGGGACAGGGATGAGGAAAAACAAAGGTCCTACTAGGCCTTGTCATTTGGATTGTGTAAGCGCAGTCGCAAGAAGTGCGTGGGAGAGGGGAGAGCAGGGAAGTGCTGGTCAGGGTGTAAAGGGCCCAGGGGTTAAGCGAGTGCCAAGAGGAGGCCAATTGTACAAGTGCCAGGGGAATGCAGAGAGTGCAGGGGAAGATGCTAAGTGTGAGGGATGGGGCTGGATGGGCTCAAGGGTGCAGGCCCAGCAAGGCCTGAGGCAGGGGAAGGGAGCCCGGAAGGGCATGTGCAGGTTAGGGGGGTGGGGAAGAGAGGTCAGGGGAGACCAAGTGCCGGGGTAGTCTCATTCAGGAGGGCCTGGTGCCCTGTAAGAATTTTATGGGGATCTAGTGCACTCATGTCTGATAACCTGAAGGCTGCAGGAGTATGAGGCATTCACTGGACACGGGGTGAATTTGCTAGAAGTCTACTTTCGGTACAAGGGGAGTAGTAAGGAGACTATCCCCTCAGGTTGTCCTCATCAGAAGGTGAGGCATGGTTTCAAATATTTAGATGTATACGTGTTAGGAAAGATTTCACTTTACTGCACCTTGCCTTCCATTTTTAATGGACCCCCAAACATTTTGCTTTTTATTTTTGAATCTGACCTACTGTTGTGCACTGAAGCCTCCAACTTCACTACACTTTTGCTCGTATGTTATGGGGAAACTGACATTCAGGCTGTCAGTACTGGGAAACATTGTTTCCCCCAGCCTTGATACTGTTGTTAATACTTTGGTAACTTTTGTATCACTTTTGTAACTTTTTTATCTTTGAACCATGCATCTTACAATGCAGTACAATGGGCACACTTTTGTTTTTGCCCTAGACTAAGAGGATTTTTGGTTTCTCTAGGTGTGCTAAATGGACCAGCTGGTGGCAGCAGTGACTTTCCCTATTTTTAGGGGTATTTTGTTTTATCCTAAACACATTTACTGCATTTGGCTACTAACTGTGGCTAGTGTTCAAACATGGCCATGCTTCATCGTTTTTCACTTGTCCTTTGGCCATCTTGTCTTTTAGCCTTCGTCTTGGCCTGTGACGCCAGGAAAATCCTTATATGGACTTCCAGTGCCCTGGAAAGCAGAGGCTTTTGGCAGGCTACTGGAGGTTTATGTGTGTTATCTGGCAGGATGTGTGCTAGGACTGTCTGGTGCCAATACACACACTGATTTCTATGATTTGCATGAGTGTTCCTGCCGTTTGTCCTGATTGGACCCCTGCTGGGGTGTGTGAGGGCTAGCTCTACTATTAGCTAGTGGGGGTTTCTGCTCTTACCTGGATTTTGGGATAGGTAGATGACCCCTGCACCCACTTTGGAGAGATCCAGGAGAAACCTGAAGGAGCCAAGACTTTTGTCCAGCTATGAGACCCGTGATGAGAGACCGGCAACCCATCTGAAGGAGGCCTGGTTACCAACTTCTGCTACTGTCTTGCTGTCGATCTCCAGCAGTCCTGCGAGGGAGCTGCGACCATTGGAATAGAGGTGCCTTCCATTCCTGATGTCTGCTTTGTCCCTTGCAAAGAAGAGCCTTCGGAAGTGCACTGCGACCGCCCTGTGGCTGACCAGCTCTGAGTTTGGGCTACCATGCTGCCGATTTTGTCATTCTGAGTTGATACCTGGAACTTGGAGGGTATGGGGGGGGTCCTCCGCTTGTCCTACAAGACTTGCCTCAGTGGAATTTCAGAGTCCTAGCATCAAGCGGACACGAGATAGGAGGGAAAGTCAGACTGTGACAAGTGAGTCTCTTTGCGTCACCGTGCTGCAGTGACCGCCGTACCAAGCACCTCAGCTGAGTCGAGTCAAGTCCTGAGAGGGGTCTTGCATCGTGTTTTGCTGCATTCTTCCACTGAGAGTCCTTGCACCAGCCAAATACATCGACTGGAGTTCTGCTTGAACCTGCAATTCCTTTAAATCAAGGGCTGAGGTAATGACGGGAAAGTGACCTCAGACCTTCCATCAACTTGCCAAGTTCTGTGCAGAATCGGAATACGGGGGTGAGTCAGTGGTTCTTACCTGCCCCCTAAACTCCCTTTAAAAGCTTTGCTAACTTTTACAAACTTTATTAACACTTTGGCGTTGCCATTGCTTGCTTGCGCAAGCCTTCTGAAAGTTGGGGACACTTTTCTTTATTAGTATAACTTGTGCTCTAACCCTTGGAATCATTCACTGGACCCCAGAGACCCTACCTTCATTTTTTCCAGCGTTACAAACTGTGTCAGAACTTTTCCTGAACTTTTGAGCATAAGGCCCCAGACCACTTAGGGAACGACTTTTGAAGCTAGGGCTAATTCTCTGTGGACCTGTAGTGCATGATCTAATCTGTACTTTCCTTTACAGGGGTTTGATCTGCATTATGCCCTACTATATTGACTGTATATATGTACTTTATTTTTAGTGTTGTGTAATACTTCTACCTGTTGTTAGTCATTTTTCATAGTATTTTTGGCCATAGACAATATGTATAAAAACAGTTATTTATTTAAGTGTAATTTGTGACTCCCACTGTGTGTACTCATTGTGGACCCTTTACAAGCTCACCACCTCTTGAGACTCAGCTTAGACCACTCATCACTGCTACCTTGAACTGGTTTCGCTGCAGCTCCTAGAGTTGTCCTTGTCACAATATAGGTTGGCCTTCTATACATCTGCCCACCAGACCAGTATAGAAAATCAGTCCTAACAGGTAGGACCGGACCATACAAGGATTCCTCCCTGAAACCTTCAAAATATTATGGAAAGATTCTTGCAGGTCGTGATGCATTGGATGTGTCTCCCACTAAATCTGCTGGAGAACGCCACCCTGTTGAAAATCCTAATGTTACCCAGATATCATTACATGCTTCAGAATGCCCCTCTCATGATCCCTAAATTGGTATTGGATCAAATTGATACAGCCCTTAGTGTGATATGTGGTTGCTTGCCACCCCACAAATGTTCTTAGAGTATAGTGCAACATTCAGTGTGGGAAGGAGATATTGGCTTATGTAAACATACAACAATATTACTGGGCAAGCCACCTGGCGACAATCAATGAATGGCTGCATGGGGACTCTTCGGTTATCGCATGTCAAAGCCGACCAGGCGTGGAAGAATGGAATTTAGCTAATCCAAGCCTTGTACCATGCGTGTGTAGAAGGAGGCACACCAACATATCGGGTGGGGAGGTAGGCAGACCTTAACACAACCCATGTGGTACAATTCACACATACCCGAAGGTAATAAGATTGGTAGATTTATGGTCTGGTTCCACTGTAATATTATACTACTAATAGATGTGATAAGAGGGAAACCGTATGTTCCTTTGTTGATCTTCAACATACATTTGCGCTGCCTGCAATTTGTGCAATTTGCACATGCTTTTGGCACACAAATTCAAAGTTTCCAGGAGGTCCACTATGATCCCCTCGTGAGAGGAACCTCCTCCTGGAACTTATCACTACATTGGGCTATGACCTCTTTCACAACTCAAGAGCTATCTAACCAATGTTCAATATGGGAGGCGGTACTGGGTGCAATTGAATTGGAAGAATGGATAGAGGCACTGATGTTCCCTAGGGAAGTTGGGATCTCATCCAGGATGTGGTTAATACAGATTAAAATAGTGTACTAACCCTGCACTCCACAATTTAAATGGGTCTTGCTGAGCATGCTAACTGTTTAAGATGTGGGGGACTAGAAGGAACCTTCTTTCATAGCATGCAGCAGTGTGCCCAGGTCTGTTGTTTTTGGAGGAGGTGCCTGGGCAAACTAAATACAATCCTTGGCACAATAGTACCGGAGGACCCGAAGCTACTGTTACTAGGAGTATTGGGGGTGGGGGCGAATCCTCTTGCAACCATTATGAAAGATGTTCTTATCCACCATTGTTGGTTTGATAAAAACGCATTATTGCTGCTATGTGAGTGGCAATTGAACGCCCCTGATATAGCATATGGGTATCGGAAGTTAAAATGTGTACATCCCTTGAAAACGAGTGTACAACACCTAGGGTTGTCCAGCTAAATCACAGAAAATATGGGTGAGGGGCAGGGTTGAACGGCGGTGTTATAACTGGAGTGGCTGGTGCATATTTAAGTCATGATAACGGACTGAGTGTTCATCCAAATGTGCGTGTCTCATGTTACCTGATGAGATGTGCCCAATCGTTGTTGTTTTTGAAAATTATTAAAATGTAGTCTCATTTTTTTTAATAAAAGGTATTTATTTATAATTCTTCAAAGCGCTACACGCCCATTGGCCTCGGAGTGCCAACAAAAGAAGAGGACAGGTAGGTCCGAAGGAACAAGACGAGCAATGTAAGAGAGTAACATTTTAATCGGCGTTAAAGAGTGTTTTGATGGCCTTTTTAAAGACGGGAAGCGATGAGGATAATTTACAGGCATTGGGAAGAGTATTCCATTCCTGGGGAGCACAGACCTCAAACAGGTACCTCCGAACCTTTTCAGACGAAAGCAAGAATGTGATGGTCTGCTTTTTGGTTTTGGTGAAATCTTATGGCGCAACACCTTGCACTGCCGAAACGTAAAGACCCTTGCGTCCTTAACCCACTATGCAAGAGGTGCGCGCTGCTCCAGACTACCACCAGCGCCATATGTAGACCCCGAACTGACCAAACCGATATTGAGACTTATCAAAGGACACCTTCAGCTGTTTTAAATAGCATATGTATTCCTTATTTTACTGGTAACAGCCAAAAGGACAGTCTCCTGCTTCACAGTTAGAAATAATCTTTTCACACGTCTAAGAAGGAGACTCTACGCTGTCTATAGATTCGGTTTGGGTCAGAATGTTCTGTTAAGTCAAATGTGCAGACCATGTGATGCAATTTGTGACGTGCTAAGAAGTTCTCTTTGAACAACAGTTTTACTGTCTAGTCTTCTCTGATTTCTATCCTTCTATTTCTAAACCTCCCGACTCGTATTTCAGACGTGTGCTTTAATGAACTTTTTTGCAATAATGTGTATATATGGAATCTGTTATAATTCATTATGTAATACAAAGAATCAAATGTAAGACTTGCACTCATGTCAAGGATTCAGCCCAGTGCGTCATAGCTCTCTTGCCTTCCCGAGAATTCAGACTAGGATATTATACCACATGTTAATTACTAACGGAAGGTTATAGCTCTTTCTCTTGGAGCGTTAAAAAGAGGACACCACACTAAGTGTAAGTCGCAACACAGTGTGCATAGTGTCCCCTTTGCAGTCACTCATTGAGGCAACCTACAGTCAGTTATTCAACTGTCATACTACATGTTTCTACCTGTCGGGACCAATCCCTTGTTCACAAATTTGCCAAAACCATTGTTACAAGAGAGAAGGAGGGAGACTGGGTTCTGAACTGAGAATATCTGGCTGGCATAGAACCAGCAATGCCACGGAAAGAAAAGACCAACTAAAATGTATTTTTCTAAACGCCTTTGCCGTACTACCCAATGAGGAGCATAGTAACAAGATTTCCTCCAATCAGCAGTTTTGCGAAAAACAAGTCTGCCGGGCTTTCCATTTCTCAGCTGAGTAGTGATTTGCCTTATTAGGCTATTTAGAGTACAATTGGGGGATTTGTGGGCTACTTTCAGCAGCATTCTTTTTTATATTACTCCAGGCTGACTCTCTACGTGCCTATTTTAATGGCTGTTATGCTGGTACCGGGCTTGTTGCTTGAGTGAGTCTGCTTGCTCGCTTGGTTCTGCTCTACATTTGCTCTGCGTCGTTGTCCCGCTTTCCCCGAAAACCGTTTTATTTATTTCCTCATGGATGGTCTGTGGTTGGGTACTGTCTGACCCTACCCCTTCTTGCCTGACTTTGGACCTCTTTTTCCAGACTCCGCTTTCCCCAGCAGTGCAGTTTTCTTGAGCCCTTACCCCACCTGTAATTAGCCTTCTGCAGCTGGTTGTTTACACTTAGTTTGTTTTCTTGCTGTGACAATAGTGTTTTCCTGGCATGTACATAGGAAATGACATTGTATACGAACCTACACCGACATGCCTCCCAAATGCAACTGAGGTAATGTGCTCTTAAAAATGATTGGCGCAGATAGTGGCCCTCGTGTCGCTTACCCAAGAGTTCAAAAGAGTTGAAAGAGGAAGTCAGAAGCAGCCAATCACGGGCCAGGGAGACTCTTATCAACATCCCTAGACGAACGTGTTCAAAGACCTGTTGGCACGCTTTGAAAGAACACATTAAAGCATCATGAGGATTAAAATATAAAAAAGGCACATTTTTCACAGATGCTTGGCAAGCCCTTCCATTTTTTCAGCAAAGTAACAAATGAAGATTTTGAGAACAAAAGTTTGAATGATCTAAAGTATTTTATTTGCAATCCTCGAATATTTACGTATGTCAACACGCCAAAATTGTGGAAACCATAAAGTGCCATAACATGACTCTGAATCAAAACAGTAGAAACATTTAAGCATCTGTTAGGAATTGTCTGCTCCGGTATAATGCAGTTTGACGTTTAGTTTGCGGCAATAATTTGACTGACTTGCCTGTGTTTTGGGGTATTTTTAGCTTTTGTTTAGTTTAGTTTTATTTACAAAATGGCTGTAGTTTCTTTAGACTGAGGCGAGAGCAGGCCTGCTATTTGACTCTGCTCTCATGTGATGTCATTTCAGCTAACGTCCTTTACGCTGCACGCGGGATACGTGCCAGTGTCGCACACCTCACCGCCCCCAGGAGTTCTAGCGAAGTCTCGCTTTCAGTCAGGTATTTTGTCCAGCTCCTACGTATGTGAACAGTCCTAGATGATACCTTTTTGCTATTCTCTGATGCAGTCTGGGGCTATATTCCTCCAAGTACTTAACAGCGATTTTGTGCAACAATTTTTTGGCACAGGAGGGGCTCATTGCAGATTATTTTTGGGACAATTTGGTTTCTGGATATAATGTCGCTTTAACAGCTTCAGTAGTTTGTGTTTTAACAATTCACAAGATGGAATAATGCGATTGTATTGGCCCAAGTTTAACTGTTTTTTTTTTCTTTTTCTCTTTTATGTAATATTGTGACAAGTGTGTTTTTGAATGTAACTTTCTGCTTGGCGCAAGTTGGATGTATTTACTATGGTATTTTTACATTGCAAAAAAAATCATTTTTTTAAACTATCTTTTTGTAAAGATTATGGTGAACCATATACAAATAAAAAAATGATGCTTTAGTCCCACTGGGAGGGCCATCCACTCCCATTTCATTTAATGGATATGCAATGTTCATTTTGGCGTTTACCAAACATTATTTAACACAATATAGTGCACCAGCAACTTCATGCCTATGAATCGTAGTTCTGGATGGGGAGAGAGACCCCAATTCTCTTTACACTAATCCTACCAGAATCGTAGAGTGCTATTCATTGCTGAGGACCCACAAGCTACATTGATCCGAGTGTGCCAAAACCAGAAACTTTGAAAGTCGGATTCACCGACTCAGGGACTACAGTCACATTTGATTGGCGTTTGACTCTTGGAGGAACCCCAGGCATTTTTAGTTGTGCGTATTCGGTGATGCATAAGTGCCACCTGAGTCCTGAAATGATTTGTTGTATTGCAGTACAGCTAAGAAGGAGATGACTGGTAATGTAGGACACACAGAGTTACTATTTACCATCCATTCACTGCCCATCATTTCCTCGGCTGGGGCCTCCCTCTGGAACAGCCTCCCTGAAACTTGAGGAGAACCATCTCTGATTCCGGGAGCACCTCAAGCCCTTACTCTTTGCTTCTGCCTTCACGCTTCCTCTACCATGCTAATCTGTCTGCTTTGGCACGGGGGAACCTGGTTACCCTCTGATTTTGGGCCCAGATCCCTGCCCTCCCAGCCACACACCCCCACTGCCTCCTGGGAACCCTTGCACTTGGCCATGTACCTGCAACCCTACAGTCCCCTTCCAGCACTTATCAGACTCCTGTTGTCTACACCTTATTCTCGCACGAACCACCTGCTGGCCGCACTACATGGTGTTCTATCACATGTTCACCACTTTTCACCCCCCCCCACGCTTTGCACTTTCCCCCTTCCCTCTCCCCTGCACTTGCATGTTCTCAATGTCACTGGGCCTAGTAAGATCGTTGTTTTGTCCTCCCTTGCCTGGTCGCGCTCTGAAACACTTGTGTATGGGCGCAATACAAATAAAATATCATATCATATGCTAATCTCTATGGCTGTTTCTGTGCACTGCTTGCCTCTCCCCACTCAGAACACACGCTCCTGGAATCTTTTTGAGCCAGCTCTGCCAATGAGTAAGGGTTCACTCACTTTGTGACATATAGGAATTGCCATATTTTTCTCCAAGCAGTCTTCTGAGAATGAATGGCTTCGTTGCAGCTGTAAACGTGCCACTGGTGTAATTGATACAAGTGTACCTTCAACCATTTTATTTAGAAGCAGTGTGTATGTTCTCATAGCTGCTCCTTCCCAAAAAGATATTCTTTTTTTTTTTTTTAAATGAACATTATTAAACCTGTCAACTTTGGCTTGTGCTTATGTATTAGCAGTGCTTCTCAAATGCATATCTACCATACACCAAGGGATTCACGCCGGGTTGCTGCTGTTGCCATCTTATGTTCAGGTAGTACCATTATGGCAGTGCCTGGCAAATGCCTACACATAAGGCAAAACGGTTGGCTTGACCAGTCCTTGTCCAAATGAAGACACGGTGCAATAATGGCCCATCAACGGTTCTTGTCTGTGTCTTTATCCATACAAATGTAAACAGATGGCCCTTAAAAGTAATTCAAAAAAGACAAAAGGGAAAACACCTTAAAAATATCATTTCCATCCACCATAAGTATCTCAGATTAGTGCACGTGTCTGTGTTTTTTGGTTTGGTGTGCGATTGGACCAGTGAGTCTTGAGGTGAGCACCCAGAGGCTGAACTCTTACCCACTTGCCGTTATGATAGGCCTCGGTAGGTACAGTTTGGCCGTTGGCAGTCAAAGGGTGCACAATAATGCATATCGCGGGGGGTGGGGCCTGCCGGTCACGACCCGGCGCTTTTTCTCAAGCAGGACAAGTGCCCCAGGGACTCTCCGCTTCTAAGAAGAAGGCAGGCCAGAAATAAGTGGCTGCAGCAAGCATTTAAGAAAGAAATACCGGAACATAACTAGTTCCATATTCAGTCGTAACTGGTATTTTTACGAGCTGCACTGTAAAGCTGTACTAAGTCCGCCTTTCTACTTTCTCAGCCACGCAGTGCCGAAAAGAACTCCCTTCTCGTTATGTGGCACTCTGCTGCTGGGTGGACCTCTTCAAACGAAACCCCCTTTGTCCCCGCCGCCACCGCTCCCCCCCAACCCCCCGCCAACTCCACTCTGGAATAATACGGAGTTTGTGAGAGAGACCCTATATTTCCGGGCCCTTGAATGTAGGATATGTGGTGTGGGTGGCGATGAAGGCGGGGGCGTCTTTGTTCCACTGCACATTAAAGTCGTGTGTTTCTCTCATTTTATTTTTTTTTGTTAGCCCGACCATTGAGGTTGGGTTAAGAATAATCCAACCTTCGAGCTTCATTTCTCTCACATCGTGACTACTAAATAATTCGAAAAGGCACAATGTGTCAGTGATTGTTGAGCGTCGCTGAGTGACCGTTCTCGACTGATGACGTTCTGCTTATAGTGTCTCATGAATATATGCTGTTAAACCGAGGGGGGTTGTAGCAAAAAAGCATCGATGTCTCAGCAGTCATTTGATTCCTTGCAGATTGTTGTTGTTTCTTCTAACGCTGCTGAATGTTTACTTCCAGGTTCACATTAAAGGGGATTGACCTCCATCCCTCGCCACCTATTGGATCGTGGGTACTAATGATGTCACTGGTGTTGGGAAGTCCTTGCCCTGGTGTTGTGGCTCACACTGCTTGCCCTTATGTTCCCTGGGGCATAGAGATGTGCAGAGTCTTTCAGTTTGACCTGCATAACTAAGGGTTGTCCCATGGCAGCTTGCAAGCCATGATGTGTAGGGCTGATTTGAGTTGTGTAAACTTGGAATGTCAAACTGTGACATCATGAGAGTGCAGCAATACCACATTGGGCTTCACTGGGAATGTCAAGCTTACCTGGCTCTCCCTGAGGATATCCAGCTCCCAGGGGGAAGTCAAATTTAGTGAGAATGTCAAGTCTGGAGCTTACTTACAATGTCAAACTCATTGACAATGCGAAACCGGAAAAGTGACGTTTACTGGGAATATCACACCTGGAGGCTTATTGGACAGGGCATACATGGAGTTTATTGTGAATATCACAATTACTTGCAATGTCGAACTGGGATCATACTGGGAATGCTATACTTACTAGGATGGCAAACTGGGTTCTTATTGGGGTTGTCAAACTTACTTAAAACGTCCCGCTTACTGGGAATATCAAACTGGCAAAATATTGAAAGTGCCATTCTGGAAAATGTAACATTCCAAGTAATCTCCCAGTTTGACAAAATTGGGTCATATTGGAATGTCAAGCGTACTTGAAATATCACGCTTACTGAGGATAGCAAGCTGGCAGAGTATTGAAAATGCCATATGGCATGATGTTTATGCCATAACATCATGTCAATATATATCATGTCATGTAATACTATTGTCACTGATATATATAATTTCATGTGTGATTCCTACTACTTCTAAGTGCTGTAAAAATACTCATTATAACACAGACTAATATTCTCTCTATATATAAAGTAGACAGTCTGTTAGTTTGTTCCCTATACAATTCCACACCAGTCTATCAATCTGCACCGTTACCTGTTGGGAATCTCTGGAGATTACTGGCTACATGACATTTGGACACCCCACCGCTCTCCCCGGATTTCAGCCACTTCACACATGAGATGGTTTCCTGAAATCGGCAAAGCATCAATGTGGTCGTAGACAGTGGCGTCGCCAGGAACAAAATTTAGGAGGGGCACAGAGGGGGCCAAAGACAAAAGTAGGGGGGCACAGACAAAAGTGGGGGGAGAACATGGTCACTGCTCATCTTAGGTAGGGAGGTACAAGGGGGGGGCACAGGGTTTCACAGGGGGGCCCTGCCCCCCCCCAGGTGCCCCCTAGCGACGCCACTGGTCGTAGGACTGGACAAAGCTCATTTTAAGGGTCTTGATGCGAGAAGCAATACTAGAAAACCACGTTCCAAGGCCCTACGATGCACCGTTTCCAAGATATTTGCACCACAACACACTGCAGCATACCAGTGTGAGCAGGGATGTCATTTAGGGGTCGCAGTTGCTACCGCTGTTTTTTTTTCTTTTTTTTTTTAATGCTGGCTGTGGCTGGCACCATGTGGCTTTTTGCTTCTGGATTGACTGGCTTTCTAGTTCAGGCACGTTAAAACATTTTTTTTTTATTTAAAGAAGAGATTCCACAAGTCTAACACTTTCAGCATTGACCCTAAATAAGAAAGAATGGGAATACCAAATAATTTGTCTTTCTAGAATTCTATACAATAATTGCTAGACTCATTAAAGGTTTATTTCAGGCACACTTCAGGGAGTGAGTCACTGATTTAGTCTGTTCTTAAACGCCTCAACTCAGCCTTTCATCCTTCTGAGGTTGATAAATGAGTACCAACACAGGTTGGGTGATATTGTATGTATATTTGTGCTATATAAAACGCTTAAACGTAAGTGCTTTATAATAGCACATGATTATCATTTGGACATGGACGTCTGCTTGCATTCAGTTATTTGGTAATATGGGCCTATACAAACTGATCTTAACGATACATAATGTGGGGTACATTTACCAACCCAGCAGAATTCCCCTCCATCACCAAGCTGCAATTCAGCAGTACCAGCAGAATGGCTGCACTGGCTCCTTTAAGCACCATTGACTCGCATCAAAACTGCATTTTGCAGCTATGTAAAGAATGGCTGTGCTGTGCCAAGCACATATGGGGCAAGAGGGAACATGGAACACCCCGAGAATGTCTGCCAGTGTTTTCCTTATGTGCACCAAAGAAAAGAATTGAAAACCAGGGCTGTTTTGCTGCTAGCTCAAAATTTCCCCTTGAAAAAGGAAATATTTTACATTTAAAATGACTGCGCCCTGATGCTCTTTTCCACCGTTTTCAACAGTACACAGTTGGTTCCAGTGAGACCTAGCTATGCTCAGCCATTTTATGATGACATATTCAGGTTGTGCGCCAGCAAAAATGACAGGCTGTGTCAGGCAAGGTCTGTGAAATCACAAAGAAACTTCACTTCAAGCTGTACACAAAACGCTTTCCTTTTCGCAACACAATGACATAGATAAACCATTCATAAGAGGCTCTCTCTTTTGGCTCATATCAGTTTCATTGGACCCTTGCTTTGAACAGATTTTGGTGTTTGAGAAATTGACTAGGGCTGCACATAATGTTTAGGATCTTGATCGAAGAGAAAACCACTTTTAAAAGTGACAGCCATGGAAATTTAACCATGTGTAAAATGGTGCTTTTATAAACAAGAAAGAATTCTGTTTAAAAGTAAATTGTTGAATTAAGTCCCTGTCTTTCCACAGAATGTGAGGGGGGTTTTGTTGGGAAACATATATGGGATATTTAATTCCAACAGATTTGCTTTCAGGTTCAGAAAAGAAAAATGCATTTACTGTGCTGAAGCCACAGAACAGGTTTTTCCTGGCCTGGCTTCAAAGGACATTTGCTTCCTGGGAACAGCATATTGCCTTCCCCCCAAGGGGACCAGCATCTGGAAACTATGAATCACCAAGAAGAAGAATGTAACACGCTCATCAAACTCCATGGCAGTGCTTCAAGCTGATACAATAAATTCTGGGACACATAGGTGTGAATTTGTAAGTAGCACACCCCCTCAACTTAAACTGGGGAGCCTCAAAGGCCACTCCAGAGCAACATTTGGAAGTATGTCCTTATATGGGAAACAACAGATAGCCCATCTGGGGCAAAATACTTTAAATGTAATTTAGGTGGCATTAAAACAAGACATTGTAGCTTTCCCTAGGAGGTAGGGGACACAAACAGCAGAAAAAAAAGTTAATCATGGGAAAAGTATCCATGGTGGGATGTTAAATATTAATGCAAATATGCTCTGTGATAATATGTACACATGTATAAAGTTGTAGAATAGTAGGTGAAATATTTCCCACCAAAAAATTGTGAGAGATTATTAGAAGGACGAAACAATGTTGTACAGACCTGGGAGTTGGAATGTTATGCTCTGTGTCGAATATGTCATTTGCCTATGTGAAGTGCAAAAGTGCCACAACTGTAAAAAGGGGCCATTTATGTCGTAACTGATTTTTGTCAAAAAGGACTGTGCGATGGCTCTGTACCTCACAAAAACACACCCCATAAAACTGAGTCCCCTCCTTCAGTCCAATCTGCTTCTAGGGAGGAGGCGACATACATAGGCTGACCTATCTCATTATTAGAGGCATGTCCAGCCAAAGTCGGCCCCATTGTATAATCCTGTGATATCACCCGCCCTATAAAAGGGAGAAGCTCACAGAGGCAAAGGACACTCTTCTGAATTTTCCAGCTCCTGCGTATCTAGATATTCCATATTCATCTGTCAGATTCCAGATCCCACTGCCAGTCCAGAGCATAGCTGACCCTATCCAGGCAGGACCAAAGATCCAAAAAGAAACCCCACTGAAAATCCCAATAACTCGGGGAGAAAGGGGGAAAAGCTGTGGTACCCCTTTTGAGAGTATCCTGTGACCAGAACGGTTTCTTGCCCCACTACCTGCATGCCAGCTGTACCCTCGCTATCCAGTGATCATCTAGGAGATCCCAGCCGCAGTGACCAGTGACCAGCTATTGCCTTGGTGTCCAGAAACCCGGTTGGCTGTCCCAGATCCCAAACTCAAGTGCTGATGGTGAGTATCACCCCATCCCATAGCAACACATAGCATACCCCATCTTGATACCTTGTCTTTGTTCCACTCTCTAAGTAATCCCATCTATACCCTGATAACTTGTTTAAAACTGTCAGAATTATCTGTGCATCCTGTCCTTGATTTCATAGTGTTGGCGCTATTCTTCCACTCATTTATGTCATTTGTAAGTCCTTAGTAATATTTTGATTAAATAAATTAATTCTCCCTAAAAAGAGGCGCACTGCATGAAGGGTTACAACTGCAGCATAACTTTTCCATTCCCAGGTGGCGTTTCTCTTTTCTAGCCACTAAATCGTGAAACTTGTCCTTTCCTTTCCCAACCGATTTTCTCTGTTAACTGCTTTTATTTTTATAACCAAATTTACTTTCCCCTTTTGAATCTCATCCTGTCATTAAGTTAGAGTCACTCTTTTACTTGCATATTATCCCTGTGATGTGCATCTATCATCCAGCATAAAAACGCATTCCAATTCTGTCTATTTCACCCGTTTCTCAAACCGTTTTCACGTTTAAACCTGTGAAAGTAAGAAAGTGCAAATTCTATGCGTGTGATTTGGCTGCACTGTGTCGTCACTTCAAAGTTGATTTTTGAACTGTATTCCATTGTTAGTACTTTGCCTTATAGTTACTAGTGTTCTTACATATCTGATACTGTTATAACTCATATTTACCTCATTTATTTGACCGCACATGTACATTAATTATTCACACATTCCGAGTGTTATTTATGCAATTGCAAAGGGTGTTTGAATTGGATTTTCCTTCGCATCTCATGACGGAAGGTCGGATTTTAATTCTGTTTGCTGCCTAGGATACCCGACTCCTTGCTGATCCTTTCTATCCACTAAAACTTCGATTTATAGGGGTTTGATGGAGCAGTGCAGGGGGAAACCTTAACGTGGGTGCTATCTACCCGGACAGTAAAATTGCTACCATTCATTTTTGCTTTGGATATGTTATAGTAAAAGGTCAAACTAAGTGTATTTCATCAACTTACCTTGTAATTATCACCCCATCGGTGATTGCTCCCAATATTAAATTTGTGTGATTTTCTTTGAATTTAAAATACATAAATATTATATTACCACTCACTGGCCTGGTTCATTGTCCATTGTGATCTAGGGTATTTGTAAAAGGGGGTATGAGACTGGTTGGGTGCCAGCTCAATTCGAATTCTAGGAAGTAAAGAAAACGTATTTTAATTGAGTGCAACACCCTTAGCTAAGGGCAAGAGTCCTGGTCTGGTGTGATGCTCGATTAGAATCCTTAATAATAAGGCGATCCATTCTTGTATGAAATGTATATCACATATAGTGATATCGTAACCATATTTTTCGTAGTGTACAATTCAATGCGATGCCACTTCCTGTTTTGTCAATTGGTGAAAGTTTGTGTTCCATCGCTTCCCGCGATATCACTTTTGGGTGGGGTCAAATGACATCACTTCCTGTAATGTCATCAGAGGTCAAGGTTCGTGTGAGGTCACTTCCGCTACCCCTGGAATTTTGGTGAAATGACGTCCCCGAGTGTGAGGCGACATGTGGGGGGAGCACACAGAAGATTCCATTATGCTGCAGCATGCCAACTCTCAACTCACCTGCGCGTCTGCTCTGCGGCATCCTAGCAAGCCACACACACCCCTTCTCACTTCAGTTTACTTCACAGTGCTATGCACTTTAAATGATGAATGACTTGGAAAAATGACCTACTGGATCATTTATTTTCAACAATTGATGAGTGTTATCATGTCTGTCTACAGAGTCTGTGCGCACTACAGGTACCTTTTGCTGGTACTAAATATATCGACATTGGAAGGAGAAAGGGATTATTTGGTGCTGCCAGGTTTTATATTTGTAAGAGTAGGCTGGACCCATCTCTGTAGCGCCAGCTTCATTTGCAAGCTTCTCACAAGGCATACTACTTGTACTATCATAACGGGTCCTATCATGCCTATTCATACATCACATAAAACGTTATAGCAACACATGACATATCGTAATCTATGGAGATGTGAACTATCATGGCATGACGTGGGAAATGATGCTACACGAATTGTCATTTTATGTACTTTACATATCAATTACACGCTGTCAGTATAACAGAGTTGTCAGAAGTTTGCACCTGAAACTACTTTTAATTCAGGTGGGCAAACTTGTCTGTTGAAGATCCTGAAATCTGTTAGCCTCGCTTTTTACCATTGTGTATTAAAATACTTAGAATCATCTATGCTGTTATCGCAATTATTCTATGCATTTTGAATGTATGCAACCATCTATACTTTTAGGGTAATTCATAGAAATTCACACAAAAGTGGCGCACGCGGCTGGCGCACAGTGTCCCCGTGCGATACACTGCGCCAGCCTCGTGCGAAAAAATCCTTTTCATCGCACAGCGAATTCATGGATTTTAGCCTCCGAAACCAGCCGTGGCACAGAGTGGTGCAGCGACCCTGCAGCAGTGCCAGTTACGCCCCCAAGAACGCCCTCGCACAAGGAAAAGCCTTCAAAATTCCCAAATCATCGCAAAGGGCTGCGCTAACCCTGGACCAGTTCACAGGGCTGCCAAATAGCAAACGCCAAGCGGGGAACGTTTATTTCAGTGGTTCTCGGGAAGTTTCACACGCGATTGTCCTGGGTACGTGTACATCAGGGGTACGTGGGAAGTAACACACGCGATTCCATCAGGGCACGTGTATTCCAGGGGTGCGCAGGAAGTATCACACGCAAAAACAGTAGGGTACGTGCATTTCAGGGGTGCGTGGGAAGTATCACATGCGATTCCATCAGGGTACGTGTATTCGAGGGGTGCATGGGAAGTATCACACGCAAAAGCAGCAGGGTACGTGTATTCCAGGGGTACGCGGGAAGTATCACATACAAAAGCAGCAGGGTACGTGTATTCCAGGGTGCGCGGGAAATATCGCACGCAAAAGCAGCAGGGTACGTGTATTCCAGGGGTGCGCGGGAAATATCACACGCAAAAGCAGCAGGGTACATGTATTCCAGGGGTGCGCAGGAAGTATCACATGCAAAAACAGCAGGGTATGTGCATTTCAGGGGTGCGTGGGAAGTATCACATGCGTTTCCATCAGGGTACGTGTATTCCAGGGGTGCATGGGAAGTATCACACGCAAAAGCAGCAGGGTACGTGTATTCCAGGGGTGCGCGGGAAGTATCACACACAAAAGCAGCAGGGTACGTGTATTCCAGGGGTGCGCGGGAAGTATCACACGCAAAAGCAGCAGGGTACGTGTATTCCAGGGGTGCGCGGGAAGTATCACATGCAAAAGCAGCAGGGTATGTGTATTCCAGGGGTGCGCAGAAAGTATCACATGCAAAAACAGCAGGGTACGTGCATTTCAGGGGTGCGCGGGAAGTATCACACGGGATTCCATCAGGGCACGTGTATTCCAGGGGTGCGCGGGAAGTATCACACGCAAAAGCAGCAGGGTACGTGTATTCCAGGGGTGCGCGGGAAGTATCACATGCAAAAGCAGCAGGGTATGTGTATTCCAGGGGTGCGCAGAAAGTATCACACGCAAAAGCAGCAGGGTACGTGTATTCCAGGGGTGCGCGGGAAGTATCACACGCAAAAGCAGCAGGGTACGTGTATTCCAGGGGTGCGCGGGAAGTATCACACGCAAAAGCAGCAGGGTACGTGTATTCCAGGGGTGCGCGGGAAGTATCACACGCAAAAGCAGCAGGGTACGTGTATTTCAGGGGTGCGCGGGAAGTATCACACGCGATTCCATCATGGTACGTGTATTCCAGGGGTTCACGGGTAGCACCACACGTGAATTGCACGTGTGGGTCCACCCAGGTGTACCCTCTACACCCTCCACGGCCCCTGCAGGCGGCCCACACCACAGGGGCCTACCCTGCACATGTCCCATAGGCAGCCCATCCACCATGCCCATGCCCCCAGCCAAACCACATGCAACCTTGAACTACTGCCCACCAACGCATGTCCCCCTGCACCCCCAGCCCCCAGCATCCAGGGGCACCCTCCACTAGGTCCCCACTCATGTCCAACTCATGTCACCCAGCACCCCCACCCCCAGCAGCGCAGGGCACCCTCCACCAGGCCCCCACACATGTCTCCCAGCACCCCCACCCCCCAGCATCCAGGGGCACCCTCCACCGGGCTCCACTAATGTCTCCCAGCACCCCCACCCCCCAGCAGTGCAGGGCACCCTCCACCAGGCCCCCACACATGTCTCCCAGCACCCCCACCCCGCAGCAGTGCAGGGCACCCTCCACCAGGGTTTGTATACGAATTGTTTGTTTTACAACTGTTCGAATGACAATTGACCTTTTCACAATTGACTGAATTGTGAAGGTCAATTGTACCATATATGTGGGGGGAAACTCCCCACAACCCCCCACCCAATGCCAAACCCCCCAAAACCCAATACCCATATATATATTCGGTCAATTGTGACCCTTTAAATTTGGTCAATTGTTCATTCGAACAATTGTAAACGAACAATTTGGGTAATACCCCACCAGGCCCCCACTCATGTCTCCTATCACCCCCAACCTCCAGCATCCAGGGGCACCCTCCACCAGGCTCCCACTCATGTCTCCCATCACCCCCACCCCCCAGCATCCAGGGGCACTCTCCACCAGGCCCCCACTCATGTCTCCCATAACCCCCAACCCCCAGCAGTGCAGGGCACCCTCCACCAGGCCCCCACTCATGTCTCCCAGCACCCCCACCCCCCAGCACTGTGGTGCACCCTCCACCAGGCCCCCACACATGTCCCCCAGCCAACATGTCATCACAATCTAGATCCCTGGCCCTTATGGTCAGCCTCCAAATGCCAAACACCCACCCGAGTATTGCATCCACCCACTTAGAAATGGCAATAACATGAGAGAACCCCAATTGCAAGTTTGGAAATGAACACATGTCCCTCACATACACCCAATGGGTGTCAGTGAATGTCAAAACCCATATCATGATATGCATGAAACCAATGAGATGATACTAAACATTGAAGTTTGAAGAAAAAATATGTATTAAAAGCAACATAAATTGAATAAAAAATAAACAAACAATAATGGAAATTTAAAAAAAAATAAACCAGCATGTCCGTGAAATAATGCAAAACCACAAATCATAATCCAAAGGAAAGGTGTCCAAAGTCACAGTCCACAAAAGTAAATCCAATGGAAAATTAAAATCGAAAACCATTGCTCCATGGGTAAATCATAAAAAAAAGGAAAATCCAACAGTCAACTATATACAGATAAACAATCCAGGGTCCATGATCCCAACAGAAGAAATGAAACCTATCTAATAACACTACCTAATAAAAAAAACTATATACAAAAATGTGGCCCATTGTCCAAAAGGTCAAAAAAAAATGCAAAACCAAAGGAAACCTAACACTAACTACAGAACTATTTACAAGGGCAGCAGGCTAGTCCGACGGCTCTGAAGTGGGAGAATGGAAGAACAGGCTCCCGCCCTTCCCCTCTCGCGCTTGGCCTAGAGGATCACGGCCTAGACACCCGCCACGAGAGGAGTTTGCCTATCTACCAGACGACCAAATACCCTGGTACAGGAACATACGGATGTGCCCACCTACCTGCCCAGCAGCCCGCCCTGCCCATGCCGACACCTGCGGCATGGATCAACTCGACTAAACCTACACGTCGTTAGAGATGCCATGACGACCTAGCCAACGGTCCGCACACCTGTGCAAACATGCACACCGGACAATCCAACACCAATCCACACGAAGAACATACTCAGTAGTATGACCTAGGTGACAGACATACCCACGGACGTGCATCTTTATTATTTTCCACATAGGCTCTCAAAATGCAGAAACGCAAGACGCATAATGAACTTATCTAAAAAGGCTTGCTCACGCTTCTTCTAAGAACCATGTACCATAATGAAGAATATAACGGAGACACGATACTGAGGATAGAGCAATATGATACCGTAACCTAAAGCGCTCTGCATCAAACGGTTCCACCTATGCACCAGGCCCAAGTAGGCCCCATGCAAAAGCTTCCATGAACATTGAATGAGCACGAGCTTGGTTGCTGACCCTGCAGAATGAGCCCGGCGAAAGCACACCGCCAATGGCACGATGTTGCAATCTCGCACGCCGCAAGCCGACGCCAAGGTCACACCTGCAAGATAAACCAGGCACACAGTGGGAAAAACAATATTAATTGTGCTGAATTTTGCCTCAAACACGGTCCCACCTCACGTGACAAAGCCAAACCTGACAGGATGCCAAGCCCAGGAGGAAGGAGACGCCTGAATCCCACGTTTCAAGACACAGGCAGATACAATTAAAAGACTCATTGGACATCTGCAGCAGTGGGAGTAGTCGACCTCCCAACATATGAATAAATCCTCACATTGTTTACACCTACCCATAGTAAAACATTGTTGCAAATGACAGGTGCACCGGGAGCTGGGAACAGCGATAGTCCCAGACTGGGAGGCTCACGAGCGGACCAATCAGAACATGGGGCTCTTATCACTGACGCCATTAACATTGACCAATCCTCAGAGGTCTTCATGTAACAATTTTCATGTATCAAATTGAAGGGACAGCCCAAGTATATCACCTGACTAACCCTCAACCACTAACACCGTTCTCTATATGTATGCTATACTAACCCTACCACTCGAGTAACCAATCCAGAGTGGCAATAGGTTTTTTGCTAAACTTTCTAAGGTGACGCAAGTAGCGCATCATACTAAGGTAAAAAGGGCCTGCGAGCCCCACGATTGTGTGTGTGTCAGGACGGACGTGTACGATCCTTGACCCATCCCTGCCGTTTCGTCTAATAAACAGCAGAGTCACCTTGCTTCTTTCGTGTGTCTCATACTCTATCTCTTTTGGGATATACGGGAGGAGTTGGGGCCTCCCTGCCCGGAGGTCTACGGACGGCCCGGCCGACCCCGGCAGAATTTCCCCCGACAAGTTGGAGGCACTGCTGAGATCTGTTTAAGATCTGTTTTTTTATTTTTATTTTTCCAGGTACTCCCGTTGCGAGGAGGCCCGGCAGCGTGGCCCCCTCTGCCGTTGCCCCCTTCTGAGGACTACAGGACCATCGTGGAACTGCGAGAAGACCGGACAGCGCAATCCGGATATTGGCCTTCGGGAGCCGGTTGAGAAGTATCCCGCCCGTGGTTGGCGAGTGTCCAGACGTGGTCCAGACGAGGGGAGGTGGCGAGCCGCTTGGAGGGGTGCACGCAGTCGAGCGGCCCCGCATCAAGAGAACTTGGTGAGCATGCCACGCACAACAAGCAATGTGAAATTGTGAGGGAGGGGGGAGGAATTAAATACGAGAGGTGGGAGGTGTTGCACAGGTGCGCGGCGAAGGTTTGACAATTTAGTGTTGGCAATGAAATGAATGGTAGCCGAACGAGTGCGAGAGCAGTCGGCTACGTTACGCGAGAGAGGGGGGTGGAGCACGAAAACATCACATGCGGCCGCTCGTAGACACTGATTGGCCTAGGTCGCGACTACGTGTAAGGGTGTGTGTGTGTGGTTTCCTACGATTTGGCATTTATTGATCAATGAGTAGATGAGGATCCCTATTGTTCGAGCAAGAAACTCGATAGGTAGATGACGTTTCCCTGTAGGCGGTAGCTAGTTAGTTGCCCAATACGGAAGATAATTGGCTGGTTAAGCCCTCCTGTCGAGGGGCGTATCACACGCGAGGCGACGCAGTGTGCGCAGTCCGATTATATTATTGATTACCTTGTTCCAGGAGTGACAGGAAGACAGCTGTGAGATTAACGGGGTTAGATTGCAAGTGTATTTTGGACTTAAAGAATATATGAAGAACTTACCAGTAGTTCGAAGAGATCGGTGACGTCACCAGTAGGGCTTTCATAGGATATCCCGAGCACAAGGCATCTTTCTTTCTGAGAGTGGTGGGGAAGAGAACTGTGGTAAGGGACTGGAAACGGAGATAAACGGTAATGAGTTGATCGGGGAAAGGCGAAACGGGGGACGTGGCTGCGCCCGGAGAACGCCGGCCACGGCAAGTGTAGAAGAAGGAGGAGGAGCAAATGAAAATAGGACGACTGTATAAGAACGTCACAAGGGGTACGCAGCCGCAGGGGGCTACGTGCGCCTCGGCCGCAGGGGGCCGTAAGGGTGTTGTGTGAAGGAAGAAAGAAAGAAGAAAATATACAAATGTAAATACTATATTTTAATAATTTTCCTTAGCGGACTATCGCAAGTCCCCAAATTTACGGGGCCAGGTAAAGGTATAAGGCTGTGTATTGTAAGTGTTAGTAAGATAATAGCTACCAAATAGGGGAAGGATAACAAGTGAAGCGCTACTATGTCATACGGGACAGGATCGGGAGGGTGGGGGAACACCCTCACTACCCCACTACAACACATATGTACAACACTGTCACCCCATAGGGAGAAACTGATCAAGTATAGCATAGAATGGACACAGGGGACGGACAACAAAATGATAACACCATGGCCGCCTAATGGTAGCTTCGATCCATATACCCAACATTCACTATTAAACCATCTGCATAATACATACAAAGGGAAGAAGTTGACACACCACGTGGAGGTGTTTAACTTATGGAGGATGTTCCAAGGGTCCCGACCAGGACCAAATGGAATGTTCACTGTGGGGGAAATACCGGAAGAAAGAGATTAAGGAGGAAGGAGAGAATGGGAAAAAGGGGAGTGAAGACCCAAAGAACACGGGGAACGGACAAGAGGGAGGAGAAAAGAATAATAACTCAAAAGAAAATGAAATAAAAAAGGAACAGAGCAATGATATACCCCTAGCAATGGTAGTGAAAACAGAGGGAGGGGGGTTGTACCCTTTAAGAGAATTAGGAGAAATAGAAAGAGGACAGTTAAGGGCGGCTGATGGGTACTCGAACCCGGCATACAGCCCGCCACCATATGTGGCTCATAGGAAGATGCCAGCAGGGGAGGGGAGGACTGGAGAAGAACAAACTGTGGAAATAGGGCATGATGAGTGGGTAGCTGCGCAGATACTATTAAAATTATGAGGTTCATTAACAGGAGAAGAGAAGGAGGTAGTAAGGAAAATAGACGAGGATAATACCAGGGAGAGTGGAATGAGAGGGGAAGAGCTGTTACGACAAAAGGAAGAGATTTTGGAGAAACGACTAGCAGAGTTAAGGGATGAGCAGAATGAACTGATCAAACAGCTCGAGAGGGAGGAAAGAGGGAGAGCGAGGGAAAGGAAAGAAGGTAAAAACGAATTGGAAAAAATAAGGGAACGAACTGAGGAGCAAAGGAGAGAAGCTGAAAGGGTAAAAGCAGCAGCAGAAAGGGTATCAAGAGCAGTGCTACGAGAGAGGAAAAGGGAAGAAGAAGAGAAGGAAAAAGAAATGGCAGTGTGGAAGAAGAGATTACTATCAGAAACGACTAAGAAATACGAAGAAGGGAGGGTGATAGAGAATATATTAGAAAGGGTTAGGGTGAGATGGGAAAGGAAGAAAGAGGATGAAAGGATATTGGAAAAGGTGAGTAGTGAAGTAATGGAGGAATTAAAAAGGAAAAGGGAGGAAATTGGTAGAGAGATGGAGGAGAGAAATGAAGGGGAAAGAGAAGATAGGAGAAGGGAGAGTGAAGTAAGGGGGTATGTACATGGAGACACAGAAGTAGCAACAACATCAGCGCAAAGGCGAGCGGTTGGTAAAGGGGAAAAGGGAGAACCGGATCTAATAGACTTAAAAACAGTAACAATCAAGGGGAAAAAGACAGAGTGGGGGCTGCCGTTTACGAATGACTTTTGTAGTGAGGAAGAAGAAGGAATGGAGAAGGAAGGAAGAAACAGTGAAAGGGAAAGCCTAGATAAACTATACACCACCCGGACCAATACAGACTCACCATGGATCTGTAGGAGAAAGGATGTACTGGAGAGAAGTGAGGAGGAAGAGCAAGGAATAGAGGAAAGACAGACACATGAAGCCACACCGTCACCATCACACCCTCTCCCATCCCACCCTACATGCTCAACCACCTCACGCTCATTACGTACAATCAAACGCGCACCCTTCACAAACGAACTGACACCCTATGCAGGTAGGCTTAGAGACCTCCCTAGACGCAGGCAGGAAGGACGAATACACACACCCACATTAAATACAGGAAATGATGGAAGAAGGGGAAAAGATGGACAAGAAAGAGTTACGAGCAGGGGAAATACGGACGAAATTGACGATGTAGGAGAGAGGGAAGAAGAGGAGGGGTGTGAGGACTCGATTTTATGGAACCCAAGGGGTAAAACGAGACACAATTTAATGCCACTTCTGGAGAGGGGAGGGGTTAGACCACAGTACGTCCCTTGGAAGCATACAGACAAAGAAAATATAAAGTGCAGGCTCCCATCATTAAGTGGAGGTGCGGGTAAATGGATATATGAAATGGAAAAACACACCGCAGGACAGAAACTAGCAGTGGGAGATGTAAAGGGCCTTCTAATATCGATATTAGGGGATGCAGCGGATGACATTTGGAAGAGAGCGGGATTCACTGGGGTAACAATAGCAAACACATTGCACGATGGGGCACCATTCGCAAACTGCAGACAGGCACTGAGGGTACAGTACCCAGACACATCAGACATAGGAGCAATTACCTCACGCAAGATGCGTGAGAACGAAGATCCTGTTGATTATATCCAGCAAATCCAAGAGAAGTGGCGCATGGAAACTAGAGAACAATGGGACAAAACACCAGCAATATTCTATCATATACTAGTACAAGGGCTCCCAGAAGGAGTTCAGAAACAACTGAAGAAAGTAGTGGGAATGGAAGCAAAAGCATGGCCAGAAATACAACTGACAATAGTGCATCATTGCAGGACATGGCAAGGAAAAATGAAACAAAAGGAAGAGGACAGGAAAACGGAAGAGGCTAAACTAGTACAGAAAAAACTTACTAAATACACAATGGAAGGGGCACTAATAACTACACCTACAACAATGACCCAAAGCCCCACACAAGTAGTGGCTGCACAAGATCCCTCCCAAATACCACCCTCACAGTATAACACAACAGGTGCCGCCACTCCAACCATACACGGCCAACATGGGAGGAGGATACTCAATGCCAGGAGCTGGGCATTATAATTACAACAGGGGAAGAGGAGGAATTATGAGAGGGAGAGGATACGGATATAACACACAACAGCAGGTGGGAGGACTTAGAAATTCCTACCCCACCGGGCAACCAGTATACCAGGACAACACAGGAAGCTTTCCATGGCAGAGTAGGGAACCACCGGTGTGTTGGAGTTGTGGATTAGTAGGGCACATGTCACGCACGTGTAGAGTAAGACCAGGAACACCATCATGGAGCGAACAGGGACAACCAAGGCCCACACAGGAACAGCAGGGCATACAGCAACAGCAGACGTTGCAACAGGGAAATGAACAGCAACAACTAATAACACAACAACAGCCACAGACATATTCACTGCCACAACAACAGGTAGCGATAACACAACAACCCCAAGCACAACAAACACAACTGGGTAGGTTGACGGTCCTGGGACACAACCCTTACACAGGAAATGGTCAATCGTTGTACCCTCAATAGGACAGCCCACAGATGGCCTTGGTGTGTCCCATCCTGTCGGTAACACCTAATAGTGCGGAGGAACCACGCATAGAGGTAACGATAGGTGACAAAAAATTATCATTCCTTTTTGACACCGGGGCGACCGGGTCTTGCATAAGGGAAGGTAAATTTAAGATGTCGGGCGAAGCCATGAACACCCAAGGATTCTCTGGGGCTAGAGGGTTGGTTCCCTTTACTGATAACATTCCCTTATCTATAGGAGATTATGACATGTCAGTCCCACTTTTATATTATAGTGCCTCACCAGTAAATGTACTGGGGCGAGACATCATGAACAGGTTGAATATGACGATCTCCTTTACGGAGGACGGCATAATTTGCTCTACTCCAGGAATTAACATGCTCACAGCACGACAGATTATGCAAGCATACTGCGGACAGACAGCTTTTAGGGCTGAGCCAGTAGATGGCGAACTATTCCAGTACGGGACAGACATGGCATTTGCATGGATGCCAGGGATAGAGGGAAAGATCTGGAAGAGGCCAGCAGCCTATTTGTTCAGACCAGAAACACCAGTCAATGAACCAGAAGCAAAGGTGGTTCCAGTGGACTTTGAGAGCATTATAGCAACAGCTGATTACATTGTGGTACATGCCCAAGACAGAGAAGGAAGAGCATGGAGGGCAGTGATAGCACTAGCAGAAGGATGTAGACTCACCCAGGTGTCAGATGAGGAGCTGTTCTCAGAAGAAAAGGAGGAAGGTGAAATGGTGTTTATGATGAGTGTGGAAATATGGCTAAGAGTGGCGTACAAACAAGTGGCACAGAAAATTGCAATGGCACTTGAGGCACCCACATCCACCCCAGTTCCCTTCTTTGAGGAGGATATGACAAAAGTACCCACATCATTATGGACTACTAGCCCTTATGACGTGGGGGGCATAAAAAGTATAGGGGGAGTAAGGATAAAATTGAAAAAAGGTGCAATACTCCCCAGAGTGAAACAGTACCCACTATCAAAAGAGGCAGATGAGGGCATATATGAAACCATAACGGCCCGTATAGATAATGGCATATTGGTCCCCTCAGAATCACCATGTAACACGGCTGTACACCCAGTGCGCAAGGCTAGAGGGGGGTCTTGGCGCTTCATACAGGATCTCAGGCCCTTGAACAACATAGTAGAAGCAGAATACCCCATAGCCGCAAACCCGGCCACAATATTTTGTGGCACTCCAGCAGAAGCATCACGATTTACTGTGATCGACCTTAAAAATGCTTTTTTCTCAATACCATTGCACCCAGACTCACAAGATCTGACAAGCTTCACTTACAGAAACACAAAGTGGAAACACACCAGATTGCCACAAGGGTACTGCGAATCACCCTCAATCTTCAACAGAGTAATACAGATGGATTTGGGTAACATTGAAGTGGAAAGCACAGTGTTGCAGTGTGTCGACGACATAATAATTTGCAGTACAAACGAAAGAACATGCAGAGAGGACTCAGTAAAGATGCTGACAATATTGGCTGAAAAAGGTTACAAGGTAGACATGGAAAAGTTACAGTACTGTCAAGAACAGGTACTTTACATTGGTCAGCTCATATCCCAACATGGAAGAAAGATTGCACCACAAAGAGCACAGGCCATTTAAAAAATGCCAGTGCCACAAACAGTGAGGGAACTGCAGCAGTTCCTGGGTCTGTGCAACTACTGTAGAGCATGGGTATTTGATTACAGCTCATACATAGGACCCCTGCTTGAGGCGTTAAAGGAAGCTAATAAAGGGAAGAAAAAGTTGGGGTGGACAATGGAAATGAAAGAGGCTTTTGATGAACTGAAAGATGCGATATCAACTGCTCCGGTACTGGCAACCCCAGACTATGAGCGACAATTCTTTATATTTTCACATTGCGACTCAGCAGTAATGAAAGCAGTGTTGGCTCAAAAAACAAGCATGGGCTACAAACCAGTAGCATTTTACAGCGGCCACTTAGATTCTGTGATGTTAGGTCATTTCCCTTGCAAACAAGGTCTCGCAGCAGCTGCTTTTGCGGTAGAGAAAGCATCAGCAATCACCATGGGGTGCCCAACTACACTGTTTGTGGAACATGCACTATTTGCAATATTGAATAAACCTAAGTCCACCCTAACCACGCAAAGGGCATCAGGTTATGAGATCATCTTATCCAGAGCTGAACTATCAATTGTTAGATGTAGCACGGTCAACCCTGCAAGGTTCCTAGCAGAAGTAATTGAGGAAGGAGATTATGCAAACGATTGTACCCAAATAACTGAAATGTACTCATGTACTAGAAAGATTGAAGAGAAAGCACTAGAGGGAGGTGAGCTCCTGTTCATTGATGGGTCATCAACTATCGACCAAAGGGATGGTATAAGGAGGACTGGGGCAGCAGTGGTAAAAATGATGGAGGTACCGGTGTGTGGCAATGAAATGTGTACAACTACCACAGCATTATTCCGCTCAAGCAGCAGAATTGATTGCACTAATCTTGGCGTTGAAGGAAAGCTTTGACAAACGAGTGACCATATATTGCGACAGCGCATATGTTACGTCCACTGTCCACTCAGGGCTGTCAAAATGGAGAAGAAGAGGGTTTAGGAGAGCTGATGGCACTCCAGTGCAACATGCCCTCCTATTGGCTGAACTAATTGAAGCAATAAATGACCCCCAAGAATTAGCTTTGGTCAAATGCACCGCACACACCAATGGTGAAGACCACATTTCAAAAGGGAATGCAGCAGCAGACGCACATGCGAAGTATGCTGCATATTTTGGTGAGATATGGAACCCCCCAGAGTCAAAGAGAGGGAGAGGGAGGGGAATGGCTAAGGAGATGTTGATAAGAGAAGGGTACACCCATCTCCCAGCTACACAGATAATGGAGCTACAAGCGGCTGCACCAATGGCAGAAAAAGAAATATGGGTAAAAAGAGGATGCACAATGTCACCAACTGACGCACTATGGCGCCAGGGTGACACGTGAAAGATTGTAATACCACTGGCACTATTGAACACCGCCCTGAGCCAACTACACCACCCAGCCCACACAGGCATGGAAGTAATTGCAGCACGAATTAGGGAAGACTGGTTCTGCCCCGAGTTAAATTCTCATGTGTCAAATTTTATCAGCAATTGTCTCACATGTCAACAGTTTACGCCCGGTCACACTCTGAAGGTGATAAGAGGTACTATACCCCGGCCAGAGGGACCCTTCCGACATCTCCATATTGACTATGTTGATATGATCAACGTATGTCAAGGAAATAGGTATATGATTGTAGTAGTATGCCCATTCTCGAGGTGGATTGAAGCAGGGCGCTGTTCACACCCAGATGCATTCAGAGCAGCTAAATTCCTAGTGAGGGAGGTCTTCCCCAGGTGGGGAGTGTGCGAGGTACTGCGGTCAGATAATGGCCCACATTTCGCAAACGAAATGTTCCAGCACATCACATCCTTACTGAACATCAAGCATAAATTTGCATGTGCATACCACCCACAGGCCAACGGTGAATGTGAACGCCTGAATGGCCTATTAAAGGAGGCAATTGCAAAAATACAGCAAACAACAAAGAAGAGTTGGTTGTATTGCCTTCCACTAGCCCTATTTGAGCTAAGGAATAGACCAGGTTCCGACCACCACCTCACCCCTCACAAGGTGGTTACCGGACGTCAAATGCGCCTTCCCCTAACGCCAACATCAAGAGCATTTACCGACCACGAGAGTACTGCAAATGTCCTTGGTGATGAAATGTACCAATATGTGTCTTCTTTGATTACTAGTGTAGTGTTTGTGTCTCAACAGCTCGAGCGCACGCGGGGCGGGTCTAACAGCGATCAACAAGAAGACGCGGATAAAGAATTGGCGAAGGAAAGACTGTGCAAAGTTGCTAAAGGTGACCACGTACTACTTCGCAATTTCAACAGAAAGTGGAACAGCCCACGCTTCACTGGCCCCCATCTGGTAGAGGAGGTATCAACGAGAGCAGTAAAGCTACAGGACAAACGTGCCTGGAACCACCTACACGACGTAAAGATCTACAAACTCCAGACCTGCCCCAGCGCCACCGACAGGGCCACTGGAAGAACAACAACAGCGTCACCAACGGAGGAAGAGACTTCTACCACAACTAACGGCCTAAGTGTCCCCATACCCTGCCACCCCTCAGATTCCCCAGAGACAACTACTAGAAAAGAAAGGGGTGATCCCCATACCGCCCACCCCATGGTTACACGATTAAAGAGTAAAGAGACTTCCGCCAGTTGAACCCCAAACCCTCTGCCCATTGACCCCCTACCCACTGTAGTAATAACTGAACTGAAGGACATGGTCTTGCACATATACACATGTAAACACCTGAATGTTCTCTTTCTTTTCTCTCGCACATGCAGGTACAGCGTATTATTGTACTACTAAGAAAGTAGATAACTAACCAATTCACTGCCCAGGAGTAGATGGTACCCTCAGACGATAATTACCTGGAAGAATTGTCACACCAATTTGTATATGAAATAAAAAGGCCAACGTACCTGAAAAGAAGGAGGGTACGTGTCTACTACACAGCATTCCTCTTGGCCATAGAACATTCAATGCCCCACCTCCAACCATACTTGCCTGCCCTAAGAGATAGATCGCTTAGATTGGCATGGGAACAGCTCTTCGCCTGGGCACTGAATGACTACTTGATAGGGAGAGCTTAAAAACGACAACTAACACTAATAACAAGCATATTAAGAATTTTCAGGCGGGCAACTGTAACGTCGCAAGAATAAGCTGCCGGACTGCAGCAAGGTAAGAGCAAAATGCCGGTGAAACTAGCATCTGTAATAAAATTGATAGGGATTTTAATGACCACAGGGTTCTTGGCTGCCTCTGTATGGCAATACAGCTATGCTATCAATATTATTGCTGTACCCAAACCTAATACACCACCACCCCCAGCTGCAACAGGTGTTACGTCAGGTGGTACTAGTAAAATCCCACACAAGGAAAATAGAGTTAAACGCAGCACATACTCAGATAATAAAGGTATTGACAACTACATACAAGATTCAGCACACATCTCAAACAACATATGGTACCAACACATGACCCACATAGGTAAGCAGACAACAGAAGACAGCTGCTACGTTTGCTCATTAATCCCATATGCCACGAGCGCTTCTCGAACATTTGTTGCCACAGAGATAGATGAAAAAATAGCACGATGTATAATATACCTGGCACTATTCCAGACGAAAGGAAGATTTCAAGGGACAGTGGTGCAACTGGTGTGGAAAACACGAGATACATATCCATATGAAAACAACTTCCTCAAGACTTATTTGAGTTACCACAAGAGCAGTTTACATGCTGAAGGATTCAGATACATATCAAGTGGTCCTGAAAAAGGAGAAACAAAGAAAGTAACACTACAGTACCTACCATGTGATTGGTACGCCACTGAAGTCCCTGGTAAAAACGGATGTTGGGAAAGACCACAGGTGATAATAACAGGGAAGGTGTACATGAACAACAAATGGGACATAGGAGTGGTTGGCAGCAACATGGTAACAAGAGAAAATATTTCAACTATTGATGGACACAACCATAGATGTTGGATGACTTGGGTCAAGTACGTACCCATGCTCACGTGGATGGAGAAGGATGAAGACCCAATAACAATACTGCCGCTAACTGCGCCTAAGGTATGCTACCAACATAAAGGGAAGGTGGACGTAGGATACAACACCAACTGTGCAAGCGTGATGGAGTTACCTGAGGGGGGAGCAGGAACAGCAGTAGTAATGGACCATTACTGGGCCTGTGGAAAAAAGGCATACCACACACTGCCCCCTCTGTGGAATGGTATATGCACAATGGTGCACGTTAATGTACCATCACTAGTGGTACCCCAGAAACATGTCAATGTGGCGAACTTCCCCAAAATGGATGAAGGGAACAAGAGGAAGAAGAGATCTGTACAACCTCAGAAGGGGCCAGAGAGCAAAACCGACGGCAATAATACTGTCCTGAATAGAAAGAAAAGACAAGGAGAAGCTCTGACAGGAAATTACCTACGGGGAAGGTCGGAAACAGCACTCACTTCAATTCCACCAGACCACAGACTATTCAGCAGAGCAGCAATGTTCTTCTCCTCGATAATACATCCAGGACTACATGCTTACGCAAACGCAAAATGGCTCCAGATAACTCGATGGGAGCTAATGATGACTATTAATTCTACGGTAAATGGATTCAACGCAATAAAAGAGGAACTGCGAGCTGTGAGGATGGTAGCACTTCAGAACAGATATGTACTGGACCTCCTCACAGCAATGGAAGGAGGAGTTTGCGCTAAGATAGGACAATCATGCTGCACATTCATCCCTGCCAACGATGCTGACAGTGGTACACTGACAGAAGCAGATGCACTCAAAAATGATGGATGAAAGTAAAGGTGTGAAAAAGGATGAGAGCTGGTTTTCAATATTATGGTCATGGATGCCATCTTGGCTGTCAGATGGACTGAAGATTATAGTTGGATGTACTATTTTGGCTGGAGCTACACTGATCATAATAAGATTTTGGAAGGCCCGGAAGGCACGCACCACAGATGAGATGATCGAAATGGTTGGTATGCACCTCTTGATGCCAACAGATGACGGCCAACACACAGGCACAATCATAAAAGAGAGAGAGAAGTTGCGCAACCAGATCATCACCAACCACCTGGACCCACCATCTGTGAAGCTCGAAAACCCAAGAAACCCAAGGAGCTACATAGGGAAATGGGTATACTTCACTCCTGGAGGAACCTGTGCATATATGTATTGGTCATTTGAAGACCATGTTAACCACTATGGACATTTGGGAGGAATAACTAAAATATGGAGAGTAAGAGGAGATAAAGAAAAGGATATGTTTGTGGTCGACAAGTCGACCAGAGGGGGGACTGAAGTGGGAGAATGGAAGAACAGGCTCCCGCCCTTCCCCTCTCGCGCTTGGCCTAGAGGATCACGGCCTAGACACCCGCCACGAGAGGAGTTTGCCTATCTACCAGATGACCAAATACCCTGGTACAGGAACATACGAATGTGCCCACCTACCTGCCCAGCAGCCCGCCCTGCCCATGCCGACACCTGCGGCATGGATCAACTCGACTAAACCTGCACGTCGTTAGAGATGCCATGACGACCTAGCCAACGGTCAGCACACCTGTGCAAACATGCACACCGGACACTCCCACACCAATCCACACGAAGAACATACTCAGTGCTATGACGTAGGTGTCAGACATACCCATGGACGTGCATCTTTATTATTTTCCACATAGGCTCTCAAAATGCAGAAACGCAAGACGCATAATGAACTTATCTAAAAAGGCTTGCTCACGCTTCTTCTAAGAACCATGTACCATAATGAAGAATATAACGGAGACACGATACTGAGGATAGAGCAATATGATACCGTAACCTAAAGCGCTCTGCATCAAACGGTTCCACCTATGCACCAGGCCCAAGTAGGCCGCAAGCAAAAGCTTCCATGAACATTGAATGAGCAAGAGCTCGGTTGCTGACCCTGCAGAATGAGCCCGGCGAAAGCACACCGCCAAGGGCACGATGTTCCAATCTCGCACGCCGCAAGCCGACGCCAAGGTCACACCTGCAAGATAAACCAGGCACACAGTGGGAAAAACAATATTAATTGTGCTGAATTTTGCCTCAAAAACGGTCCCACCTCACGTGACAAAGCCAAACCTGACAGGATGCCAAGCCCAGGAGGAAGGAGACGCCTGAATCCCACGTTTCAAGACACAGGCAGATACAATTAAAAGACTCATTGGACATCTGCAGCAGTGGGAGTAGTCGACCTCCCAACATATGAATAAATCCTCACATTGTTTACACCTACCCATAGTAAAACATTGTTGCAAATGACAGGTGCACCGCGAGCTGGGAACAGCGATAGTGCCAGATTGGGAGGCTCGCGAGCGGACCAATCAGAACATGGGGCTCTTATCACTGACGCCATTAACATTGACCAATCCTCAGAGGTCTTCATGTAACAATTTTCATGTACCAAATTGAAGGGACAGCCCAAGTATATCACCTGACTAACCCTCAACCACTAACACTGTTCTTTATATGTATGCTATACTAACCCTACCACTCGAGTAACCAATCCAGAGTGGAAATAGGTTTTTTGCTAAACTTTCTAAGGTGACGCAAGTAGCGCGTCATACTAAGGTAAAAAGGGCCTGCGAGCCCAACGATTGTGTGTGTGTCAGGACGGACGCGTACGATCCTTGACCCATCCCTGCCGTTTTGTCTAATAAACAGCAGAGTCACCTTGCTTCTTGCGTGTGTCTCATACTCTATCTCTTTTGGGATATACGGGAGGAGTTGGGGCCTCCCTGCCCGGAGGTCTACGGACGGCCCGGCCGACCCCGGCAGAATTTCCCCCCGACAGCTCACTTCGGGATGTTCCGGGCCAGGGCATCATCAAACTCTTGCTCAATGTCCCGGAGGCGGTCCTCCTCCATGGCCCCGAGGGTCCGCAGGGCCGTCAACATGTTCACCCCCAACTCCCTGCGGATTGCCTCGAGGCACTCGGCCTGCCTCAGGGCCCGCCGCATGGAGTTCTCCGCCCTGACCATCGTGAGCCGTGCTTCTTCCGCCCGCTGCCGCTCCACATCTATGGTGTGGCCCAACTGCTGCCACACGAAAGACACTTCCCGTCTTGGGTCCTCCTGCCCTCCGGCCGATGCCTGCCCCTCCGATGTCAAAGGCCCCGAGCCATCATGGCTCCCACCACGTTGCTGCTGCTGCTGTGCCTCTGCCCGTGCACTGCCTCCTGCTGCCTGCACATCCTTCGCTGGCTGGGGTGCAGACATTGATGTGGCCACCCCTGCTGGACGTCCGACTCCCGACTGTGGCAGGGATGCCTCCTCCACCAGCCTGGCCGCACCGTCAGAGGCAGCTCCACAGGGCACCCAGGTGACTAATGGGTGGGAAGATGGCACGGAGGACGACTGGCGCATAGGGGGTTCAGTTGAGGAGGGGGTCTGAGCAAGCCCCATCAAACGGAGGAATCCGGCCTGGGTGACCTGTCCCAGTAGGCCGACGCGGTCAATGAGCCATTCGAGATGACATGCAGTCTCCTCATGAAAAGACTGCAGGTCACCTCGCATGGCCCGTTGACGCAATGCCACAAAAGTCAGGACAGGCTCAACCCGGACCCGGATAGCCACGTCCGCAGGCAGAGGAAGGCCAGTTGTCGTGAGCTCATCCCCTGCCTGAAAACGGGTCTGGACGTAGGCATCCCTGCTGGTGCAAGATGATGCAGTGACAGGATCAGGGACAGGATTGCACACAGGCACCTCCGCGGCGACCTGTGCTGCCTCCTGTCCCTGGTCCTGCACTGCACCACTAGCACCTGTGGAATCCCCACCTCCAGACCCCGTCTCTGTTGCTTGCACAGCCTCCTCCACCACCAAACCCCCCACCAACCTGGATGACTCTGTGCCATCTTCCCCCGTTGGGCCCTGTGGGGTCCCAGCTGCCCCTTCTGCTGCCGAGGAGTCCAACTCCGACCTCTGCCTCTTGGACCTCCCCCCGGCAGCTGCGGCCTGGGACGCGGCACCGGACTCCTCACTCCCCGACGAGATCACAACCTGGGAGGGGAGCCGGGCCTTGCGTATCCGGCTGGCGGTGCGATCCACGCCACTGTGCTCCACAGCACCTTCTCTGCCCTCTTCATCAGTTGACGCTGCAGACAGGGAGAAATAAAACACAGGCATCAGGGCACTGTACAATGGACACATACACACATGACAGTTGCACATGAGTGGCATTGGCAACCTCAGACATGGCATCACAATCGGCAACACACATGTCATTTCAACTTGCACACATGAGCCATACCACAGCCATATCGCAACTGCCAGCACCATCCATACACATACAAAGGCATGAGCAGGGAAAGGTGAGCCAGACATCACATGCAATGCAGGGAGTGCACTACACATGCACGCACACCACCACACTTGCATGCATGTGTACACCTCAGCCAACTGTCGCAGTGTTCAGATGGGCATCCATGTCACATCTGCCAATCAGGCTTCCACATCCCACTGTCACATGCATCCATGTTGCATCACTGTTGCACCCTTGTCAAATACACACACATGCACATGTACACAGTGCTGATACATGCAGCTGAAAACAACATACATGCGTGACATCACGAACATGCCTACTTACATACACATTCATCCAAACATGTGTGCCCACACAACTGCATTTGGCATGCAAGCCTACACACACAAGCACCATCCATGTCTCACACATGACAGCCCTCGCATGTGTTAGCCTCACGGCCCTGTACACCCCCACCCATACTCGGCCCCATACAAACAGATGTGCAACCTGCACACTACTGGCACATCACCACACGCACAGCTTATAATCAGGATGCATGTACACTTACAGCTCGACTCCAGACGGGTCTGCCTCTCAAGGACCTGGACGTGGAGCGCTGGGGATATGCGTTCCAGGACCATCATCTGATCTTCCGACAAGTGGCCCCGGCGCCCCTTAGCATCCGCTGCCTTCAAGAGGCGCCGGGCCTTGTTGAGGGTCCTGGACCTGAAGACCTCCCAACGCTTCTTGACATGTTGGAAGTCACGGACTGCCACCCCCTCCGCGTTGATGGCAGTCACGAAGTCCGTCCAGATCCGAGTCCGTCCTTCCTTGTCGGCGCGCACACTTCCGAAGAGGGCATCATACTGCCCCAGGACTTGCTCCACCAGGACACCAACTTCTGTGGCAGTGAAGCTGGTGCCCCTCTGCCTCTCTGGCCGGGGGTTGTCAGTGGTGCCAGATGTTGCAGTGCCCGACATGACAACCCCAGAGGCAGGAGTGGGTGGGCAACTGGGTCCTGGGGCTGGGCTGTGGAGCAATGGAATCCCAGTCGGGAGTCTTTGGTTCCAGCAGGGGTGGTCACAGCAACAGCACCCCTGGCTGATGTGCAGGCAGCAAATGGTTGGGCACGTGGCCAGCAGGCAGTCAGGCAGCAGCAGATGGCAGGTGGGAGCATGCTCGGGGCTCTGGGGGGAAGTAATTCGGCCTTCTGGGCAGGAGTGTGGTCTTCCGTGTGCTTACGCGTGGCTAGCTTGATACAGAGTGATTTTGCACATGGGTGGGGGTGCCGGGGGACATGAGTGGGGGCCTGGTGGAGGGTGCCCTGCACTGCTGGGGGGTGGGGGTGATTTGAGACATGAGTGGGGGCCTTGTGGAGGGTGCCCCTGGATGCTGGGGGGTGGAGGTGCAGGGGGACATGAGTGGGGGCCTGATGGAGGGTGCCCCTGGATGCTGGGGGGTGGGGGTGCAGGGGGACATGAGTGCGGGCGTGGTGGAGGTTGCCCTGCACTGCTGGGGGGTGGGGGTGCTGGGAGACATGAGTGGGGGCCTGGTGGAGGGTGCCCTTGGATGCTGGGGGGTGAGGGTGCAGGGAGACATGAGTGGGGGCCTGGTGGAGGGTGCCCTGCACTGCTGGGGGGTGGGGGTGATGGGCGACATGAGTGGGGGCCTGGTGGAGGGTGCCCCTGGATGCGGGGGTGTGAGGATGCTGGGAGACATGAGTGGGGGCCTGGTGGAGGGTGCCCCACAGTGCTGGGGGTGGGGGTGCTGGGAGACATGTGTTGGTGATCAGTAGTGCACGGTGACATGTGGGTTGGCTGGGGGGCATGGCCATGGTGGATGGGTTGCCTGTGGGACATGAGCAGGGGTGCAGGGTAGTCACCTGTGGTTTGGGCTGCCTGCAGGGGCCGTGGAGGGTGTAGAGGAAACACCTGGGAGGACCCACATGGCCAAATCACGTGTAGCACTCCCCTGCACCACCGAAATACACGTACCCTGCTGAAATTGCTTGTGAAACTTCCCACGCACCTCGGAATACACGTATCCTGCTGAAATTGCATGTGAGACTTCCCGAGCACCCCGAAGTACACTTACCCAGGCCAATCGCATGTGGAACTTCCCGCGCACCCCGAAGTACACGTACCCAGACCAATCGCGTGTGGAACCTCCCGCGCATCCCGAAACACACGTACCCAGGCCAAACGCGTGTGGAACTTCCCGCCGCATCCTGAAACACACGTACCCAGGCCAATCGCGTGTGGAACCTCCCGCGCACCCCGAAGTACACGTACCCAGGCCAATCGCGTGTGGAACTTCCCGCGCATCCCAAAACACATGTACCCAGGCCAATCGCGTGTGGAACTTCCCGCGCACCCCGAAGTACACGTACCCAGGCCAATCGCCTGTGGAACTTCCCGCGCATCCCGAAACACACGCACACGCTATTTTTCACACAGCGGGTGTCCGTGTTTTTCGGTACCCCTTTGCACCTCATTTGTCCTAGAGGGCCACTGTATGGACCATTCATCATGGCTGTATATGGGTGCTTTTTGTTAGCGCACATTTTGGTGCACATTTATTTCAGGCGCAGGGACGCTACCGCCTGCTTTCTTGTGGCGTACTTGTTTGGCCCTGTGTGCGTCTTTCACCATGCGCTGGTTTGCCCTATTCGATTCCATAAATACGGGTTGTAGGCGAGCATGTGGGCGTTCCGCGCACTTGCCTCCTGTACTTCCCCCGTGACGCCCATATTTCCACGCGTTGTTCCCCATTCCGAGTGTTACGCCCCGTGTTCCGCCTACTTTTGTGACGTGCGCCGCGCTATGTGCGATTTCGCAGTGGCCGTGACGCACGCTGTTGGATGACCTGTGCGCCGGCGTGCGCCACGCACTTCTTCAGCGCACATCCAATGTTTTTCTCGCGCACGGACTTCCATGAATCGATGTGCTCTGATTTCCCTGCGATTTTCGCACTTGCACTACGATTTTCGCACTTTTACTGCGAATCGCACGTTTTGGCACCTCTGCGTGGGAATTTTCGGCGCACATTAATTCCATGAATCCACACCTTAATATGTACTTGAAAGGTTCTTCAGGCCCATTGGTTGAGCACACAGCACCCATGGGACTCTCTGGGTGATTTACATATTGCTGTAGAGTGTCCGTGGACGAGGGACTTTTTTCTCTGCAGTGCTCCATACCATTCTTTATATTTCCAAACGTATTTTTGAAAAGTGGTGCCCACCCTATCATTCATAATTACTTCATTCCAGGGCTGGTACAATCACCACCTTCACATTGTAATGGCTTCCACTGCAAAGGCAATTTGTTAAGTGTGATGAGGCTCCAATTAGCAGTGAAGGGGCACAGCCCAATTTCTGCTCTCTGGGAGTTTGCATGGCATTTTGCTAGTGTTTCAAAAAGTATAAAGCCTGGCATTGCAGAACCTGTCTATAGCTCTGGAAACTGCCCACTCTGCACGGGTCATAGTGCTGGGGCAGTGATCGAATTTTACCCAGTTTTACGGTCACTCGCCGTAAAACCAGGTATAATTCGGTCACTGCTCCAGCACTAAGACCTGTGCAGAGTGGGCAGTTTCCGGAGTGGTCCGCCAATTGAGTAAGATACGTGTGCCACAAAGACGCCCCCAGAAGGATGCACATTAGAGAACCCACCCAGACCTGTCAGCTCGCAAGCTGGCTGGGATGGGCGAGGTCTGGCTTTTCAGCCTTCCGAAGCCATCCTTTAAGCCAGCATGAGACCCTGCCCATGGAAAGACTCGTTACTTCTGTATCTGCCACTGATTAGTGAAGTCTCACTGTTTACCAAGGCCCCAGGCTCGATGGCAGTGCCAGGGTGGGGTCATAAGGGGATCCATCCTCCCCTCATTCTCCCCTGGTGCCCAGTGTGCCCTCCAGCATCCCGCTGGCACCCTATTATCTGCCCCCTGTCACCAAAAGCTGCCTCTGCTACTGCCCAGGATGTTCTGGGAAGCATTGGCCTTTCTTTAGTCAGACACCAATAACAGAAGGTAAAAGGTGCTGGTAGCAGTCGGGCATTTATAGCTGGCCAATGACGGATTAAGAGAACATATAGGAAACAGGTCATCCTGTGGGGCCTAATAGAAACTGGAATGCATGTTCACAGTGGGAATACTGCTGTTGGTTTCCTAGAGTTCTGGCATCAGAGCACAGTGTCCAGGAGAAACCTATGAGTGCCTTCAAATGCAGCAGGTCTGCTGAGCTGGTTATTCTCGGGGGGGTGGGGCGGGGGGGGGGAGAGGTTGTGAGTTTCCCTGTGTTTGTGAAGAGATATTTGCCATCACTGCTGGACTCTCCTAGGATCCAGGGTATTACTGAGAAAATGGCCCAGGCCAAAGTGCGTCTTTCTCTCGGCTATGAGAGGTGCTGTGGGGTTGTCCCAGACGTCACAGGTTGTAACAGAGGACATTTAAGGGCTAAGGGAATGCTCCGACACCGCCTCACACCTTGCATCATGGCGTGGAGCCAACTTGTGCTTCAGTGACGGCTCTCCCGCAATCGGCCTCACAGGCAATACAGAGGAAAAGGTGATGAATCATTCAGCAGTAAGTATCCTGTGAGGTGTTCCTTGGAGAGCTGCTTTTTCTTTCTTTCCTGAAGGGTAGGAGTCGGTGGAGCAGCCTGAGTGATGAGTCATGTATTCCAGAGTCCTGAGGTGTAGCTGGGGAAGAGTTCCTGGTTCCCGGCTTGGCAAGGTCCTTGCCTTTGTTGGTCGGTTAGTCGCCTGAGTGAGACAGTGAGATGTTCAGCTAGATATGGTGGCTTTATAAGGGCTGAAGGCTAATCTAAATGTGGTGAGGTCCTGGAAGAGTTGCCAATGCAATTTTTTGAGGCGGTGGAGGGTGATGTGGTCACATTTCCTCTGATCTGCAATTCATGTGATTAGCTGAGGTGTGATGGACTACTTTCTTGGGTGTCAGGGTGGCAGCTTAGACACCAATGCACGTGGACCAAGGCTTCCACCAACAATAAGGAAAAGGCTAACTCCATTGTGCAACTGTGCAATAGTCTCGACTTTTGTAACAGTAAAGACTGCTGTATGCACCTTCTGTTTCATGAATGATATCCCTCCGGAGACCTCACGTTATGGAAATTGATTTCTTTTCACAATACCTCGAGTGAAAAAAAGTCTCGACAATGAACCTATCAATTTAGTTGGGATTGTTGGTTTTCCCTCAGAACAAAATGTTCACTCTCCCAAAATTGTCCCACTAAACTAGTTTTCTAAATATTCGCCACAATGTATCATGGATTTATTTGGTATTACCCAAATTGTTCGAACACAATAGTTCGAATTACCTAATTGACCGAAAGTCAAGGGTCCGAATTGACCTTTGCACAATTGACCGCATATGTGTGTATATTGTGTATTGTATATATTTAACAATTCACCTTCACAATTCGGTCAATTGTGCAAAGGTCAATTGTAATTCGAACAAAATGTAGTTCGAACAATTTGTATACAACCATTTATTTATCTACAGGCTGACCTGTACTGTGATTGCATACACAGGTGAAGGGAGCTAGGCCCGCTTCCCCCAACCTGTCCCTGCGCCAAAAAGGGGGAAATGAACACTAGATGCTGTCTCCTATATGTAATTGATACAACATACAAAAAACGCAGTATCACAAAAGGATTGCCCAGAGTCTAAACCAACAAGCAGACCTTACTCTACAGAGGGAGGAGGAGCCAGGTAAATACATACATGCTTCCACAGGAACACAATGCATTGATGTGAGCATAACATTCGAAGAAGCTTGAATTTACACCACACAATACTCTTGACGTTTATCTCCCCAGGTGGCTCGTCTGCTGTGAAAGCCTCCCCCCCCCCCACAATCTTGCAGGAATTTTAAGGATTACCCTGTTAGCTATTACCCCCCGACTTCAATGTCATGCTTCATACATACCTTATTGAACTGGAAAGGAGACACCGTAGATCCATCTGTGTAAATAATCACAGCCCCCTTCTTTCACCTGTGGTCTCAATGCCAAAAGGCGTGTAAATATTTCACAAGACCATGACCAAAACCAGATCATGCCATTACATTTTTCATTTGAACGATTCTCTGCTTCCCTTGGATCTGGCAACTAAATTGGCGGTGTATCCTGACTGCAGTTTGGCATTTTTGAGTATTCTCTTTTTTTGCCCCCAAACTATAGAAGAGCAAACCACACAATGGGAAGGAGTCAGTCCGGAGGTGTGTATTTTTGGGGACATAGTTGATTGGTGGGGGCAGAAAGTGAAAATACTTTTATTTCATGGGTGCTTCCAGGCATGTTATAAATCCCTGAAATGTCTTGGGCATATCTTTATTTATTTTTAAATTTGTATTGCGCACTAAACCCTTAGGCATCAAGGCATATCTTGGCAGTGAACACAAATAACAGACATTGTGTGCGAAGTTACAAGACAGAGTGAGTTCCAATGAAGGCATAAGGTTACTTTGCTAAATTGAAAAAAATCACAGTGCTCTACATGAAGAGACAAGTTTTCAATAGTTTACGGATGACCCAATATGATTGATCTGCTCTCAGTGATTGGGGTAGTGAGTTCCACAGATTAGCTGCAATGACTGGGAAGCTCCATCTGTCCACGCTTGACAATTTGATTTTGGGCAGAATGATCCTGTTGGCATAGGCAGTTCTGGTCGGTCTTGTGGATGGGGCTCTCGTGAATTTCTGAACGAGCTAGTGGGGAGACACATTCTTAACCTGTATGTAGGTTGTAGGATGCCCGACTTACAGGTTTTGGCTGCAGTGATAAAAGTGTATTTGAGTAGGGTAGTGCGGGGTCGTTCTCCATTTGGCTTCAGCCGTACGTCTCTTAGCACGGAGTTCCAGAAGATTGGGCGTGAACCAAGTATTGAGGTGTATGGTGGGTTTAGATTTGCGAGGTGTGAGAGGTGCAATGGTTTCGACTGCTTGCAGCAGCGTGTTGGCGTATAGGTTGGTGGGCATATCTGGGTTAAGTGTGTCGGCTGTAGCTTGTCGAACAAAGGCAGGATGCAGTCTTTGGTAAGTTTCTGTGAGCTGCATGCGATAGTGGGCGGCCGCAAAAAGCAGGATAGTGCTACGGGCAGGTAGGCTATCAAGGGCGATTGTGAAGGATATGATGTGGTGGTCAGTCCAAGGATAAGGAAGGTTAGACCGGTGGAGATTTGGCAATTTAAGGTGTAGCCACCAATCGTTTGTCCCATGTACCCCTTACTCACAGCGCCTACTGTGATATCTTCTTTGGGACATGCTACCTTTGCGGCTTATGTTGTTATTTGTCTGGCCTAATGCATTCTGCCATGATTGTTCTAGGATACATTTGTTATGCTCTGCTACAAAATGCAACACCTCTTAGGTTTGGCATGCTGTGCTATGTTCTTAAGCTGCTGGAATATGTTATCTAATGTTGGTCTTCTAGGATTTGTGTTTTGTTCCCAAATCATCTTTGCTGGAAATGTTAAGATGGCACTGTACTGCGCTTATTAAGGTACACCTTCCTTTGCTTTTATGAGGGTATTCATCCCCTAAACACGCCTGTTGAGTTTCAACGTTATCCCTCACTGCATCTATAACCCTGTACCACCCTTGTGGTTTTTATTTTTTTTAATTCTCCCTTTCCATTTTCAATTTTGTAACCAAACGGCAATATTTGTTTTTTACGGAAGCTGTGTTCAATCATTGTTTTTGCTTGTTTGTTTATTCTCTCTCCCACCCCTTCATATCATACTTTGGACATAATTCCACTTTTGTTATACAAGATTATGAGCCATGCTATGTCATGTTATTTGGACCGTTTCACATTAATATCATATTACTTAGCACATTGCCAATAATCGCTTGTGAAGCAGCAGGAAGGTGGCATGTCAAACTCCACAAAACACCATTAAATAACAAATATACGTGAATGGCTCACATTTCTTGAAAGGGGCTATCATGCTCAAAGCAGACCTGCCAATGTTGGCTGATAAGCAGCCTCTACACTTCTGCTGCACATAATTCACTCTGCTGCCCTCTATTATTAACAGGACAATATAATTGCAGGCCAGTTTGAGGAGGGTTGTATTAGGTAGTTTAACCCACGGAAGAGTACAGCCTTAGGCCAAGAGGAATTCGACCTCCAATACCACTATATCACTTGCTAAAATGTTTCCCACAGGCCCCAAGAACTTCCAGCCTCCCCCAGACCATGGCTCTGCTATGAGCAGAGCCTCAGGTCAAAACCCACCCTCCTTTAAGAATATCTGTGGAACCAGCCAGCTTTCCTTTCTGATGTTTTGTCAACACCTGAGGAGCTGAGTGGCGAACAGTGGGTGATATTGTTCCACTACATCAAGGAGATGGGGAGTAATTTGAGGCGCAGACATACCATCCAGACAATAGCCACTGTGTGCTTTTGAGAGTGCGTACATCATTCAGTCAGAAAGGGGAAACGTATCTAGCGCTCATGACGGTACGAACCAATAAATGAGAACCTGGCGGGGAAGAGGACAGCAAACACCACAGTAGAGGGGTGTTTGTTCTAAAACAACCACGTGCATTGTTACAAAGTACTCACATGCTGCAAAGGATTGCAAGGCCTGACCACCAGGCCATGCTCCTGGAATATTCATCTGGGTGGGCCAGTTTTGTGATCAGGGGGGCCCACATTCAATTGGGTGTGGGTCTCGGATTTCCCTAAAGAAAGTGCTGTCA